>NC_054868.1:50811503-51137035 GCF_018320785.1 Cheilinus undulatus | reverse complement strand
TGCTAGTAATAATAATAATAATACATTTTATTTGAGAGCACCTTTCCTAACACTCAAGGACACTTTACAAGAATAAAAAACACAATAAAATAACACAATAGTAAATAAAACCAACAAACAAAGGAGCACAAATTTAAAATGAATCAGAGGAATTTACAGAGAGTATGCAATTTGAAAAAGCAGTGAAAGTGGATGCCAAATTTGCGGAAAATATTACCACGTGGGAAGAGGTACAACAGGGTAGTCCAGAGTAGGATGGACTGCACACACACCCTGCTGACCCACATCGTTAAGCACGGCGGGTGGGCAGCGGGTAGGCGATGACGTGGAGCTGGGCGATGAGCTGAGCAGGTAGGCGAAAGTTAACCCACTATTTCAAAAACACGGAGCCATGACAGCACAGATGGGGAACACCAGGCGAAAAATTAGGGTTTAAAATCCCATTTGGAATAAATAAACAGTGAGTATCTGGCTGGAGAACTGTACAAATACACTGGGAAGTTGCCGGTGAGCAGCGGCAGCAGGATGCGCCGGCGTTCACTCCACCCGGAAGATGAAAAGTAGTATAGTAGGCAACTTCGAAAACAGCCTTTGTCTCTTCTTCTAAGGTCAACAAAAGGTACAGAGGTAGGCTAAAGTTGTGAGTGTTTCTCAGTTCAGATTGTGGCATTTTTTAATTTGAGAGGATCGTATTTCTCCTGAGTGGGCATGGCTTCAGCTCATTCAACGGACACGCCCACACCATCCCGGAGCAGATTTTACTGCCTCATTTTTCATGATTTTGAAGCTTGATTTTACAAACTTGGAGATGTTTTATTTAACTGAAATTTGAACCTAAATACAGATTCATTTTCACTTCACAGGGTCTTTAACAAGAACTGCTTGTATGTCCATGCCTTTAATGGACCATATTTTAATGGGAACCTGGATGAGGAGCATAACAACTCATCAGTCGTAAAAAAGAAGAAAACTTGCAGCTTTGCTTCTCATTTTGCAGCATGATATGCATCAGGTCACATAGTATCTAACATTATAGACTCTGTGATGTCACCTTTATGTATGTGTCCATCTTTTTGCCCAACAATGTCTATTACCAACATAAATGAAACTGAACTAAACTTACTCCACCATAAGCCACCAGGTTGTCCAAGGGATCCAACAAAGGATAAACATTTTCCAGGTACCATTTAAAAGGTTTACATTTCAGCCTTTCTCTGAGTTTTTTCCTCTCTGAGACGTCCCCGATGTCTATTCCGTGATTCTGCAGAAGAAAAAATACAAAACAGTTTGTTTGCAATAATTCCAAATTGGAAAAAAAAATTCATTACTGTTTTTTTTTTTTTTTTTAAAATTGAGACCAATTAAACGATACACACAAGACCCAAACACATACAAGTACTACAAGGACCATAAACATGTTTAACAAACAGAAAGCAAACACAGAAAACAAAAATAATCATGGTCATTATTCTTCTAAGCATGGCCTTAGTGTACTCCATTTTCTTTAATATTTACTTATTGCTCCTTGTCTGTTTGAAATAATGCCCTCTAACTGAAAATAGTGTTTCAGAAAGGACAGAAAAATTGGGACTGTCAAACTTCTTTCACCTTTAACTCAAAAATGTCCTTACCCAATAGAATGATTGTAAGTAAAACACTTGAACAACCCCTTTTTAATTCACCACGTATTATTGCTTGAGGGTTTATTGTTAATAATAGGGAATGTATAAGGCTAGCCATTCTTTCAGAGACATTCAAAATATTGCTGCACATGGACAAAACCAAAAAGATGCATTGTGTCTTTAATTTCAATTTTAAACAGATGGTACAATTTTAACAGATTGTACCAAATAATTCACAAAAGGTTTCTACAAACATCTGTGAAAGAATGGGTCGCTCTCAGGAGCTCAGTGAATTCCAGCGTGGTACTGTGATAGGATGCCACCTGTGCAACAAGTCCAGCTGTGAAATTTCCTCACTCCTAAATATTACACAGACAACTGTCAGTGGTATTATAACAAAGTGGAAGCGATTGGGAACAACAGTAACTCAGCCATGAAGTGGCCACGTAAAATGATGGAGCTGGGTCAGCAGATGCTGAGGCGCACAGTGCGCAGAGGTCTCCAACTTTCTGCAGAGTCAATCGTTACAGACCTCCAAACTTCATGTGGCCTTCAGATTAGCTCAAGAACAGTGTGTAGAGAGCTTCATGGAATGGGTTTGCATGGCCGAGCAGATGCATCCAAGCCATACATCACCAAGTACATGTAAAGCGTCGGATGAGGTGGTGTAAAGCACGCCACCACTGGACTCTAGAGCAGTGGAGACGCGTTCTCTGGAGTGACCAATTGCGCTTCTCCATCTGGCAATCTGATGGACCAGTCTGGGTTTGGCAGTTGCCAGGAGAATGGTACTTTTCTGACTGCATTGTGCCAAGTGTAAAGTTTGGTGGAGGAGGGGATTATAGTGTGGGCTTGTTTTTCAGCAGCTGGGCTTGGCCCCTTAGTTCTAGTGAAAGGAACTCTGAATGCTTCGGCATACCAAGAGATTTTGGACAATTCTATGCTCCCAACTTTGTGGGAACAGTTTGGGGATGGCCCCTTCCTGTTCCAACATGACTGTGCATCAGTGCACAAAGCAAGGTCCATAAAGACATGGATGAGAGAGTTTGGTGTGGATGAACTTGACTGGCCTGCACAGAGTCCTGACCTCAACCCGATAGAACACCTTTGGGATGAATTAGAGCGGAGACTGAGAGCCAGGCCTTCTCGTCCAACATCAGTGTGTGACCTCACAAATGCGCTTCAGGAAGAATGTTCAAAAATTCCCATAAACACACTCCTAAACTTTGGGGAAAGCCTTCCCAGAAGAGTTGAAGCGGTTATAGCTGCAAAGGGTGGACCGACGTCATAAGAATGGGATGTCACTTAAGTTTATATGCACGTTAAGGCAGGTGAGCAAACACCTTTGGCAATATAGTGAATTTGCCTTTTTTCTTTGTTTATCTTAAAATCAGAACTTATCTGGACTTGTAAGATGAATTTGGCTTTTATTAAGTGTAATCAAATATTTAAAGTGTAAATTTTACAACTTTACTTGCTTGGATTTGAGCCTTTCTAGTGTAGGAGTATGCTTTCTCCCATTTAGAGTTGATTCTTAAATATTAAGTACCTCAAACGGGATGTTCCAGGCTAAGTTTACGTTGTGCTTGTACTCATCCATCCAAACTTCTGCCACTCTCAGGGCGTTTCTCTTCATGACCATGCTGAGGTCAGGCATGTAAGGCTTGTGGTACCTCTCGATGTGGGCGATTTTAGAGCATGGCACTACTTCTACACTCCCTCCACATGTCCATACCTACATAAAGAGAAACAAAGGTCTCAAAAGTATTCACATTCATTACTCAGGCAGAAGTATAGATACTAGTGTTTAAAAAGACTTCTGTAGAAGTTGCAGTATCATTTCAAGCTTTTTACTCAAGTAAAAGTACTGGTTTTAAAACTACTTTAAGTACAAAAGTAAAAGTAATGTAAGGGGGAAAAAATGCCATTAAGGACAAAAGCTTGGGAAGCACCACAGGGGCCAATAGTTCACTACCCCACCTCCCAAAAAACATTTTTCTAAAGGCCATAATGACTATAATGTTATATTAAAATGTTAATGTTGGAAAAATTTGGGATGCAGCTGTTTCAGCTGCATTTATGCCCATTGAAAATGAACGCATTTTAGTACAATGCAAATACATTCAAGAACCATATATGTGTACTACCAACCTCCTCACTGGTGATTGGTTGGGACATTTCACTCAAGTTCTCTTGAGTCTCAATGAACATATTCATACTAGGCTACATACGTCTGCTACTTCCTTGCTGGAGTGTGATGTGATTTGTGTCATGTGCGCAGGTGTGATGGATTGCGTACAAACCAATAGGGTGTCGGAATGGTATTGTGTTTATACTTCTCATCCAACCACAATCAAATTCAGTCTAACCAGATGGCGCGATTTATCTGGATAGGTTTTTGGGTTTTTTAATTTGTGTTTTTTTGAATGATGACAATCCAGAATGAAAACAAGCTGAAATTAAATAGGAGTAATGAGGCTATTTGTAAAATGTAAGGAGTCGAAAGTACAGATAATTGATTGAAAATGTAAGGAGTAGAAGTAAAAAGTAGGCTGAAAAATAATTATTCCAGTAAAGTACAGATACCCACAATTTCTACTTAAGTAAGGTAACGAAGTATTTGTACTTAGTTACTTGACAGCTCTGAAGAAAAACAACAAAACAATAATGTTAGTAAGGGAGGTAGAGCCCTCAGTTATCAGGCTCCTTTGGAATCAGGATCCAGGGGGCAGATGTTTTCATCAGTACAGTGTAAGGAAAATCCTCTCTTTCTGCCATACTTCTTCCTACAGCAATCTTATTTATATTTCCAAGCTGGCCTGTGGTTTTGCCATCAGCTATAAGGTTTCAAAAACAGAGAAGTCAACTCACGCGAACTCCTAGCTCGACATTTTCCCCTCCGTAAACATTCATCCCTTCATCAAGACCTCCAATTTCTTCAAGGAACTTCCTGTCAGCAACAAAGATGCCCATGACAGATGGACTCCTGAAGCCACAGAGGAGTAATGTTACTATAGAGCTGTAAACATATTGTAGATGGCTCAACAGACCAAGGCTGGACAATATCCTAAGTTTACCCCTATAAAGCCTGAAAACATAAATTATAGCCAGAAAATTCTAATTTTTTGAACTGAAATGTTTATTTCACTTTCTACTGAAATCCCCCCAAAAAATCCAAATTTCTATAAAATTGAACATATATATTTTTTGTATCTCATTTGATACATTAGGTGTTTTTTGGTAACTGATAATCCACTTGAGGGTGTTTTTATCATTTATCAGATTGTATTCAGAAGCTTTTTTAGTAATTTATTGACAATATTGATTAGATAGAGGTATTAACAGTATGTATCAAATATGATACAACAGGCATTAAGGGGTTAAGACAGTACTGTACTTTATGTTGATTAAAATCTTCAAGAACTTGATGCCTGGTCTGATATTGAGAGGCATTGATCGAAAACTGGTAATGATCGATTGTTGAGTTTCATTAAACAGTGTAGACATTATTAAATAAATAAATAACTTCAGTTTCTGTGAGCATCATGCCCGTCAATGATGCTTTTTGCACTATTAGTTCATTTGGTTTCACTTTTGTTATAAAAACAAAGAAGGCAGAGAAGATGTCCACTCACTTTCCAGGTAATGAGTTGTCATTGAGCATATAATAGTCAGCAGAAAAGGACTCATACATGCACCATAGAGCCCAGTCAAAGGCGTGTGCATAAGCATCGTAGGGAACCACCTGGAGGTCATCGAAGTTGACTCTGTCGAACACCGGAGACAACACCACCGTCCGGTCGGCCTTTATCTGAGTCAGCAGAGGTTCAGCCCTTGATGAAGGACAGAGAGAAGAGAGGCTTCGTCATTAAACTCTGCATATTTTCTTGATTCAAGACTGCCATGTTTGTAATAATAAGCTGGTTCTACAGAAGTCTGAGGATATCCACAGCTACTCTACAGAGGCTGGATATTGCTGTAAACCATTGTCATTGCTTCTTCACTTCACCCTTGGAACCTCAAGCCAGTGTTTATTTTGGGTCCTCCTGTATTTTTTCTGCCAAAATGCATGTACAGTGCCATAAAAAAGTATTTTCCCCCTTTCTTATTCCTGATGTTTTTGCATATTTATCACACTTAAATGTTTCGGATCATCAAACCAATTTTTATATTTCACAAAGACAACCACAGTAAATAGAAAATGCAGTGTTTGAATGATTATTTAATTTTTTTTTTAAGGGGGAAAAAAATCCAAACCAATCTGGCCCTATGTGTAAAGGTAATTACCCCCTGAACCTAATAACTGGTTGTGCCACCCTTGGTAGCAATAACTGAAACCAGGCGTTTGCGATAACACGTGATAAGTCTTTGGCATTGCTATGGAGGAATTTTGGCCCACTCTTTTTTGCAGAATTTTTATAACTCAGCCATATTGGAGGGTTTTTCCAGCATGTACTGCCCGTTTAAGGTCACACCATAGCATCTCAATTGGATTTAAGTCCCGACTTTGACTTGGCCACTCAAAATCCTTAATTATGTCTTTTTTGAGCCATTCAGAGGTGGATTTGCTGGTATGTTTTGGGTCATTGTCCTGCTGCATAACCCAAGAGCGCTTGAGCTTAAGGTCACAAATGGATGGCCGGACGTTGGCCTTCAGGATTTTCTGGCAGACGGCAGAATTCATTGGTCTATCAATCACAGCAAGTGGTCCAGGTCCTGAAGCGGCAAAGTAGCCCCAGACCATCACACTGCCGCCACCATGTTTGACTGTCGGCATGATGTTCTTTTTGATCAAATGCTGCTATTTTTACTCCAGATGTAACCAGCCATACACCTTCCAAAAAGTTCAACTTTTGTCTCTTCAGTCCACAGAATATTTCTCCAAAAGTCTTGGGGATCTTTAGGATGTTTCTTGGCAAATGTGAGACGAGCCTTTGTGTTATTTTTGTCAGCAGTGGTTTTGGCCTTGGAACTCTCCCTTGATGCCATTTTTGCCCAGTGTCTTTGTTATAGTTGAGTCATGAACTCTGACCTTAACTGAGGCCAGTGAGGCCTGAAGTTCTTCGGATGTAGTTCTGGGTTCTTTTGTGACTTCCTGGATGAGTCGTCGTTGCACTCTTGGAGTCATTTTGGTTGGCCGACCACTCCTGGGAAGGTTCACCACTCTTCCCAGTTTTCTCCATTGGGGATAATGGCTCTGACCGTGGTTCATTGGAGTCCCAAAGCGTTTCTTTCTGAGATCTTGTAGCCTACTTTACTTTGTCTGACAGCTTCTATTTAAGTGTCTTGATTCAACAAATCTGGCGGTAATCAGGCCTGGGTGTGACCAGATAAACTGAACTTAGCATTCCAAAAACTGTGGTTAATAACAATTAACTCATGATATAACAAGGGGGGCAATTACTTTTTCACATAGGGTCAGATAGGTTTGGATTTTTTTCCCGCATTAAAAAATTAAATAATTATTCAAATACTGCATTTTATAACTACTTGGTTTGTCTTTACGCTCAATAAGCTCAACTTCCTGTCAGCTTGCTAGTTAGCATTCTGATTGACAGACACGTAGCTTCTGCCTGTCAAGCTATCTGTCAATCAAATGAGACGCACCAATCAGTTGGTAGTGAGGTTTTTTTCTAAATACAATCTAAACCATTGTGGTACAAAAAAATCACCCCCTGTACAGTGAGAGCACATGAAGACATTAGCTAAAGAGACACGTTTGGTTTTATGGACCAGGCTTTAAACCAGTTTATTATCAGGGTAAACACCGGCTTTTTAACAGTTCTTCAGACGTGACTTCTGGTGTTCCTGCAGCCAGCCTCAAGTGGACACTCGCTGTAATGCAATTTTTTGCACTTCCACATTGGCTTCATTTTTCAGGACCGGAGGTTGCAACTTGGTAGTTACGTTCAACACCCAAAGGGCTTTCGCAGTAAAATATGACAGGTCCTTAATGTACAATAACAAGAAAATATGACCTCAAACAGGTTGTTTATTATGTGCAACAGCTGTCTTAGGAAGAAATAAGGAATCATTCTCTTGCCATGTGCATGTACTGCCAGTCGTGCTGTGAAAGTCAAACTACTGGTTGTTTTCATGGTGTTTGCAGAGAGCTTAGACCTGCTTTTTGTGGCTTTTAGTGTTAATCTTTTACTCAGTACTCAATGCTTTTTAAAATGTTCATTTTACATTACATTAATTACATTACTTCACTTGAAGTATACTTAAGTAAAAGTAGAAGTAGTGATTTTAAAAACTACACCAAAAAAGTGTAAAGTACACAACAAACCTAAATTACAGCTATTTGAGTAAATGTAATTAGTTACTTTCCACCCCTGGTCGCTGAAGACTCTTCGTCAACTTTCACTCCTAAGTCTACACTCCTGTATGGCTGGTGATTGCATGACAGACTTTATAAAACTCTGCAGCGGTTATCTTGACATCTTGGGCAATGTTGCTTCTTGAAAGAAGACTTCAGGGCAGAGGTGCCCGAGGCTCCTTTGTTGCCCTTGTGTTTGTCTGTGCTTTCATGCCTATCAATGGCCCGCCTTTCTTTGGTACTGACTTCCACATCACATTGACAATGTGAATGTACGTCATCTTTGCTGCTTCAGTATGAGTGAGTGTTCATTTGACCATTCCGGATTCAATGAGGTCTGTCTTTTTGGCATGCTAATGTTCTGTTAACGTGACGACATGATGTTAGCATGCTGAAAGACAGACCTTATTCATGATGTATGTAGCTAGCACATGGGGGCTTGTTTACTTTTTCAACCAATGATATATCAGATAATCATTTGAATCTGCTTTCAGCCAGTCATACACCGCTTTTCACATTATTAAGCAAATGACATTTTTCTCTTATTTTCCAAAATATTTATGCAAATGACGGTCAGAATATTTTTCAAGTCATCAGCCATTAGAGCATAATTCAAATGTTTTTGAAAAAACTTCATAATGATAACCATTTCTTTTTAAATAAAAACCTTTTAAAAATAAAAACTTCAAAATGCACAAATTTTATGGATGAATTTCACATAATGAGGGAAAAAAATAATTGAAAGTGGACTTCTTGGCTAAGGCTGTCAATGATCCTAGAATGCTTTGCAATAGGATGCAAACAACAGTGCTACAGTGCTAAACCCTGCTTGGCCGTGAAACCCTTATCTACATATTTTTGAAAACAGAGGTTTTTCTCTACGTTTTGACGTTTTGCACAAATACAGGTCACTGAAAATGCACCTTTTTGAACACTCATTCCAGTCCGAAGATTTTAGAAATCCCATTTGCATCATTTGTGGGTGGTGAAAGCATAGTCAAGGATGTGCAATATTATTGCAACTTTCCATCAAAAGGCAGGTGCTAAACCTGTGCTAACTGAACTTCTGACATGCCTATGTACACGCAGTAACTCTCCTACCTTATTGATGAGCAGAGATGCCTGAATTAACAAGAGAGGTCATTGCTGCTTCAGAAATTACCTCTACACTCTAAAGACAAAAAACAGAATGCCAAAGTCAGGGTTTTTGGACTTGGTCCGGGTTGAAGCGGTAACTTTGAAAATAAAACTGTCATTATAGAGCATGGTCAAGTAAAGTCTGTAATGCATAAACAACAATGACCAAAAATAATCTTTACCTGGCCGTCACACATTAGTAATCTAACCCTAGTTATCAGTTTTTGGAGGTCAGTGCCATCCGTAATCAGTTAAGTGCCCAGTGTTCAGGGGCCTCATATCAGAGTCTGCATAGGGCCTCAGTTTGGCCAGGACCAGCCCTGACCTAGTCTCTTCCTTAGTTCTGCCATTGCCGGCTCTGACCTGCATCACTACTGCACTCTAGCTTTTAACCCAACACCACCCCAACATCCATCTGTGGGCTCTAATGGATGCTGTCACATCACTCCTCAAATACTGCATATAAGATAAATCTGCAAGGAGTGATGAGGCCAGGGCCTAGAAAACACAAATATGCTGCTGCGATAAACATTTACACAATTACAAAGATGAGCCATAATATTTTTGCATTCACATGACCAAATGTATGGCTACACCAAAAAGCTCACTATGTATGATCCTTCATAAAACGACCAGCAGAATTGTTTCAAACACCTGGAATATGACACTTAAATACACTTAAAACAGTCTTCACACAAACCATAGTAGCAGTATGTCTTGTAGTCTTACCACATCTCATGTACTTCAATGTGTGCGTCCAGGATAGCCACCACGTCAGCAGTAGCAGCCCTGCACCCAGAAGCCCTTGCAGCAGCAAGGCCTTTCTGCTCGTTGTGCCTCACTCTAGTGAACTTAATACTAGGATTCTGCTGCTCCAGTGACTTCACATATACATCAAGGTTTTCTTTTAGGTCCTCTGAATAAAAAACAGAAAGCAGGCAAAAAATTAAAGTAATCAGAAAAGCAGGTTTAGCAATGTTGTAATTAGTATAGGAGTCAAAGAGGTTCCAATTTTATACTACAGAGATTTCAACACAAAGGCCCAATGCTGATTGAATTTAATCCTATTTTTGCAGTTATAGTTGGTGTACATGGTTAGACATTTGAAGATTTGCAGCTTTTGTGGTTTCAGTTTTTGAGCCTGTGCTGCTTCTGAGTGATAGGGATATCCTTTAAATGCGACATAAGCTTCTGTTTATCAAGGTTGAGTTTGCACCATCTGATCTTCTGTAACCAACAAACCATTAACGCTATGGTCATCCACCATTATAATCTCCTTCAGCAGGTTCTTAGGGGTGCGGTTGATGATGCTCCGTAGGGCTCTCTTTAGAATAGACAGAGCCTCGTCCAGGTAGATCAGCACCACTCCCAGAGTCGGCAGATCCTTTGGATAGCTCTTCTTTGCACATCTGATCAGAAACAAAAGATTTTAGAACAGTGTTAGCATTAAACTATTCCTTAAAAGACAAATCATATGTTTCAGCAGAAAGGTAAAGGATATATCTGATTAACGATTAACTAGGTAAGGAAGATTTTTTTTCACATTAGGTATTGTTGTTGTGTACTGAGCCTGAGTAGGACTACCTTTGCCCTGCTCTTCCCTGGCTCTGCCTTCACATCAGTAGCATTGTTTGATTTCAGAGAACCCTTTCCTCCACCTGAAATGCCAGACTGTTACCCTTATCTATTGCATCAATTATTTTTCACATCCAACTGGGCAACACCCCATAGACACTGTATGGAAAGTGATTAGATAATATTTTGTCACGTTCATTACAGACCAATCAAGAGGGGTCTGGCTGCAGACCATCTATCTCTGACGGCCACTCTCACTGATTGTTCACCTGGATCACCTGCTGTAATTTGGTGGCACAAGATATTTCCAGATTTAGATTTTTTTTTTTTTTAATGAAACTTTACTCAGAAACGAAGTCTGAAAGTAACCAGACTGCAAACATACACTCAGTAACATTTCATAAATAAAACAAGGAAAAAGGTCAGGGGTCTAATTAAGGATTTTTTAATGGATAGATCCATTTTAGAGGCAGTTAAGCAAACAGGGGCTCTCTTTAGCTTTGTTAGCTTCAGCTTAAACTAACATAGCTATACTAGCTACATAACTAACATGACTTCATAAGCCAATGAATGTAGCTAAGTTAACTTCAAGAAACGTGAGCTTTAGCAAACATAGATAAAGCTAATAAGCTATGTAGATAATGTCTCTACGTAGCTTGCATAGCTGCATTGTGAGTTTCGCTTTAGCTACGTTGGGTACCACTATCTACAGCTAAGAAGGGTTTAGTAATGTAGCTTTAAAATATGTTCCCAAAGTTAACTAGCTATGTAGATTTGTGACTTTAGCTTTAGCTCCATCAGCTACATCAGCTTGGTTAGCCACATACTGCTGTTATCTATGGCTAAGTTAGCTTAGGCAATGTGAGCTTTAGCAAACATAGTGAACACTAACTTACCCACATAGATAATGCAGATATATAGCTAACTTAATTGCTTAGCAAGATTAGCTATAGTGTGTTAGCTACATGTCATTTATAGCTAAGTTAGCTTTAATGATTTGAGCTCTAGCAAACATTACTAACTTAGAGAATGTAGCAGCATAGCTTACATTATTGCTTTGTGAGCTTAGCTGTAGATACATTATCTACATTAGCTAAGTAAGCAACTTATTCACTTTGCTTATAGCAGCATTGTGAGTTTAGCTTTAGCTATATTAACTAACTAGCTATTTAGATAACATATCTACTTAGCTTGCATAGCTGCATTGTGAGTTTAGCATTAGCAACAACAGCAGTGACGTAGTGCCATTATCTATAGCTAAGTAGGCATTAGCAATGAGAGCTTTAGCAAAGCTAAAGCTAAGTTACCTGCATAGATAATGTAAATACGTAGCTAACGTAATTGCTTACTCAGCTTAGCTTTAGCTGTGTTAGCTACACATTATTTATAGCTAAGTTAGCTTTAATGACGTGTGTGTTGTCTTAAATGTAAACTACCCTGGCACACATGAGTATTCAAAGTGTTATAATAGCATAAAGTCATAAAAGCTTTACCTTGGAACCCTGGTATCTGGCAGAGCACGATCCAATGGAAGACGGTTGCTGAGGAATACATTATATCCATACTTCTGAAACAATTCCTGTGCCTCTGTTTGTTCATCCTCGGTTAGATTCTTCCCCCACGTTCTAAACAGGGCTGAGTCAGGGAACAGTTTTTTGGGCTTCATGTCTTTTTTGGCCTGGATCTTTGTTTCAGTTTTCTCTTTCTGCTCAAGCTGATTTTTGACAGGTTGGTGATTACCCTCCGCAGACTTTCTCCGTGCATCCTTTTGCTCCTCAAGTAACTCCTGCATGGCATCCTGCTTTTTTTCAAAAGCAGTGAGAGCTTTAACTGGAAAGAAAAAAGAGGAATCAAAGATGGCAGACAGATCAAAATGAGCCAGAGGCAGGATCATTTTCTGAAGGATATACTCAACTAAAATCCAATAACAAATTCCAAGCAATATCCTAAGAATGCAAGGCCTTGATGCACCAACATCTTCCAGAGAGAAATTAAGAAGATTCATAAAGCTGTTCCAAGTAGATCACCCATGTTCTTCAATTGATTTCCGTGTAGGACTGCAGGGCTGTGCAATACAGTCTGGCTGCAGACTGTACATCACTGACACCCTTTCTTTCATCTGAGAAACCGCCACTTCCAGGACGAAAGTAACATAATTAGCTGGTGCAACATATCAAGTTTTTTTTCTAAATTCAGCGTTATTCATAGACAAAATCTGGCAGTCGCAGTCATGAAATAACCATATTGCAAACATTATCCTCTGATGAGCGACGTCTGTAATGTACTCAAATTTACAGACATTTCTGAAGAAAAACCTAAGGGTGCTGCATGGCTGCAGCAATGAAAAAGCACAGTGAATTTTACTTCTAAAGTTCATACAAAAAAATTGTCTTGTGTTGTGTTCTGCAGGTGACGTTTCCAGCATGTCTGAAACTTTTAGCCAGAGTTGCCCACAATATCTATATACACTACATTGCCAAAAGTATTCACTCACCCATCCAAATAATTGAAATCAGGTGTTCCAATCACTTCCATTGTCACAGGTGTATAAAATCAAGCACCTAAGCACGCTGCCACTGGACTCTAGAGCAGTGGAGACGCTTTCTCTGGAGTGACCAATTGCGCTTCTCCATCTGGCAATCTGATGGACCAGTCTGGGTTTGGTGGTTGCTAGGACAATGGTACTTGTCTGACTTCATTGTGCCAAGTGTAAAGTTTGGTGGAGGGGGTGATTATGGTGTGGGCTTGTTTTTCAGGAGCTGGGCCTGGCCCCTTAGTTCTAGTGAAAGGAACTTGGACTGCTTCAGTATACGAAGAGATTTTGGACAATTCCATGCTCTCAACTTTGTGGAAACAGTTTGGGGATGGCCCCTTCCTGTTCCAACAAGACTGTGCACCAGTGCACAAAGCAAGGACCATAAAGACATGGATGAGAGAGTTTGGTGTGGATACATTTGACTGGCCTGCACAGAGTCCTGACCTCAACGTGATAGAACACCTTTGGGATGAATTAGAGCAGAGACTAAGAGCCAGGCCTTCTCGTCCAACATCAGTGTGTGACCTCACAAATGCGCTTCTGGAAGAATGGTCAAAAATTCCCATAAACACACGCCTAAACCTTGTGGAAAACCAGAAGAGTTGAAGTTGTTATAGCTGCAAAGGGTGGACCAACGTCATATTAAAGCCTATGGATTAAGAATGGGATGTCACTTAAGTCCATATGCGAGTCAAGGCTGGTGAGCAAATACTTTTGATGTATTTGAAACACAAGAAAAGCAGGTGAAAAGTCCAGTTCATTATTGAATTTCCTTTCTCCTCTGCAGATAGACACCAAGAGTCCACACCACCAACATGTTAGTTTGTGTTTGTCTGTCTGTGAGAGGCAAGAGTATTTGCGTTGTTGTGTGGACAACATGAAGCCAAAAGTGTCTGTGCAAAGATGCACGACAGACGCACTGATAGATGCATTCATAGACTTAGCAAGCAGCAGTTTTTTGGGGAAAGATCCTCTCTTTATGTGTAAATCAGCCTCACTAACAGAAGCATCTAATTCAAACACACTGGTGGCACTAACAGCTGTGCACAGTTAGGGCGCACTCACACAAGGCCATCTGTACCGTGCCTGAGCCTAACGTCCGGTACGTTTGGCCAGTGTGAGTGCATTCGTTCTGTGCTTGGGTACAGCATGCTTCACGGCCCTGACACGGAAGGACAAGGTGGGCCTAAGCACGGCACGGGTGCAAATGAAGGAGCACAAGCGAGGGAATGTGACATAACATAAGGTAACAACAAAAGGGCCCAGCTATTTTTAATTTTAGTCTTAGTCTTTAAATGAAATGCATTTTACTTTTTGTCACATAGTAATTTCTGTAGCCATTTAGTAACAGTATCACCTAACAAACAGATATGTCTCGCTCTATCCTTTACTGCTGCTGCTGGTTTTTTCCCCCTCTCTCTCCAAACTATCAGGGTCAGACTCCATGTCTAACACGTACAGACGTATATCAAAATTTTCCATATTTTACACAGTTGGACCAGTTCATTCAAAGTTTACAAATACTAGCATAGCAAATTACCCACTTTGAAGGTGGCAGGCACAAAACATTGAGTCCTACCACGGGCCAGCCAATCAGAGGAAGGCGGGTCCGGGGGGGGGGGGGTTAAAGAGACAGCAGCGAAAACAAAGCGTTTCAGATGGAGGTTAAATAAGGGTTTTTCAGGATGCCAGTGTGAGAAACTTGAGGAGTTTTTTGAGCTGTAAACCATGTGAAGCTACTACGTGGGTATCAGAGAGATGTGTAGAGCCTTGAAAAAAGGCATAATACCCCCACTTTAAATTAGATATAGACAACAGCAGAAACTGGATGAAATGAATAGACACTTAAATCTCCCTCATAACTTTTGAACACAGTCTCTTCTAATCATTAATAGTAAGAAAAACCTTTTACAAAACAAAGAAAAGATTATCACTACATAAAAGAAGACAGCTAAACTCACGGATTTTGCTGATGTCTGCCTCCAGGTCAAAAAATCCTCTGGCGTTGTGCAGTGTGTCCACGTCTTTGACTGGCTCCTCTTGCTGTTCATGTTTGAGTCTAAAAAACAAACCGATGTAGAGGAGAAGCCCAATCCCCACCAGTGAGAACGCTGCTCGCTTAAACTTCCTAAGTCCCATTCAACCTATGAAAGAGAAAGAAAGCCTCTCTTTTTTTAGACTGCATACTTCATCAGACCGCTGCAGAGACAGACATGATGACACCCATTCTGAAACGGAGTTAATGGCCAGCTTAGGTGGGAGCTCCTCTCCCTCTGACCTGATGCTGCCCTTAACCCTTGGCAAGTAACGCTTTGTAAAAAAAAAATGTACATCCTGCTCCTCTGATCTGGTGACTACGGGTTCTGCTACGCCTCTTTTTGACTTTTTGTTACTGTAGTGAAAGGAAATACGGTCTGGATTTGTCTTGCGTCAACACGGGGTATTTTCTTCTGAAATTTAACTGGATGTTTTAGTTTGGTTTTGGCGACACTTCCTGTCCCGTTCGACCTGTTCCATACAGAATTTATTCGCAGGTCTTCGTCATCTGGCAGAACTAGAGGTCCAGCGTATCTGCTGCGGAGGGTTCTGGACTGCCAGACATCTGACGGAGTAGAGATGCAGTGCAGCATAGCTGGTAGAAGCACTCTCATTGACTTAAACTAAAACCTATCTGCTCTTTTACCGTGCTGGAGGGGAGACAAACCGAACGTGTATCTGGTGTATCTTAGGGGTCACTATAAACACAAGGCTGATGACATATTGCTCTGTACATGTTGCCTCTGTTTACCAGCACAGAGGATCAAGGAAAGAAAAGAGGAAGAAAATCAAGATGTGACTGATGTGTAGACTTTTTGTTGGTCTTTCCACCTGCAGTTTCTCTTTGTTCATGGGTCTTTCCACCTGCAGTTTCTCTTTGTTCATGGGTCTTTCCACCTGCAGTTTCTCTTTGTTCATGGGTCTTTTGTCCTTTAAAAACTACTTGTTTGTGGGTCTTGTTGCAGTTGGTTGCCGTTTTTCTAACCCTCGGATCCTACTATGTCTGTTTTGAGGACATTCACCATTTTTATCATCATTTTTTTTCAGTTGATGGTCACATGTGTATAGACTGAGGCATCAGTGGCTTCTGGCTAAAGTTATTATTTTCTTCATATTAAAAAAAACAAAAAAACAAAAATGTGTTGCCCATAGAGCTCCACTGACATGAAATAGCTCCATCCATCCTTGTTTGTCCGAAATCGTACAAAGAGATGACCATTAAAAACACGTTTTTGACTGTGTGTCTATGGCACCAAAACAACTTCTAGCAACTGTTTCTTTGCAGTCACTCGATCACCAGGGATCTAAATTTCACCATTCCACAGTGATCCAGCAGATCATGCCAACGCATCATCTTAACTCCTTTGGCAATGCACACATGGTTTTCCGTCCATGGACTCAGTCTGTTTGGAGCGCTACTTCACCCACTAAACATCATCAGAATTAAATGCACCAACTCATGCCACTAGATATGGATGTCTGAGAGTGGGCTACATGTGTAAGGAAAAGTTTGTGTGCTCCTACGTGTGTGCTCAGGTGTGAATCTGCGTCTATGTTTTACAACCGGACATGCCGTAAGTGGAGTGTTTACAGTAGGAAATGTTACTTCTGAGTTCTGCTGTCTGGAACTAAGAAAGGGGGACATTTGGACAATTTCAACTTTGCCCTCACTTCATAGCAAGTGGATGGGCATGCATGAGGATGCACAGGTCCTTTCAATCAATAGGAGAGAATATATCATATCTCAAATATGCAGTAAATGTATATATATATGCGTAATTGGCATATTTGTGGTCACATTTTGGTAGAGGTGGAAATGCGCGTGTTTGTGATTCCTATCCTACATATATCTTCTGATTTTTTATGCCTGTACATTAAATAAACCCTTTTAAGTGGTCAGGGTTGAAGTTGTTGAAGTGATCTGAAGCAGTGAAATTTTTTTTAAAAATTGAAAAAAATGAGTATTTTATTAACCCCTTTCCGCATGTCCATTTTCTGGACTAACAAGGACAGGTGGAGCTAAAATAGGAAATTTAGCCCTACAAAAAAAAATTTCAATGCATCAAAATCAATTTTACTACTCATCATTGACATGGCCAAGACTGTATCACCTGAAAAAAAGGCTTTTTTTTTTTAGATCATTTTATATGGGAATTATGGTGTTGTTGTTTTTTTTTTTTAACCAAAAAAAATATCAGTGACATGGTGTACAATAACTGGCATAAAAGGGTGTAACATTAAATTTTTTAATTTATTTTTTTAGTGGTCAGGGTTGAAGTAGTTGAAGAGATTTGAAGCAGTAAAAGTTAATAAAAATGTTGAAAAATGATTATTTTGTTAACACCTTTCTACATGTCCATTTTCTGGACAAACAAGGACAGATGGAGCTAAAAATCTTTCTGTCTTCGGTTGCAGGGTGTTTGTGGGTCTTTCTGTCTTCAGTTGCTGCTTGTTTGTGGGTCTTTCTGTCTTCAGTTGCAGCGTGTTTGTGGGTCTTTCTGTCTTCAGTTGCTGCTTGTTTGTGGGTCTTTCTGTCTTCAGTTGCAGCGTGTTTGTGGGTCTTTCTGTCTTCAGTTGCAGCGTGTTTGTGGGTCTTTCTGTCTTCAGTTGCAGCTTGTTTGTGGGTCTTTCTGTCTTCAGTTGCAGCTTGTTTGTGGGTCTTTCTGTCTTCAGTTGCAGCGTGTTTGTGGGTCTTTCTGTCTTCAGTTGCATGTTTGTGAGTCTATCTGCCTTTGGTTGCTGCCTGTTTGTGAGTCTTTTTTGCTTCAATAAGTACTTCAATAAGGGTTGTTTTTTTTTTTTTGAGGGGGTGGGGGGGCTTTTTGCCTACTCATCTTTTTCTCTTCAGTTGCCATGGGTCTTTCTACCTGCAGTTTCTGCTTACTGTGGGTATTTCTGCCTTTAGTCACTGTTTGCTCCATTAGTCTTTCTGCCCTCAGTTGTTGCCATTTTGTAGGTCTTTATGTCACAGTGTCAGTTTTTGTTAATCCTGTCTTGATTTTTATTATTTGTGGTTTTAAAGTGTTAGTGCATTTTAATTTCTAGTGTGGTTTTAGGTGTTTTTTTTCCCATTTATCTGCATGGACTTCTTGTTGATGTGCAATCAAGGCAATGACTGAGAGCTGGTGCTGATTGGACTTCACTCAAGGTGTGTGGCTGGTAAAGAGCAGCCTTGTAGTTTTAAATGAGAGGCAGGTGCCACAGGAGTAGGCAGAAGGGAAGCACAAAGAACAGGTCGGACAGAACTGAACCCAGGAAAAAAGAACTGGCAGGAAAAAGGGACCTACAGGAGACGCCGGGACGTGACAGTCGGGAAAGTCCTCAAAGACCGGGATTGATATGTCGACCACGGAGGCTTAATACAACGCCCAAATTCGGATAAGTGAAAGAAAGTATCAAGCCTGAGCCCAGTTGGTGTGTGTGTGATTTTGCATGTTTGTGTGACTTTTTACTGAGGCCCTGTCCACATGGAGACGAAAACGATATATTGCCGTTTTGTTTTGAAAAAGTTTCCGTAAAGACGGGATCACTTCAGGAAATATCCGTGTAAGCATGAAACCACTGGAAATACACCAAAAGAGAAAAACATCACAGAAAACTGACACAAACTTTCTCCTGGTTGCCCTTCTGGTTGTTCTCCGTGTTGGATTTAAGAACATATGGGGTGTGCATTTCATGGTGGTGGTAAAGGAGCATCAGATTTTTCTGTAAAAGCCATAACAAGCTCAGTAGCTTCTGCAGCGCGAACACAACCATACAGTCCGCTATTATTGTTTTGGCCTGGCCCATGCAGGCACCTTAAGGGAGCTACGCTGTGTGTGACGTAATCGTTTCAGGAAAGATGCAGCTAGCCATTCACACGGAGATGAAACGGTAGTCGTTTACGAATTTATGCACTCTGGGACCCGATAAAAAGTATCGTTTATAGTCACCCAAAACGCTGTTTCCGTGTGGATGAAACGCCAATACGGCGAAAAACTTTTGCGTATACTCCTGAATTCGTATCCGTATGGACGGGGCCTGAAGCTGTGCCAATTACTCCCTCCCCAGTGGGGTGGACACGCGGTGAGGCAATGCATTGGCTTCGCTACAGGTGGACTGTCATGGTGGAAGCATTGCCTGCTGGTGCCAACAGATGCACTGACAGTCTCACCCATGGTCTCACTGGGCAACTGGAAATCATGGCAGAGGGTGACTATTCCTCTCTTCTTCCCAGCATTCTGAGTGTTCTCTGTACAGTTCGCTGTCTTTCTCTCTGTTATGCTCCGACTCATCTCCTTGACCGGGCGTGCGTCTTTCAAACTCCCAAAACTTTGAATAGAACCACACCCAAAATGCTGCTGGGACTGAAGTTACTCATGTCCACCATCTCCTGGTGTAAAATGGTAACAGCACATAGCTCCACCATTAGCCATATCTCCCAATAGTACAGAATCCTTTAAAAAATTCCTGAATCCAGACGGTGATCTGGATCAGTCCCAAAATCTGATCAGTTATTCTTTATGCCATTTCTGACTTTTCCTGAAAATGTCATCAAAATCTGTCCACAACTTTTTGAGTTATGTTGCTTACTAACAAACTAACAAACCCACCCGATCACATAACCTCCTTGGCGGAGGTAATAACGCCGCATTTTGTCTGCCACTAAGTGGTTAGAGTTAGGGCAAGGTAGTTGGGTAGGGCATACCTTGGAGCCCACACTAAGTCCTATGGTTAGGGTTATTACATAATGTGGCGTCATTACATAATGTGGTGCTACAGAACAGAGGTACCTGAAGATCCCAGGATACATCACTTATAATGTGAGTTTCACCAAGGACTAGAACTTATGATTTATTGTCATTTAGTTGAAGAAAGTGGCTGCAGGAAACAGGGACACACTCTTTCTGCCTTCTATGACCACCTTCGACATACAGAAATCTTAAGTGATATTTAGGAAAGGGGCAAAAAAAAAAAAAAAAAGTTAATTGGTATCAAACAAGAACTAAAAATCTCCCCTTCTTAATTAGTACTGAAAAAAGAGGAAAAACCACTGCTGCCTAGCAGCTGACAAGAAACAAAACTCAAAGGGGGGCTGGGAAAAACTTTCTTCAAATGAAACACTAAGGTCATCAGACCAGAGCGCAATTAAATAAAAAGGAAGCAAAGGCCTCCAGCACTTATCAACTTTAACTGGTAAATCACAGAAAATACTCTCTGATAAGGTATCAAAAAACTGAAAAGAAACCCCATGAACCCCATGAATGTTATGCAACACATTTATTTCTTAAAGACCCTGTATAGTGAACACAAATCTTTTTTTTAGGTTTGTTGTATAACAGGTTACTGTGTTATGAACCCCCAGGTCAAATCTCAGTCATATAAAGGGTGTTTTCACACCTGAAAGTCCGGACCAAGGTCCGTGTGTTTGTTACATTGTATACATTTGGTTCAGTCTGTTTGGTTTCACACTGTCATTATTGCAACCGGACAAACAGACGTGACATGACGAACCTATGTGATATCGTCATCAACTACGTGGTTTGCGTGTCTCTGTAGTTTACATTGATTGGCCATTCGGCCGGTGGGCGTTTGACGCCAACACGTTGAATAGCGCGAGTCTTGAATGTTGTAAACAAAGAATGATATCATCATTCCCACCGTCATATTATTGTTCATTTTCTACTAGCAAAAGCAACAATTTGAAGAGCTTTAAATAAGGCTGGTCCGGGTTCGTCTTATGAGTTCTATCATTAGATGACAACTTTATCGTTGTTGAAAGGAAAGGAGAAGAGAGTATGCAATCCTGCGAGCAACTGCAACACCGACTTAGGAGAGAAGGTATGTGTTGTAAAGCTCTTGAAAAGATGAGCTGTCAATAGTGAGGTATAACTTTATCCACAATTTCATGAAATTTCCATACTTGAACAATCCCCACTTGATGTAATAACAGACACTTCTACTCCTCGCGTAACTTAAAGCAGCTATTGTTAGCCCACCCTGTCCAGGCTGCTGGTTAATTTCAGTCGGTGAGATTGTTGTGGGCTCTTCCAAGGCTCATTTTGTTATAGTGATGGATTTCCTCTGCCGGTACTCATGTCGTAATTTCCTGTCATTGATACGAAGGTAAGAACCTTTCAAAATAATGCTTTCACACTAGGCATGAACCAGACTGTGGTTTCGTTCGGTCTGGACCGAGACCACCTTTTTTGGTCGGACCAAGGTCTGGCTGTTTGGTCCGGACCACGGTCCAGGGGAGGTTTCACACCTATCATTTTGATTCGGACCAAGCAGAAAAGTCCAAAAGTCCAAACCAAACAACGTAGGTGTGAGAGTCCCCTAACTTTTGTAAAATTAAGCTTCAAAGTCATGATGGTGTGGGTGTGTCTGTTGAATGAGCTGAAGCCACACCCACAGATATACGACCCTCTCAAATAAAAAAATTCTACAATCTGCATTGTAAATGTATGTAAAATGCATGTAAAACACAAGGATGCAAGGCGTCTAAACAAACTGGTGAAAAAAGCTGGCTATGTGGTCAGAATCAAGCTGAACTCATTGGAGGATGAGGTGGAGGGACGCACAATGAAGGTGGAGGCCATCCTGAGGAACATGGATCATCCACTTCATATCTCCCTAAATGACCAAAGAAACAACGGTGGTGGACGGCTCCTATCCCTGCGCTGCAGGACAGAAAGATTTGTAAATCTCATTCCATCAGCAATTAGACTTTATAATTCTACCGTAAACAGATGAGAGAGACTCCAGAAAATTGAATTTCCCTGTGGGGATAAATGAAGTTATTGTATTGTATTGTATTGTATTGTGTTGTACTGAGGAAAGCACTCACACCATTAGCCTGCCTCTTGACCTTTTGTTGACCTCAGAAGAAGAGACAAAGTCTGTTTTCTGGTTCAGGTCTCTATTCTACTTTAAATGATCTATAGACCACTGTGGCTGATAGATTTGGCAAATTTACCTCATAATTAACAAAAAACAGCATTTAGCTGACTGTTAACGTTCAATAAAGGCAGTGACATCAGCTAACAACAGATTGTACTGAGATGAACTGCTCTATTATTTTATATTGTAGTGTTAGAGAGGTGAGGTCATTCCCCACTGAGCCCACATATTGGCCACGCCCACATGAAACCCAGCCAGGAAAGAGGTGACAAACTTTCTAACAGTCTAAATCCAAAACTCAGTCACATGTAGATCTCTGTGTTTTCACATGTTTACAGCAACCATATTCCAACATATCTAGAGTGTTAAGACACAAATTACGATTTCACTTTACGGGGTCTTTAATTGGCATTTCTTTGTAGAAAACTGTTTCCACTTTGACACTAAAAAGTTTCTTTTAACATTTATTTATTTAATAGAAAAATTATATCAAGCATGATTGATTTATAGAACCAATGATAGGGTAAAACATCCAAGGGAATGAATACTTTTGAAGGAAATGTAAATAGCAATGCTAACTTGTCACTGACAGCTGACTGTGTACATAGATGGCATTGTTACAACAGCTAATCAAAATTCTCCAGAATGTCCCTTTGTTTAGTTTGCTAGTTCAACAACCAGATATCAGATGTGTAATACATTATAAATTAAACAGAATTAAACAGTCACAGATCACTTGGCTGTAGTCACATTTACACAGTCACAGTCTGGAAGGAAACACTGGTGCAACTGTCACTTTTATCAGTTTAAAACATCGACAACAGATTTGAGATGATAAACATGCTCACCTGTTAATCACTTCCAGCGCTCTTATAGATGTCTCCCTATGAAGGTTGAAGTGTTTTGATAAAAGATTAAATGAAGCACTGCAGAGGCAAACTCTGCTCACTCAATCATGCCGACAGCTGTGAACTACTGACACCAGTCATGCCATGTAGGTGTGGCAAAGTGGTTTTGATATGAGATTAAACAAGGAAAAGTACCAACAATGCCATCTGGGAACTTACACCCCAGGAAATAATTAACTTTAATCCTTGACCAAAACTCTAAATTAAAAGCAACACAGGTAAGGATTGAGGAGGCATGAAAAGAGGTTCAACAAAATGTAAGATTTTATTTTAATTAAGCAAATGAAAAAGGCGATTAAAGGATCTGCAACTGTGAAAGAAAAAAATGATGGTTAGATAAGTAAAACTGAACTAATAAAGTGAATTAAAATTATTCTTTATTTTAACAACAATTAAAAAGGCCTCGTATAAATGGTTTAAAAGCATTAAAACTACAGCTGCTGGAGGAGAGGATGTTTGCTCAAGGTCCCACCCATTTCAGGAGCTCTCAGCACACAGACCTCCAAATGTCTTTTATCTTGTGTATTCCTCGGGCCTCTACATCTCTGATGTAGACTAACTGACCTTTTTTGAGGGCAACATCTCTCACATGCTGGTCATGATGAGTCTTGTGCTTTTCAGCAGCAGCCTCCATGTGCTTTTTAGCAGCTTTTAAGGCATGGTGAAGCAGGATCAAGGATCAAGGATATCTTTATTATCTCCAAGGGGCAATTTGCTTCACAGCCAGCAGTACCATACACGCAATTTCACTCACAATAGGAATAAAATAAAAGTACATACACATAGGAAACATTCAAAGACACAGAAAACAATGGCAATGGCCTCAAAATAAATAAGTCATGGGCAAATTTCACCTTAAACTATTTAAAAGGCTAACGGCAGTCGGGATAAAAGAATTCTTCAGTCTGTTTGTCTTGCATGATGGAAGGACATATCTGTGTCCAGATGGAAGCAGTGTGAACTCCTTAAAGAGTGGATGGTCTGGTTCACCAAGGTTGGACTGGGCTTTTTTAAGAGATCTGAGTTTGAATACATCAGTCAGATCACTCAGAGTAGTGCCTGCAATTTTGCAGCAGGTTTTAACTAAGCCTAGCAGCCGATTTTTGTTTTTCAGATTAAGTGAACCATAAAAACAGATAAAAGAGAATGTAAGAACAGATTCAATAAAACAAGAGTAAAACATTTTCAGAAAAACACTGTCCGCGTTAAAATTCCTAAGCTTGCAATGAAAATACAATCTTTGGTTAATTTTCTTGCAGACAGCGTCTACCTGAGGCTCAAAGCTCATTGTGTCATCCACAACAGTACCCAGGTATTTATACTGGCTCACTTTCTCCACAGGCTGTCCATTAATCAACAAAGGAGAAATGGCAATGGGATTCTTCCTAAAATCCACAGTCATTTTTTTTTGTTTTTAAAACATTAATCTTTAAAAAGGATTTGTCCCACCATTCAATAAAATCAGTTAAAATGGGACCATGATCTAGGTCATCGTTAGAGAGAAGTGACACAATCACAGAGTCATCAGCAAATTTAATTATGTGTCGCTTCTCATACTGACTCCGACATTCGTTTGTGTATAAAGCAAATAAAAACGGTGAGAGGACACATCCTTGAGGTGAGCTAGTAGAAGAAATGCTAAAATCTGATAAAACACCAGTAACCCTCACATGTTGAGTCCTTCTAGTTAAAAAAAAATCCATTAGCCAGCTTATCAGACCAAGATCAATGTTATGGATGTCGCGCATTTTTTCTGCTAAAATGTGGGGCTGAATACTGTTAAAAGCTGAGGAGAAATCAATAAAAAGTAAAAGTGCAAAAGTCTTTACTCCCTCAAGGTGAGTCAAAATCATATTAAGAAGTGTGGCAAGAGCGTCGTCAACACCCCTGCCAGGTCTGTATGCGAACTGAAGGGGGTCAAGTTCAGCGTTGACAATGTTTGAAAGCTCATCCTTAACAATCCTTTCAAAAGACTTCATTGCTAAAGAGGTAAGAGCTACAGGCCTGTAATCATTTAGCGACTTTGATGCACTAGTTTTTGGCACAGGTACAATAACAGAATCCTTCCAAAGGCTAGGTACTCTAAAAAGTTGAAGGGATTGGCTAAAAATGAAACTAAAAATGTCTGCCAGTTGTGCAGGACAATTTTTAAGAACGCGACCACCAAGACTGTCAGGGCCAGGACTTTTCTTTTCCTTAATGCCATGAAAAAGTTTCTGAACTCTGGCCTTATCCACAGGGATGCAGGGCAGTTCAGAAGAATGATCTACATTTTTAAAAGCAGAGATCTCATCACTAAAATCATGGACATTAAAACGGTTAAAAAAGGTGTTCATTTCATAGAGAGGTCAGAGTCAGACATCTCATTAAAAGAAATAAAACCTTTCTTGGGCTGCATCCCCATCATGGTTTTAACCCCCTCCCACGCAGGCCGAGAGTTACAAGAGCTTAACATGTTCTGCACTTTGTCTCTGTAATTGAGCTTTGCAAGTTTCAGCTCTTTTTTAACCTGCTTCTGAAAGACCCAATACCGAGCCTCATCTCCCTGAATGAAGCTGGTATTTCGCTGAACGATAGTTTGTTTTATAGATTTTGTGATCCAAGGTTTGTTATTTGGATAAAGGAGAACAGATCTCTGGGGGATGACTAAATTCTCACAGAAATTAATATAAGAACACACAGTTTCAGTCAATTCATCCAGGTCTGTGCAAGAATATTTAAACATGTCCCAGTCCGTACAATCAAAACATTCCCGCAGACAGCAAATAGAATCCTCTGACCAGGCCGGAACCAATCTTCGTTCCGGCTTGTGTCTCTTCAGGACAGGTTTGTATGACGGAACTAAATAAACCATGTAGTGATCCGACATGGCAAGTGGAGCTCTCTGATGGGATTTATAAGCCCCTTTAATGGATCCAAAACAGAGATCCAGACATCTTGTGAGTAGCGTCGGGCAAGTGACATATTGGTAAAAGTTACCCAGGGACTTTCCCAGGTTACAGTGGTTGAAATCCCCCATAATAAAGTTTGGTGCGTCTGGAGCTAGCCCCTGTAGCCGCTGCACAGTTTTCACCAGGGTACGTGTAGCAACATCAGCATTAGCCTTAGGGTGAATATACACCAGTGTAATGAATAATTGTGGGAACGCCCTCTGAAGGTAAAACGGCCGAAGGGACACAGACAGAAGCTTGATGTCGGGTGTACACAGCATCTCTCACGACAACCGTGTTACACCAGGACTTGTTCACATATGGACATAAACCCCCACCTAGTGACTTACCGGTCACCGAGGGGTCTCTATCCAAGCGAAAGGGCTCCCCAAAGCCCTCGATCCGCAGATCGGAATTAAGGTCCTGGTCCTCGAGCCACGTTTCCGACAGAGCAATGAGGCAGGCAGAGTTATACTCTGCTAGGAACTTCACATTTGCTCAAAGTTCATTCACTTTATTCCGTAGTGATTGGACGTTGGCAAGGATGACAGTAGGAAGCGGCATCCGATGATGGCCCAGCATCTTGATCCTCTGTCGTATCCCGCCCCGTCTCCCCCTGTTCCCAACACCCATCAGCTTGGAAGCCCAGCTTTGGTGAGCCTCAGACGGGCGCGTCCAGATGATATCCGCTGGGAAGTCTGCAGGCGAATCCACCGTGCCCACACCGGAGTCTCGCAGCAGAAGAAGAAATTCTCGGTCATAACGAAGGTGGCCCCGGTGTGCACCAAAACCATGGGATAAATGATGTAAAAACACCAAGAGTAGGAGGATGATAGCCTGGTTTAGGTGAGTCGTCATTATTGCAACACTCCCCACAGGTTATGTGTTAGTCCATACACAGTGTTCAAAAAAGGTAGAAAAATAAGGGGGGGGGGTGGTAAGAGGCAAAATCGTTTTAAAGGTTAAAACGCTAAAAACGGCCAAACTCTTCCATGAATCAGGGCTAAAAACACTAAAAAAGCTCACTCACACTCTGCTGCTCACACACACTGCTGCTGCCTGTCACCATAACCAGCGCCAGAGACTATGGTGAATCCAAAAGGTCTGGTGCTCTACAATCCAATCATGGGTGCTGCCAGCTACTGGTTCTGGTATTCTGCCCAGGAGGAAATCAACAGGTGAGGATTTGTCCAAATGTCAGTAAATATGGGGACTCACTGGTGGACTGGTGTGCTGTGGTGTTATAGGAGAAGATCAGTTATGGCAGGTGGCAAGCCCAACCTTTCTTCTTCGTGACTGGTACGCACTGGCCGTTCCCTGCTGGCCGATAAGGGGAGGTACAACTCTTTTGGATGCCATAGATGGAACAGAGTTGATGGCTAAGGTTGCTCTCGAAGTTTCTGCCTTGATCCAAGTGGATACGACCTGGCACTCCAAACTTACAGAACCACCTGTTGACCAGCACTTTAGCCACGGTAGATGCTTGGTGGTCACATGTTGGGACAGCCTGGGTGTACTTGGAAAAAACATCAGTCATCACGAGAATATTTTCACACCCATTCTTTGATGGCTCCAGAATAGTAAAATCGACAGCAAGGATTTCATTTGGCCGTGACGCCAGCAGATGGCCCATGTATACCCTGGCAGTGGGTTGAGTCTTTAGCTACCTGACAGCATTCATATCCCTCACACCACTTCTTGATGTCACCATGCATTCCTGGCCAATAGCATCGCTGACGAACCAGATCTGTTGTTCGGTTCACCCCTTGATGCCCATGTTCGTGATGCAGCTGTTGAAGAACCTGACTCTTTAGGGACATTGGTAACACCAGCTTTAGAGCCTCATCTCCCTTTGGGTCAAAGATGCGGCAATAGAGAATGCCGTTTCTCTCCACTATCCGGTCACACTGTCTGACCAGCACGTCCTTGGAAGCTTGATGATGTTCTCCTGCGTCAGGGCCCTTCCTCCTGTTCCAAAAGGTGAGAAACTGCCTGATTGTGGTGTCTGCTTCCTGTAACACATGGAGTCAGAATCAGTGTGGCAAGGGAAAGCTGCAATAGTAGCCTGAGCAGCTTGGGTTACCTGATCAGCAACAATAACCTGCTGCAGTGGCTCTGGAACTAAGACACCTGGGGCTATGTCTGAACTGGGTGCTGGCGGGAAAGGGCATCAACATTTTGATTACTGCGACCAGGTCTGTACTCGATGGTAAAATCAAATGAGGTCAGTTGTGCAGCCCAGCAGACAGTCTCTGAATTTCTCAGTCATGGCCCATTTGAGGGCCAGAAACTCCAGCTTCATAGACCTATAATTGTTCATGTTACACTCCGTGGGCTTGAGGCTACAACTAGCGTAAGCTATAGGTCGCACTCTACCATCTTGTTCTTGTGAGAGAACAGCACCCAATCCACTATAACTGTCATCAACTTCTAGGATGAAAGGTAAGTTGAAGTTTGCATAAGCCAAAACAGGCGCAGACACCAACCTGCTTTTGAGCTCCTCAAAACTCTGCTCACACTCTGTTGTCTATGCCGTTTGCAGGCTCCTTCAATTTTGTGCTAGTTAGCTCAGCGATCAGGCAATGAAAGTGGACGGCCAGCTTGGCAAACCCCTCAATAAAGTGGCGGTAATAGCTGGCAAATCCTAGAAAAGACCTCAACTCGGATGCATGGTTAGGGCGTTGCCATGTGGACACAACCTCTATTTTGCTAGGGTCTGTTGACACACCATCTTTCTCTGATGCACTGGGGTCTCGGCCACTAGAGTAATGTCATGTGAGATCAAATTAGTGCACCCTACTAGTATATCACTTTCAGGTGAAGAAAAGACATTACTGTACTTCTGCAGTAAGGACCTGACCTGCATCTGCTCCTACTCTCCAAGTGCAGCTAAATCTACGGCAGAGATCCTGTCCTGCACTGAACTAGTCACAGACTGGGAAGAAACTGTTGCTGCTACCTCCTTCTCTTCAAGCCCTGTCGGTGAACTGACAAGATGGGCATGACACAGGGTACCAAGAACAGCACAAGGGTACAATAAAACATCCAACATTAACAATGGGGATGTAGACAATACCTTGTTTTACACGCACTAGCGCTGAAGACGCTGACAGACCTCACAAAACATCATTTGCCAGGTAATGTTGAGAGCATGTGGCTGCCACAATCTTTATGGTACCGCCAGAAACTCTACAAACTCTCCCTCCCTTCACCTTTGCACAGCTTGAATGCTCGGGGGAGGGGGGGGGTCTGCTTGGGCCTGATGACACTTTTGTAAGGCAGTGGTGAATTTCGGTGGGGGCCTGCAACACAGAGGGTAAGTCAAAAAGTGCAGGTCCATGCTGTACAAACAACTCCCAGTAACACTCTTTGATAATGTTCATGCCAAGAACACCTGGAACTGAATGCCCATTATGTGGGGGATCCCTGACCACCAGCACTCCTCGCGCTTTGTGACAATTCGACCACAAATCTGAACATCCAACTCTAGATAACCTACATAAGTTATAGACAACCCATTACCGGCACTTAGTCTTAGCCAGTTACAAGAACAGAGTTTGTCGGGGCCCCATGGTTCGAAATGTTTTGCAAAGAAGCTCTCGGTTACAGTTGATACCATTGACCTTGCATCAACCAGGCATGGAACTGAAACTCCCCCCATTAGTACGGCTATGTTTGGGCAAGCTGACACCAAATTCTCAGGGTTATCTGCAGTAGAATTTGAGCCTGAAGGGCCCCCACCTGAACCTTGGCTCACCAGTTCAGGGGGTGAAAGTTTCACTGATTTTGGGGGCTCTGTCTAGTATTAGAGTTAGAGCACATTGTTGCAGGAACAGACTGTGTTGGTGGGGCTACAAACCCCTCCTGACACTCCCTAGCAAAGTGGCCTGGCCTTTGACACCTCCTATAAATGACTGTTTTCTTGTGTTTGTTTAGTCAGGTGCGCGGTGCATTGCTAAGGGTGGCCAGACTAAGGGTAAGCTGATTCAACTGCTCTTGCTGATTCCTCAGAATTTCTTTTAGTTCACCTAACTCAGAACTGAAAGGATTACTGGCATGGCTGGGGCTTGGCTGATTCTGCTGAATGGTGTGCTGGAAACCAATCACCAGAGGTGGGAGAAAGTCACTGTTTTGCAAGTCTCAAGTAAGTCTCAAGTCTTTAATCCTAAGTCTCAAGTCAAGTCTCAAGTAACGACATGCAAGTCCAAGTCAAGTCTCATGCAAAGACAAGACAAGTCGAGTCAAGTCCGAAGTCATAGGCTTGAAATTTTCGAGTCCTTACGAGTCATAAGCACTGTTTACCAAATAAAATGCCATTTTAACAATGTAAAAATCTATAAAATTTGACAAATACAATGAATGCATTTTGAATTGTTTTATTTTCTAAATAAAATATGACAGAACTTAATCACACAGAAAAAGAGTGCTGACAAAGCATTCAGGATATAACCAGTGCTAAGCGGTCCACCAACAAATGAACTTCTGAAGACGTTGTACAGTCATTTTAACTCATCTAATGTGAGAGTGTGTGTGTCTGTGTGGTGAGTGTGTGTATATGTATAGGTGTGAGTGGATGTATAGGGTTTGTGTGTGTTTGTAAGTGAACATGTTTGGTCAACATTAGGTTTGAGCTGATGAATCATGGGTGTCTGTTTGGATATTTATCTTTAATATTTGGACATTTACTCTAGTTCTGTGACTCTGTTAACTTGAAGTTATGCTTTCTATTTGTTTTCCTCTCATTATTATTGCTTTTAGCTAAAGGGGGAGGGTCCCCATATTGGTCTTAGCCCTGGGCCTCCAAATGGCTAAAACCGCCCTGCCTCACACCTGCAGCTCCCCCTCACAAATCGTTCTGCAAGTTTGTTGCTTTAATTTTTTCTGTTTCTGCCCTTTTGACAGTATTTATCATTAGTATGTTTAAGATCAAATAAAACGCCCATGTCTGGACAAGTTTTACTCAATTTTACATTATTTCAAAATGTGATCCGTGTGTGTTTGGCTCGTTGATGATGATGGGCATTGTGAAAGTCATCATCAAATACGAGTATGGGAGAGCATCAGCAGGGAGTGACTGAAGAAATGTGTTAAAACGAGGGCATTAGAAGCTTCACCTTGAGCACAAAACAGCAAACCTCTATGATTTAACTTAATGAAGACACGCACCACCAGCGGACTTCCTCTGTGCTCTTTTACGCACGTTCCTCCATCCAGCGGTAATAATATACAAGTTTTCATTTGAATTTGGAAGTTAAAGTCTGTCTTCTTTGTGTGGACTTATATTTTTAGAGGATTTTGGGAGGATTTTTTAAAGTAAGCCTTAAATGAGCCGCAACTGGTCACTAAAGAGCCACATGCGGCTCGAGAGCCGCGGGTTGAGTATCGCTGTGTTAGTTGAATACTTGAATGGGGGCACAATTTACTCAGCACTCACTGAAAATCTCAAGTATTTTCAAGTCATCGGACCAAAGTCCGAGTCAAGTCCCGAGTAACTGATGTCAAAGTCCAAGTCGAGTTGCAAAGTCTTGATGATATTGTCAAGTCGAGTCCAAAGTCATCACAATCGTGACCCGAGTCTGACTCGAGTCCAAGTTGCGTGACTTGAGTCCACACCTCTGGTCTCATGACCACCAATGGGGTCCTGACCCCAAAGTAGAGAACCCCTGCTTTATACTACAATCACTTGAGGCACAATCACTGCACTCAGGTGATCCCATTTTACCCTACATGTTCTTATTTAATTGGCGTTACTTTGTAGAAATCTGTTATCATTTTACATTGAAGGGTTTTTTGTCAAAAAAGCCACATTTCATCGATCCAAATAGATTTATAAAATCAGTAAAAGGGTTAAAACTTAAAAAGCTAAATCATGTTGATCATGATTGATTTCTAAAGTGATTAAAAGGTAAAAAATGTTTTTCCAAGAATATCACATCATCAGGCATAAGAAAATCATTAAGAATGCATTGATATAAAAGCTACCACAGCTTTATCTACTGCACTTTTGAGTCCCCGCTGCTAAAAAATAAATCTACTTTTACTAAGTTTTGATAACAATCAGGCATGAAAAGCTGATCCTGCTTCAAACACGGGCTAATTATCTGCACACACAGATGGTTTTTATTTGATGGACTGCCTCACAGTGATGGAATCAGCAGTTTGTACAGTAAATCTCATTAATGTTGCCAACTGCTGCTTCATTATATAATCATGTTTACTTTATTTTGAAAGTTTGGAGCACAGGGACTCCCAGACTGTCGCCAACCAAAGAGACCAGCGCTCTTTACATTACAGTAATTAAAGAAATCATGACTTCCATGTGTGATGCAGACAGATTAAAAACACAGCCCTCTTCACTCCTCACAGGAAATGAAAACTTTTACTCCATCGTCTTTGGAGAGCCGTTCCCGCCTGATCCTCTTAGGATGATGCTGCTGCTTAGTCATACTTGGTTTCCAGACTGAGCTGGATTACTCTTAAGTCTCATTGTTGGGAAGATTTTGTTAATTACACCCACCCAAAAAATTAATTTCACTGGGGGTTCATTGTCTTAAGTTTTTTTCCTCATGGATTTAGGATTACGTGCATGAAAAATGTACTTGTCTTTGCTGCAAGGGGTGAGGACAGTTAAAAATCTGCATATGCAGACAAATATATATGTATATGGGAAAACTGTTGTGTATTTTTACATGTAGTGATAAAAAGGAAGATAGTTTTACAAAGTTAAACGATAAATAGACCTCGGCTTGTGTAGTGCTTTTCCAAAGAACAGTCTGGTTTGTATTTTTACATTGACCTTCAACATTGGGAACATTGCGTTCTTGTATGTTGGTGTGTCCATATCACATCCTTGTACTCCACCCGAATGATTATGATCCCTCCACCCAGTCCCATTGCCACATCTCCTGCTTGTTTGTGCACAGGAAACCATGACCTATAAAACCAAGTGTATTCTGCTGGAGCTGGAGAAGGTAAATATTGATTTGCAGGTGATTATATTACAATAATTGCAGAAAAGACAACAGAGCAGAGTAGAAGTACTGCTGCTGAATCTACTGAGAGCAATGACAGGGAATTTTTCATATTTGTTCAGCCACTGAGAGAAACACGGATGAGGAGAGGCATGTCTCGGATGCCAGCAAGTAGATTTGACTAATTGTAATTGTATTGTAATCGACTAATTGTATCCCTGTCTGTAGCTATCTATCTCACTCCAGAGTATAGACACTATGCCTGTAGACTTACTCAGACACTGCAGTGCTTCCCAGCAGACCATCCCAGTGCTCGTGGTCTGTGTGGTTACATTTAAGAGGAGGTGAATGTCAGCTGCATGTGTAGGCCTCTGCATAGGATACAGGGCCTAACAGGGGCCACATTTAACCCAACTTTCAACCTCAGTTATGCCAGTAATAGATTATGGGGAAAAAGTACTGATGGTAAATGATTTAGAGATTTAAAAAGTCTAGATTTTAAGTTGAAAGGCTGGAAATCTAAGATAAAAAAAAGTCAAACTTATTAGTTCAAAAGGTCAAAACACAAAAATTAAATGTTAAAATAATGCTTTTGAAAGGCAAACATATCTAAAAAAAAAAAAAAGATCACAATCATGTTTTTAAGGCAAAAATATGACTTAGAATTTAAAATGGTGCACCTAAAAGGTCAAAATATGGGATAAAATGTTAAAACAATAAATTGTAAAGGTCAAAATAAGACATTGAAAGTAAAAGAAATAAATTGAAAAGGTAAAAAAGTTGGATAAAATGTCAAAATAATAAATTGGAAAGGTCAAAATATGAGACAAAAGTCAAAAAAAAATTGAAAATAGTATAAATGTGAGATAAAAACTCAAAAACAAATTGAAAACATCAAAATATGAGATAAAAAGTCACATTTATTAGTTCAAAAGGTCAAAATATGAGATAAAAAGTCACATTTATTAGTTCAAAAGGTCAAAATATGAGATAATAAGTCTAATTAGAAATAGAAAGGATCAAAATATGAGATAAAATGTCAAAATAATAAATTCGAAAGGTGAAAAATATGAGGTAAAAAGTCAAAATAATAAATTGAAAATGGTATAAATATGAAATAAAAAGTCAGAAAATGAATTGGAAAGGTCAAAATATGAGATAAAAAGTCAATTTATTAGTCCAAAAGGTCAAAATATGAGATAAAAGGTCAAAATAATAAATAGAAAACATCAAAATATGAGATAAAAATTCAAAATAATAAATTGGAACGGTCAAAAAAGACATTTAAGTTAAAATAAATTGAAAAGGTCAAAATATGAGATAAAAAGTCAAAATTATAAATTAAAACAGTCAAAAATTAGATAAAATTCAGAGTAATAAATAGAAAATGGTAAAAAATATAAGATAGAAAGTCAGAAAATGAATTCGAAAGGTCAAAAAATGAGATAAAATGTGAAATGTATTGTTCAAAAGGTCAAAATATGAGCTAAGAAGTCAAAAATAATAAATAGAAAAGGTCAAAATATAAGATAAAATGTCAAAATAATAAATTGGAAAGGTAAAAAAAGACATTTAAAGTTAAAAAAATATATTGAAAAGGTCAAAATATGAGATAAAAAGTCCAGATTTTAAATTTATAACAACAAATTTAAGATAGTCAAAATAATAGCTTAAAAAGGTCAAAATATAAGTCAAACAGTCAAAATAGTAACTTGAAAATGGTAAAAATATGAGATAAAAAGCCAAATAATAGATTGAAGTCATAACTGTGCAATGCAAAATTGAAAATATGAAACGAAAACACATTTTTTTCCCCACATTTCTTTTTATGTAATTATTTTTACTCTTTATTTTTTCCCAATTTTATGACTTAAGGATATTTGATATAATCAAGATTTAGTTTACATTTGTACACTGGAGGAAATCTGCAGACCTCATATTTTAGGGCCAGTTAAAAGAATTTTAGCTTGACACCCCTGCTCTGTGTGGTTCAGGTCAAAATCAAGCACAGTAACACCACGGTTGGCTAGATTTGTTCATAAATTGGTGATTTTCTTCACTGAATCCTTGTCAGATATCCCCCTGCTCGTTAGAAAACTTGATCCGCCTGTGACGGCTGCTCCCAGCTGATGGCTGTTACTAATCAGCTGGTCTGGGAGGCTTCATAGGGAGCAGGCTGTTGCTCAGTTCAATTGGGTTGTGTGTGCCAGGGAGTCAACACCATCAGTTGGCTGTCTTTGAGTTTAAAAAGAATATTTGTGTAAGTGCCTTTGGTGGGGAATAAAATAATGTTTCTTTGTTAATATACCTCCCCCTTAATCCAGTGACTCCCACCTGTCCTTGTTTTGGGTCAGATTTTAAGTTTATCTATCCGTTTTGATAGAAATAGCAGGTGACAGTGTGGAAATATAATCCCCCGCCACCACAGGTGCCAAGCCCTGCTGGAAAAAGAAATCAGAATGTCTATAAAGCTTCTCAGCAGATTGAAGCATGAAGGGCTCCAAAACCTCTTGGTAGATGGCTGACAGCATTGACTCTGGACCTTTTAAAGACCAGTGGACCAACATCAGCAGATGACATGGCTCCCCAAACCATCACTGACTGTGGAGACTGAAAACACTGGACTTCAAGCACCCTGGATTCCATGCCTCTCAGGGTCTTCATCCAGACTCTGGGACCTTGACTTTCCAAATAAAATGTAAAATTGACAGGACACTGGACGACTGAGCAATGTCATGATGTTTTACTTGGTGTTTTTAAATAACTAAATTTTCCTGTACAGCACTTTGGTACAAACTCTGTTTGTTTTGAAAGTGCTCTATAAATAAAGTTGACCTTGACCTTGACCAATGGTCCGGTTTTCCTCCTTAGCTCAGGTGAGACGCTGATGACGTCGGTGGTTCAGGAGTGGCCCCACACTGGAATACCACACTTGTAGTGTGTCTGTCTGTGAGGTGGCTCTTGATCCACTGACTCCAACCTCAGTCCTCTAAGTTCTAATACCTCCTTGTGGAGGGTGGCAGAAGCCGCGTTTCCATTACCCTTAGAAATGTGCAAAAGCTAAATGGCGCAGTAAAAACTGGTGATGGAGACACCTGAATTTCAAAAAACCTACCAAAAAGTTTTTATGCTCTCATGAGGAGGTTTTTCAGACGTTTCGATATAGAGATATATTGCAAAAGTGAAATGGAAACACTTTTTCTGAATTTACAAGTCACAGGGCGTAACGCACTGTGTCACATGACCGGTTCACTCTGAAACAACATGGCACTGTACGTGTTGACAGAAGAGGAGACGAGGCTTTTCTTAACATCATACTCACACCCTTATACGTGGCTTTTGCCATACATACGGACTTTGCCTCTGGACTATCACCTGTTGCCTTTGTCTTTTGTTCAATATTATAAAGGCAACCGCTGTAGACCGTACCAACATGCAACAGGTTTTGAGCGTCCAGCTTCCTTGCAGCGGAGTTATGCAAGATGAGATTTTACGAGAATTACGAGGCTCATGCCAAAACTCCCTTCAATAAAAATACATTCAAAGCACAGTTAGTTACTTAGCACTTTTATTTTGTGAAAACTGTGACGGAAACCCGGCTCATTGTTGTGACATTTATCCAGGGGATAAATGGGGAAGTTGGTGGTCTTCCCCATGCATGACTGTGGTTTCGTGTACTGAGCTAGAGAGAGAGAGAATGAGGACTCAGGAAACTTTAAAAAATTGACTTTTTGGCAATATTTATTGAGGGTAGATTTTTGAGACTGTAAGCCGTAGTCATCAAGATAAAAAAAAAAAAAAAAAGTCTAGATATACACTATATTGCCAAAAGTATTCACTCACCCATCCAAATAATTGAAATCAGGTGTTTCAATCACTTCCATGGCCACAGGTGTATAAAGTCAAGCACCTAGGCATGCAGACTGTCGCTCTGAGGAGCTCTGTAAATCCCAGCATGGCACTGTGATAGGATGCCACCTGTGCAACAAGTCAAGTTGGGAAATTTCCTCGCTCCTAAATATTCCACAGTGAACTGTCAGTGGTATTATAACAAAGTGGAAGTGATTGGGAACGTCAGAAACTCAGCCACCAAGTGGTAGGCCACATAAAATGACGGAGCGGGGTCAGTGGATGTTGAGGCACATAGTGCGCAGAGGTGACCAACTTTCTGCAGAGTCAATCACTACAGACCTCCAAACTTCATGTGGCCTTCAGATTAGCTCAAGAAAAGTGGTAGAGAGCTTCATGGAATGGGTTTCCATGGCCGAGCAGCTGCATCCAAGCCATACATCAGCAAGTGCAATGCAAACCGTCGGATGCAGTGGTGTAAAGCATGCTGCCACTGGACTCTAGAGCAGTGGAGACGCTTTCTCTGGAGTGACCAATTGCGCTTCTCCATCTGGCAAGTCTGAGTCTGGGTTTCGTGGTTGCCAGGAGAACCGTACTTGTCTGACTTCATTGTGCCAAGTGTAAAGTTTGGTGGAGGGGGTGATTATGGTGTGGGCTTGTTTTTCAGGAGCTGGGCTTGGCCCCTTAGTACTAGTGAAAGGAACTCGGACTGCTTCAGTATACGAAGAGATTTTGGACAATTCCATGCTCCCAACTTTGTGGAAACAGTTTGGGGATGGCCCCTTCCTGTTCCAACATGACTGTGCACCAGAGACAAAGCAAGGTCCATAAAGACATGGATGAGAGAGTTTGGTATGGATGAACTTGACTGGCCTGCACAGAGTCCTGACCTCAACCCAATAGAACACCTTTGGGATGAATCAGAGTGGAGACTGAGAGCCAGGCCTTCTCGGCCAACATCAGTGTGTGACCTCACAAATGCACTTCTGGAAGAATGGTCAAAAATTCCCACTAACATACTCCTGAACCTTGTGGAAAGCCTTCCCAGAAGAGTTGAAGCTGTTATAGCTGCAAAGGGTGGACCGACGTCATATTAAACCCTATGGATTAAGAATAGGATGTCACTTAAGTTTATATGCGAATCAAGGCAGGTGAGCAAATACTTTTGGCAATATAATGTATTTCACTCTGTATGAGTTGAATCTAGAATTTGTGGAAGTTTAACCTTTAAAATTAATTCACAGCAACAAAATGAACTTTTTCATAATATTCAAATTTTTTAAATGCACCCATACAAGGGAGTTAAATGTAGAAGTGTGGAAACTTTCAGTGAGTGAGTGAATCCTGTACTATCTCCTCCCTGCAGGCTGTGGTGTCCACCAGCTAATTGGCTTTCTCATGAATAATGGCGTGAACTTGGTGTCTCAGTTGTCTCTCGACCAGGGGCCTCCTGAGGCGGCCATGTTGAAGTCGGAGATAAACAAACAATAGTTTGGCCCTGAACAGTGAGCACTGATCAATCCTATTGAGATTGCATGTGGAGGCTGGGTGATAATGGACGTGTCCATCTATACAAGGGGTCTGCTAAAGTTTCTATCTTATAGCTTTCCTTTATTTAGCAGCTTTATCACTGATTTGAACACGTTAACATTCAAACACTAACATTTTAGTCTCATTTTATCCAACAGTAATCCGACCACATTTAGATGAATGCAAGGCTATATTTAGAAGCGATACATTTTTGCATAAAGAGACATAATAGAGGTCTATTTTCAATGGAAAAATAATCTTAGCTTGTGTTTCTGTTGTCAGCATAATACTTCCAGCATCATCATGCTATCCACGCCTTTATACTTGTTAGATGAGTCAGGGTTATTCTTCCTTTCTCTCATTGCATCACAGTGAATAAAGCATTCAATGTATACAAAGAAATGTAAAGCTATAGATTGCACTAAAGTTGCTGACGGCTCAGTCTGAGCTGCACCGTGAGGCTGCATTTTTTGTCCCCAGTAAAGAAATAATGAAGTCTCCTCATATCATGCTTGAGATGGCACAATGAGTCTGCATATTTTGACAGCGGTCAGGCCCATTCGGTCCTGTAGGCTTGGCGATGAGGTCTCTGCATGCTGCGTAAGCCAATAAAGTCAGAGGAGACATGTTGGTGTTTGACCAAATCACAGGTGGAGAGTTTTAATGGCAGCCAGGATAAAAGGAAACTGTAGTAAACAGAAGTGTTTTTTTTTATAAATGTTAAAGACCCCCTATCTTCACTAATCAAATCCTTCATTAATCTCACTCTGCATCAAAAACTCTTATTTTCATTTTAATACCATGTGGGCAGACGCCACCTGTGAAAACGAGTTGAGAGGGTGTCTCTGATTGAAATGCTACTAAAGCAGTCAGCTGTTACACTTCCTCATATTAACGCCCAGGGTGTCTCCAGACTATTATGTCTGGACTGCTGACTCTTTCTGAACTACTGAGCAAATTTGATTGGAAGCCTTTTGCATTGATAGCAGCGCAGTGTCCCGAAGCAAGAGCAGGTTGTTTAGAGAATAAATAAAAAACAATGTGCACTATGATTTAGTGCTGCTTTTACAATGATGCTGCACTCTACTTTTGACCTAGGAGCACACAGACTCAGAGGTGACATACCACAGCCAGGCCTGCTCACAGATTTAGCTGAGCCCCAGAGAATAGACCCTCTTTATTTATGATATCAATGAATGCGTGTTTGATCAGTAGCGTTGGTGCTAGCATACTGGCTTAAAGTTCCCTAAATTTAAAGCTGAACGGTGTTTCAAATTATTATTGAGTTGAAATTATTTTTGTGCCACTTTTTAACCACTTTTCCCAACCATTTTTGCCACTATTTTTTTCTCACTTTTCGTCAGTTTTACCCATTTTTGCCACTTAAAACCTATTTTTGCATTTTTAAAATCAATTTTGGCACTTTGAACTCCCTTTTCCACCCCTTTAAAGACAGTGTTGCCACTTTTAAACAAATTTCAACTTCATTCAACCCATTTGTGCCACATTTAAACCTTTTCCACTATTGTCTCTGCCTGTTTTGGCCCCTTTTAGCCCCAATTTTCTCACTTTCCACCCATTTTAGTGGCTATTTACAACTTCATGCACATTTTTTGGCACTTTAAACCCTTTCCGCCACCTTTTTTGCCAATATTTGCCACTGTTATTAATAAAAATACATTTTATTTATAAAGTGCTTCACTCAGACATTGTTTAATGCAGAAAATAATAATAATTATAAAAGCTTTATTTGTATAGCACTTTTAAAAACATGGGTTTACAAAGTGCTTTGACATGTGCAGAAGGAGATGCAAACACTTAAAAATAAATCCTTTAAACCCTTTCTACTACATTCCAGTTTTTCAACTTTCAACACTATTTTTCCACTTTCTGCCCATTTTAGTCACTATTAATTGACTTTTTACCACTTCACGTCCAGGTTTTGACAGTTTTAACCCCTTTCCACCACCTTTTTACATCTTTTTTGCTCATGTTTACCCATTTTTGCCACTTTAAAATCCCATTTATTCCCCTGTTCCTGTCACTTTAAACCATTTCCACAACTTTTTCTACCTGTTTTAGAACTTTTTACTCAATTTTTACACTTTCCGCCAATGTCAGTGAGTCAATGAGCCGAATTGTTGAAAAATATATTTGCAGAGCCACAATCTAAGTGGTGAAAAGTGACAAATGTGTTGAAGTGGCAATAAAAACAGGTTTAAAGTGGCAAAAATGGACAAAAAGAGCCAAAAATGTGTGAAAAAGGACATAAAATGAGTTATAAACAGCAAAAATGGTCAAAGAGCAGAAAAAAAGTGGCAAATAATGAGGAAAAATAATATAATATGGGCAAAAATCAGCAAAAGGTGGGAAAAATGAGCATAGAGTGGTAGTTTATATGGGTAAAAAGTGGCAAAAAAAAAAAATTAAAAAAGGGGCAAAAAAGTGAAAAAGCAGGATAAAGGTGGCAAGCATGGGTGAAAGGTGACACAAAAGAAGTGGCAAAATGGGCTAAAAGCAGTATCAACTGATTAAAAGTGGCAAAAATTGCAAATAAAGGCAGTGGAAATATAAGGGAAAAGTAAAGGTTGACATTCAAATTTGACAAATAAAGCCTAATGTGACAGTGTGGGAAACAAACTGGTTAAAGTGACTTGCAACTGATAATTTCTGAGGTCAAAGTTTCCTTTTTTAAGGTTTTCTTAGGGAATAAAACTTCAAATTAAGACACAAGAGAGCCACATGTTGAGTATCACTGGCCTATGTTATTGCCTCTGACCAATTTTTGTCCCAATTTACCACTTTTTACACCTCTTTATGACCTTTTCTCACACCTTTAACCCATTTTTTACTTTAATCACATTTTTGCAACTTTCCACTCGTTGCTCGTTGTTTTGTTGTCAGTAGATTTGTCAGACTGTTGGTGTCAGTGTGACTTTCAGGAGAAGTTTGGCAACTATTCCTGCGTTGTACTGCTCCAGGCTGATGAAACCACCAAGTTGTTCTGAACTCTGACAGGAGGTTTCATTAAAAATAAAGTCAGTTCACTTCACTCTTCAGTCAACGGATGCTTTATGAAATGTGTTGGATCTCCTGCTTGACATGACCTAGCTCACTTTCCTGAAAAACAATAAGGACCTTCACAATAGTTTAGCTAGGAAGCTTGAGGTGGAAACACCAGGTGAGGGGTGGGTTTTATCAAAGTGACAGTCAATGTGACGCCACAAGAGAGCAGCTTCTGAACAGACTGTCAGATGTGTTCGTTAGTGCTCTTTGTGTCCTTCCCTTGGACGGATCTGTAATAGATCTGGCCCCTAATATACCTTAGGAGCTGCTCTGAAGTACAAATCTACAGAGTAAAACAGAATCTTTAAGCTTATCTAAAACTCTAGTTTGGTAATGGGGGCTTAGAAACGTCCAAAGCTCCTGTGTCATCAGTAAAATAAAGCTGAATTACTCCAACAGTCCATTTCTGCTCACTCCTGTTAGACCCAATTTGCATTTATCTGCATAAAAGCATTGACTCCATGGCTTAAAAGGAAAGAGGCATTATCATTATGTCAGTTTTTTAACAATATCTTTATTTAAAAGGATTTACAACAGAAAGTGGCAGCACTTAATTTAAATGGCATCTTTTTTCATCCTCAGTTCTGCAAAACTTTTAGAACAAACACACAAAATTTTTCCCTCAGGACAAAAACCAGTGATGTTTAAAAATGAAAAACAGAGGGGAACAGAGTCTGGCTGTTCAGTACATTTTTTTATATTTATTGAAGAGTAATTCTATGGCCCAAAAGACTGAAAACTGCTGCTCAGAATCAAACTTTACATCTGTATATGAAGGGAAACGACCAAAAACATATTAGACTTTCAAATACGAACCAGGAACAGGATCACCAGAGAACTTCACTGAACCAGCTGTAAACATAGAAGAAAGGTTGTAGTCAAGACAGGAAGTAGTAACTTTTCTCTGGCTGATGATCCACAGTGTCAGAGTCCAAACAGAATCATGCTGAGTCATCTGTAAACTTCTGACACGTTTTTTTTTCCCCCTCAGGAACAATGACTATAAACGATATTTTGTGTTTGTATGTGACTTCTTAAGCTTTAAATCAAATGTCATTTGTGCTCAAAACTGCTTTAATATCAAGTATGAAAAGTTTGTAGGCAGTTAATCATGTTCTTCTTGGCTTAACGTTTTTGCATAAAAGTAGAAAAGTGGCAGGATAAGCAAGTTCCAGCTTTTTGTTTACAAAAATGGCAGTGATTTGTACTTAAACCAGCAGAAAAAACTTTAAGGTGAATTTATGAGGATTTATGGCTGGTGACTAAGGATGGGAATTGTTATTTTTTATTGATATTGACATAGTATGAATATTCCTTGATGAGCCAAGTCTTAATCAAAACCTCTGTCAATATATATATATTATATTTCCTTTAACAAAGTTATTCAAGGGCTGCACGGTGGAACAGGGGTTAGCGCTGTTGCCCACAGCAAGAAGGTCCCTAGTTCGCTTCCCGGTCGGGGCCTTTCTGTCAGAAATCCATCCGACCAGTTGGGAGCAGCTGGTCGAGCCTTGATTGGCTGTTGTAACTCCCTGTACACTGCACGATGAATGAGGCACAATCGAAATGAAAGTTGGTGCGACTTCCGAGCAAGTCATAAGACTCAAATTTGTAGCTGAATCGGAGGAAATCTGCACGGTGTATATCCGGCTTAAGTCACATGATTTGTTCAAATTTAACTTCAAGAAAAAGAAATTTAGATTTTTGTGAGAAAAAAAAATCAAATACAGCTGTCTGGAGGTGCATTCAAATTTAGTAGTCGCATAATGAAACTGTGGAAAATGTATTAAGATTTGTTTTTATTTATTCAATTCTTTGCAACAATGAGCCTATTGGACACTTTTTTAGGTCATTTGTGCACCAGTGATTTAATTTATCTGACATGACTGAACTTGAGCTTTAAGGTCAGGTCATATGACCCATGAGACTACACAGCAGTGTCAGTAGGCTCAAATGTTCATGATTTTTAGATGTTTAACTGGGTCCTTGGAAATAGTTGTCAAGCTCTATCTCTTTGGATGAAACCACCACTTTGACACTTTGTAACAAAAATTTAAAATGGGGTTTCATATCTCCTCCTTTTTATGCCAAATGCCCTCACTGAGTCTTAACATCATTCTTGCTCAAACAGAGGAGGTAATAACACCGAAGTTCATTCAGAGCAGAATTTAATCTGCACCCATGTGAGACTGAGTGATGAGACACTGTCGCCCTTCAATTTTCTTCAATTTTAACATGTCGTTGCTGGTGAAAAGAGCAGATCACAGCGGCTGCAGGTCTATGCTAGAAAAATAAAGTCTTTGATTTATAAAGTCTGGCATTAAACAGTTTCCTGGTGAAACCTATCCAAACCACAGTCGTAATGAAGTGTTGCGTTTTGCCTGTCTGGGAATGAAATCTGGTTTTCTGAGGCAGTAAAGGAGCTGTAAGTGTGATCTGGAACATGACTTCTGTAAATCTGTTGTACAAGACTCACTTTTAAAACTTGCCCTCTTATGTTTGCTGTAGATTGGCATCGCTTCCCTTTCAGTTCAATAAATCTCCGATGTGTGTTTAAACTGCCAGTCTCAGTGACGAGAAGCTTTGTAAAAATTTGTTCAGCTTTCTGCTGCTGAACTCAAACTACTTCCTCAGATGACTGAGTTGACAGTGAATTAGTCAACGTTAGGTGGGTGAGAACATAATGTTAAAATAAAAGGAGAGACAAAAAAAAGGTTGTGGAGGGAGGGAAAGTGACTTTAGCCTCTGCTGGTTGGAAACCGTTAATGCTATCAGAGAAGTTCTGATCTACAAACAAGATGGACTCCCCAAAGGTTTGTATTTTTAAAAAAGGGGTCTACAAACTGCAGAAAACTGCAATAAAACTAAATTAATATGATGCTCAGAAACCCACAAGTTATCACACCAATAAAGCTTTCAAAAGACAAAACAAGTCTATTACTTCACTCTCTCCTGATGTCCAAGTGTCCTTTAAATGTGCATCAGTCCTCATATGCAACCACCAGATGGCCGTGCAGTCACTTTCCCTCCATGTGAAGGAGCCGAGAGCTGAGGAGAAATTCAAGGTTTGTGTTTTTAGGCAGTGCCTGCTGTCCCTGCAGGAACCGCTGTAGAGATTGTCGCTGTGTTCAGGCCTTTCCCTCGATGTCTTTGACCCCCTCTCCTACGTCCGCCGCCTCCAGATTTGAGCTGCAGATGGATGAAGAACCACAGTTAGACATACCTGATATCAAAGTAGGTTAAAATTCAGCAAAAGGCAGCCTTTTAAAACTGTTTGGTCCATGAGAGGAGGAAGGTGAGGATGTAATTCAGAGAAACAAAATGCATTTCCCACTTGTGCTTGAACTTAAACAGGTTAGAAGTGTTGGTTATAGTAGGTCCTAAAATAGGGGACGGAATCAAATGAAAAGGGTAAATCACAACGGGTCAGGGTTTCCAGCAGGACATTTCAAGTGGAGGTGGTAAACCTTTAAAAGCTTTGGGATTCATTAAATATGCAGGTCTGTTCTCAGTGGGGATGCACTTTGATTTTTTCGGTGGTAACTTTAATGTTTAATTTAAGTGTGGTGTTTTTTAGGGCTGCCCCTTTAATTCATCAATTTCATTCATGACTGTACGTTGACTTGTGGTCACTTAAATCACTGCTTTTTGTTTAAAACAAGTCAGTGTGCCCAGAGTGCTGCAGGAGCACCAGCAGGACAGAGCCTGAAACAAGGGAGGGGTAAAAATTACAGGCTGGGGTAGCCCATCTCCATTATAATACACTGCAGAAAACCCCTCAAACACACAAGTTGCTTCCTTAAGACACATTACATGTCCTTTTTGTGACTAACTGCAGCAATAAAAACATGTTAATTATTCATTTCAACAAAGATGATGAGCCTCAAATTGGGTAAAAACACACAAGCTTGGAAAAGGAAGCTTTCATTTTTCTCTTTTAAGAAAAATACACTGACTTTCTGACCCCAAACCACAAGTGTGCAGTTCAGAAACTACTTCAGTAATTATAAAATTACTAGCTAAAAAGTGAAGCTTCTCAGAGACCAGCAGTAAAACACTGCAGCTTCTCTACTGCAGCCTCCTTGTATCACTCTGCAGAAACAGAAATTCAAGTATGAGGGAGTGTGCATGCTGTTCTTTTTAAAGTTTAGAAAGGGAAGAAACAAACAAACAAAAACATCCAAGCTTAAGAAGATGGGGACCTCATCATGACTCCCACGGGCTGCAGAAACTTTTTTACCTTGTTCTCTTTGTTGCCTTCTTTACACAGAGCCTCCTCCTCTGCCACTGTCTGACGCAGCGTGCAGAGAGAGAGGGAGGGGAGCAGAGAAAGAGTAGAGTTAAAAGTTGAAGGAAAGAGCATGAAGGGCAGAGGTGTGAGCGGAGAGGAGAGGGAGGATATGAGTAAATGAAAAAGAATGATGTGGGAGGACAGGTGTAACCATACATGGGAATGAAAGAAGGATTTCACAGGCAGGGTGAGATGGCTCATGACAGGAGATATGTGAAAAGAGAGAATTAACAGGGGGTGGGGGGAGAATTTCATTGAGGAATGAAAGAGAGGAGACAGTGGAAGAGATTGTTCATTGGAAAAGAAACAAGCAGCATTTAAAATAGCAACTTCTTTAGATTGAATGAAACTTGCAGTTTGGGTTGTTACAATAGAATAAGAGAAATATTAGCAGTATAGTAAAGAGTGGAGAACACATTATGGCCTTTAACTGTAGTATGACTGGATAAAATCAAATACAACTGATAGAGTTTATGTGCTTGATGGAAAATCCTCTATATCTGTTTGCAATTAGGGATACAATAGTCATCAAAAACTTTGTTTTGGTGCGTGTATATCAGGGGTGTCAAACTCAACCACAGCAGGGGCCAAAATCTAAATTTAGGTCTAACCTGAGGGCCCAGCGGGGTAAACATTTAACCATTAACTGTCAACCTTATTTTGACAGGTAATAAATTAAGGGGGGAAAACTGATGATAAATGATTTTGAGATTAAAAAAAGTCAGAACAAAAAGTTTAAAGGCTCAAAATCTGAGATAAAAAGTCAAATTATTAGTTAAAAAGTTCAGAACACAAAATCAAAAGTTAAAAGAATGTTTCAAAAAGGCAAATATGAGATAAAAAGTAAAAATCATGAGTTTAAAGGTCAAAATATGACATAAAATACAAAATCATGAGTTTAAAAGGTCCAAATATAACTTAACAATAAAGATTGTGAATCTTAAAGGTTAAAATATAGGATGAAATTCTTAATTGTGGGTTTAAAAAGTCGAAATATGGGGTTGAAAGTCAAAGTTAAGAGTTTAAAAGGGCAAAATATGAGATTAATATTGAAATCATGATCTTGAAATTTCAAAATATGACCTCAAATTTAAAATTGGAACCTAAAAGTTCACAACATGGGAAAAAAAAGTCAAAATGCTAAGTTTAAGTCAGAATTTTGAGATGCAAATTGAAAATATGAAAACAAAAATTAATTTCTCTCCCCCATTCCCTAATTTCTATCCCATTATTTTTATTCTTTACTTTTTCACATTTTTATGAATTAACACAGGATATTTTAAATCTTCATGGTTAAATTTACATTTCTGTACTGGAGGAAATCTGCAGACCTCAGACCTGCGGGCCAGTTCTAACTAAAATATGATATGACCCTGCAGGCCGGGTGAAACTGCACCACGGACTGGATTTGGCCCCCGGGGCCTTGAGTTTAACATCCTTGGTGTATTGGATTTGAAGCCACAGTTCAGAAAAAAAAAATTACTTAGCAAATGTTACACATAAAATGTGTTTTTTTCTTTATTGTGAACTTGGTAACTTCCCTTTTAAACATTTAAGTCTACATCATTAAAAGTTCAGGCTCTGAGGGCTAGGTTCAAATGGTCAGTGATGCAATTTATATCATTTTGCTTTATTTACCACCCCAATGGATCTGAAATAAAAATGTAGAAAAATCCAGACGTTCCCCTTGTATTTATTTGTATTTGGAACTGAGGAGCTGTTTCATGACCAGAAGTGGTCCGGTCCTTCATTACTAAAGGACCAATAAAGCAGGTAAAGGGTCTGGGGATGATTTTATGGTTTTATTAGCATCATTTTGCTGTTTCACAAAAGCAACCAATATCAACTCCACAGTTAAGTCAAGAGAGAGGCCATAAATACTTAGGATCTAAATGCAGGGTTCCTACACACTTTTAAAAATCAAATGCAAGACTTTTAAAGACCTTGTCTTAAGACCTGAGCTAAGGAAAATCAATATTTTTTTTTGCATGGCAAACAGTCATATATCACACACAATTTAAAATAGGTGCATATTAGATATCAACAAAAACACAATATCATGCATCCCTTAAAATTGTACAATTATATATTTTTCATCAAAGAAGTCAACTTTCTTTCATATGCCTGAAACTGACACTCAAAATTTCAAGCTAACAGCAATTAAAACTAGAACAGAAATTGAAAATGCCTGAAATGTGACCAAAACTAAATGTGATATCAATCCAACAACTAAGACTAAAACAAAATTTAAAATAGCTGCCAAAATTAACAGTGCCTTATTCTTGCTGCAATCTCAGGCTTCCTAAGTCACTCCCCTAAGGCACTTTCACTTCCTTACTCACTGGCCAATCAAGTCAAGAAGGGACGGGCTCCAAATATTGGCTTCGTCACCAAAAACAACAGAGGAGATACTGATCTTATTTTAATGTTATGTGTTGTTACTTTTTTTGGTTTAGAGATAGTGCTAATGCTAGGACACAACTTCCTTTAAATGTTGTCATTTTTTCTAGTTGACATTTCCCTGAGTAACGGAAAAAATATAAGCAAAGCTATTTTGAGAACTTTCTAGCACCATGAGAGCTGATGAGAAGTGCTCTGACACTGAGGTTGTGGGTGCTGAGCTTAAGGACACAGCCCATCACTGATGTTCATTTTTTCTTGATATTATCTCTTGAAAAGTTTACAACAGGTAAAAGTTATGCAAATTAGTTAAGAGTTTGTCAACTTCTGGATTACAGTACAACCTTTTGGTGCCTTCTGAACAGCAAAATGATAGGCCTGCAATCCCTGTTAAGTCAGCATTCCTAACCTAAGAAACTTTTTCTAAATTTTTCACTTCACCACCTGTTGTGCATGTTGTAAAAGTTCACAGAGCAGAGATTTACTCACTGATAGTTGTGCTGTGTTCGGACTAGGCGGTCGTGCTGATGATCCGGCCTCCTCGCTGGCCGCTGTGCCGTCTTTAGAGGTCTTCTTACCAGCCTGCATCTTGGCCTGCTGGGTTTTAGCTGCCTGGGTGTTCACTGACTGAAGGAGCTGAAACAGCAAAAAAAAAAAACGGTCAAATACAGCTGTGTGTGTGTGTGTGTGTGTGTGTGTGTGTGGGGGGGGGGGTCGTCACTTACAGCACAACAGAACATCTGTGCTGAAATACATTTCTGTTTACCAAGATACCTTGGTGATGGTGCCCACAGCTTTGGTGCGTCCTTCCCTGAACACCAGTTTCTGATCACAGTGAAGGTACTCAGGAGTCTTAATGAAGCGGAAGTGGACTGAGGCTTTGTCTCCTGTCCGTAAACAGTCTTTGTTCATGGTCAGGATGGTGGCGGTCTGCCTGATGCTGCCACAGTGAACTGATGTGATAAAAAAACAAGGTTGGCACAGTCATTTTTTGAGCCTCTTGCATGGTTTAAAACAGTTTTCTATTTGAGAAGCACACAGGAGCAGCAAACACTAGTTTATATAATCGGATTTGATTTGTATACCCATGGCTTGGTATCTCGGGGATATCGTGGTAGGGTGGTGTAACACCAAAATCTCCGCCTCAAACTCCCAGGTGGCCTGTGGCATCAGCTTCGGTGAAACCATCACCATGCCTTTCCGTATGGATGAACGCTTAATCTGAGCCGTGGAGAGAAAAGACAAAAGAAAAACACCAGTCAGAAACAGAAGCGTGGAGCTGAGATTTGGAAGAACTGCACAGCCGAACCAGAGTCAGCGACAGAACTCTACCTGCTCTCACACTTTGGGATTTGCATAAATTATAAATCTTGTTAGGAAGCAAAGAAACTCATTCATATGCATGTCACATCCAGAAGTTTCTGAATAATTAAACTTTTCAGAAGTTTTAAAAACTTTGGTGGTGGTGTTTAACTGTTTAAGCACATGGACTATGAGGACAGTTATTCAACCCATTTGTTCTCCCACAGACCTTTTTGAGGGCGAAGGACGCCGTCTGTCCTCCACGGACCTCTCTGACAGGCATTCTCTTGCGGTGGATGGATTTGACGGCAATGGGGATGAAGGTGCCCAGGGGGTCTGGACCTAAGAGTAGCGTGTCGTTAAGCCGGATCATTCCTCGTAACGTAGTTCCTGACACAACTGTGCCAACGCCCTGAAAACAGAGCAAAGTTAACCTTCACAAATAGAGCCAGTTGTCATCTGAATACAACAGAAAGCATTTACACCTTAGAAAGGTGCCTGAGACATGTTTCCCCAGTGCCTAATGCCTCCTACAGACTGTGCGTTTTCCATAACCATCAGTATGGGTCATCCATCCAAGCCACCAGTGCAGCGGTAAATAATGACGCAAAGCAACAACTTCTGAGATCAACATTTTCCTCCTTTGTTGAAATCTCAAAAACCTCTGCTTTTTGGCAGTGTCTCATTCTAATGCTAACTTGTTTGTTTGTTAGCTCCAGTGTTGCGTTTATTGTTACAGCATTTCTGCCTGCATTCCTATTGGCTGGTTACATCAGTGGTTCTCAACCTTGGGGTCAGGACCCAGGTGGGGGGTCACAAGACACTGAGGCTATGTTCACACTGAAGTTAAAAGTGACCTGAATCTGATTTTTTTGCTCAAAAGTGACTCGTGTCTGATTTTTCTCTGACAGTGTGAACAGCACAAGTCACATTGAATCTGACCTTTTCAGAATCAGGCCACTTTCAAATGTGGTTCTAAACCAGATACGTATCTGATCTTTTAGAAGTTGACTGCAGTATGAACAGGCAAACAAAAAAATCAGATCTGAGTAAAGATAAGAATTGAGCATTAAGGCCTGCTGTGTGAACGTAGTGTGAGAAGGGGTCACCAGATGCCTTAAAAAACAGAATATTTTTTAAATTACACCATTGCCACTTGACATTAATTTTACCAAATGTTAACCCTTTTTCATCACTTTTTAAGTACCAATTTAGCCAATTTTGGCACTTTTTTGCCACTTAAAACCCATTTTGTCCATTTTAAACCCTTTTCATCACTTTTTTCTTCCTGTTTTTTCCACTTCTAAAGCAATTCTTGCCACTTTCCACCTATCTGTTGACCAATTATTGCCTCTATCAACCACTTTTTACAGCTCTTCTGCCCATTTTAACCACAGTTAACCCATGTTTGCCAGTTTAAATCAATTTTTCATCCTGTTCCACCAAATTTCCAACAATTTTTTGCACTTTAGAGCCTTTTCAGCTACTTTTTAATCTCTATCACCAATTTTTGTGCCCATTTTTGCCACTGTAACCAACTTTTGGTTATTTGTTGCCACTTTAATTGAATTTTTGCCACTTTTTACCCATTAATGTTTTTTAAAATCCAATTTCTCCACCTTTTCCATCATTTTTTTGCCATTATTAACGAATTTTAGCCATTTTTAACCCATTTTAATCATGTTTGTAACAAAAGTTATTTTCATTTGAAGAAATCTAAATGAATAAAGATATTTGTTTCTTTAATAAGAATGGCTTATATTCAGGTCAAAAATAAATATGGTTTTTCACAGCTTAACTTTACAATGGACCCTGGTTTTGCTGACATCCATGGGCCCCCAGTTTGGCTGGGTCCCAGAAACCTCCAGACAGCCTTGTCTGCACATGACTATTCTAGAATGTTCATGGCTGTTTAACCACCTTCAGGTACAGCAGGGGTCCCTGGTCTCTGCACCTTAATTTTGGGGGTCGCAGGCTGAAAAGATTGAGAACCACTGGGTTAGATGACGCAGGTCATAGCAGTAGTCACACTGTGGGATAGCCATCCTAAATTGCTGACGCTGTCAGTATTTTATCCCAGGCTATCTTCTGTCAACCTGCCTCACAGTGCGACGTAGGACCACCAATTTAGAGCCATGATAAAAGACATCGCCACTATTGGCCATCTTTCGTCTGGGACAGCCCAAAATTGCACAGTGTATACCTGGCTTTAGCCCGGCTTTGGCCGGCTGCAGTCAAAATTTTCAATCAGATCTCCACTGAGATTTGTCTTTTACATTAAACCACTCTAAAAAAGGATCATGTGAACCTTATAAATAAAGCAGCTGATTCTCAAAAATACTTATTACAGTGTGCTACCCTTCAACATAACTGAATCCCCAAATCATGCCTAAATATTCACCAGACTCCAGGAAATGTTTCCGTGTTGGATGATCAAAAATGAACACTGCACTGGAGTGGAACTATCCTGTATGCTATGGGATGCATACGACAAATGTTGCTCAACATGAAGTTTTACCAGTCCATCCTTATTTGACAAGTTTGCCAGAAGGGAACCAGTCAACACCTGTTGAAGAACAGGGCTGGCAAACATAACTGCTAAATATTGGTGTATTTCCAAAAACAGTGGCATTAAAATGAGCCAGAAGCTGCCACATTTAGGCTTTTTCCTGTGGGTTGCCACCCCTTGACCCTCTTAGCTGGCTACTTTTCCATCTCTCAGTGAGATGCCCTGATTTAATCTATGAATGTAAATTGTGAAGACTGAATAAGCTAACCTTATTTGTACTCTGAAAACTGAATGCACGTCACTCTAGCCTTTATGATTTTAATTTTAGATCATTTTAAACAGGATTGTGCAAACAAGACTCCCCTGCTGCTGTCTGAAAGAAATTTGTTTTATAAGGGAACACATAAAACCTTTTAATATGTGGTGTTTGAGCAGAAGATGCTTGTTTCTATATTCTGCTGTTACACACAGCCTTGCTCTGCATACCAAAAAAATGTTTCTAACATCCCTTTACATAAAGGCCTTTGGCAGTGGAAGCAACGACTCAGTCCAGTGATTTTGCTCAAAGACATTTTCAATCAACACAATGCTGCTGAGAGACACTCTGGTGTCTGTATCTGTGTAACCTGCAGCAGCACACAGACACTCAGCTGTTGTCTCCCCTCAGGGCCTGACTTCAACAGTTGGACCCCAGCAGACATTCTGTTTGGCTCAGATGCCTCTGTTGGTAAACACTTCCTGTGTTGAAAGGAGAGCAGTGACTGGGCCAGAGGGGGAAAAACACAGCATGTGTAGCTATGAGTGAGTTTTATATGCCATACCGGTACAGAGTATGTGTCGTCTATTTGGAACTCAGCAGGCTCGTCGTTGTTGAAATTTGTTCTGGAGGACAGGAGGTTGAGGAACATCTTCAGTAAGTCCATGTTCTCGCCTGTTACGTTGGAGATCTGAAAGATTGGACACATCCTGCAGACAGAGAGGGAGTCAGAGGAGAAAACATAAGCTTGCATGACCCTAGCCCTGGTTTTAGGAGTGTAACAGCAATGTCTCTGATTTGCCAAGCCTACCATAACATGAATTTCAACTACTATTGAATTTAAACAAAACAAGTGAAACAGATAGCAGCAGGGCTACTGAAGCAAACAGAATATTTAAAATAAAAGTAAATATGTAGAAATAAATATCTACAAAATATTAAAAAAAAACACAAAAAAAAACTTTTTAGAGAAGTAAAAAAGGGATTCAGCTTGATAGGATAGATCTAGGGCAGTGTTACTCAACCCTGCTCAACCAAAGAGCCAAATTGTTGAGAAATACCTTTGCAAGAGCCACAATGGAAGTAGTGAAATGTGGCAAAAAAGGGTTAAAGTGGCAATTTAATTAGTTAAGGATGGCAAAAATGGCCAAAATAGGCATAAAATGGCAAAAACTGGGTAAAAAGTGACAAACATGGGAAGAAAAAGTGGAAAGAATGGTTGGGAAGTGACAAAAAATGAGTAACAGGTGGCAAAAATGGTCATTAAGGTTGCAAAACATGAGCAAAAAGCAATTAAAATGGCAAAAAGCAGCAAAAAGGCAGGAAAAATGGGCAAAAAAGTAGCAAAGAGTGGCAAAAATGGGAAAGTGGCATATAATGGCAAAAGAGGCAAAAGGTGGAGAAATTGCAAATTACAAAAAGCAGGATAAAAATGGCAAAAAAAAAAAAAATGCAAAAAGGGCAAAGAATTGCAAATAAGGGTAATGGAAGTATACAGACAAAAAAAGAAAGGTTCACAAAAAAGTTTGACAATTAAAACCAACTGTAGAAGTGTGGGAAACGAACTGATTTAAGTGACTTGCAATGGATGATTTCTGAGGTCATAGTTCCCCTTTAACAATATTTCAAATTAAGACATAAAAAAGAGACACAAACCATCACAAAAGAGCCACATGTGTCTCAAGAGCCACGCGCTGAGTATCACTGATCTAGGGGCTACTGCAGCAGGAAGCAACACATGGAGATTTCAAACTAAAAAATGACAAACGTGCAAGCTGCTGCTGAAAAAACTAAATTTCCTGATGTGAGCATTCACAATTAAAGCAGCCAAGGAAAACAATAACTACACCATTGTGAAGGAGTTATCAGAAGTACCCCATTAATCACTGATTTAACTTAGCTTTAGTAGCGACCACTGTGTTTACAGCCAGCCCTGCTGTTATTCTTTATAGCTGCTTCTCTGACCTCGCTAAGCGCCACAGCCTGCTTCTCTGAATCATCAGGGACTTAAAAAGAGCAAGTCATGAGTTAAAACATGAATTTAAACTGTTGTTTAAGCTGTTGTGATCTGTGTCACTGCAGGGCTAAAGAAAAGCCCTTGAGCCCAGCTCTATTAAAGCCCCAAACAGGCTGACGGAGACTCTGGGCATGTTGCTGTTACAGAAATCAAACTTCAGATGAGAACACACCTTTAACTTATTAGTGTTTCATACAAACAGGTGACGTATGGGTTGTTATCATACTGAAATATGATGAGTGGACTGAGACTGAGTGGTTGTCTGTCATATGCCATGATCAGCTGATCCTAATTATTGCCTCCCAGCTCCAACAGCCAGTCACAGCTCTTGCTCTCAACACAATGGTGTATTTAAATATGATGTACTTCTCACTAATCCCTGCTTACATTTCCTGAAGCACTACAATGCTGCTGCTGGCAACCCTCCACCCCAGCCTCCTCCTTTATAGCATGAAGCTTGTTGCACCCTCATATTCAGATTCATGCTATTATGGGTTATATGCTTTTGAACTAATTTTACTGCATTCAGTTCACATTGTCATTAATGTATCTTTCCATATTGGGGTTTTTAAAAAAATTCTGGACTGAAACAAGACAAAATCATCAATTAAAAAGTAGACATTTCTGTTTAAAGTAAGAGTTACATTTTCTTTCTTTTCCTTCATCTCTCTGCCTTTCTGTGTTTGTGTTTCCATCTTTACTGGTTTTATTTATTTATTTTGTTTGTATTTATTCTATAGTGTTTGTGTTTACCTCTCTGAGCTGAAGTTGGAGGCCGTGACGACAACATCATCCTTGTTCTGGACCAGCACGGGGATTTTCCTGCAGCCCGGTGACTTTAATAACCTCTGTAATAATTTTAGTGTCTCTGCAGATATACAACGCAAAAACACAAATTAGCCCAAAATTCAAAACATCAACGGTTCTTTGAGTAAAATCAAAGCCCGTAAGAACACCGAGAGCACACTATGCTGACACAAAGGCTGCATAAATATCAAACAGTATACTTCATGAAGAGCTGGGTTTAATGTGTATAACTAGTAAACTTGAGAAAATACCAGGCCTTAATTAGGCAGAACCGTACATTTTTCATTCCCTCCCTAACATGTAAATGTAATCATATTCTAGAAAGCAGACATCTTGTTTTCTAAAGCATTCCCTCTTTCTTTGTTAATTTATTCTTACGGGTATTGTGCAAACACAACTTTTGCTCAGTTCCAAATTAAATAAAACCTTTCCAGCAGTTTGTGAATACAAATCTTCACCTTCCCTAAGAGGCTCCTAAAATAAATAACTTGAGTCTCTTTGCTCATTACAGCCCAAACAAGATGTGCAATGCAGGATGTAATTCTCACTGGTAACTACATTTTAAGAGCATTTGGAGGCAGAAAAATGGGAACTTCTATGGTGACTTATCTCACGCTGTCATGGGGGAAAAATGTGGAGCTGACTGAGTTTTTTTGGAGGGACGGGCAATGTTTTTCACATGCTAAAACAGTCATTTGTTTATAAAATATCACAGATTTCATACAGTTTCCTCTGGAATACAACACTAACGGGTCTATGAGTGAAATGAGCTCCATATTAACATGTTTGTTTACCTTGTAGGATGTTAGCTGGACACATGTCGATCTTTGTAACCACCACAAACACAGGCACATTAAGAGCCAGTGCCAGTCCTAGATGCTCTTTTGTCATGCCAACGATGCCAGCATTACTGCCGACCTGAGAGGACAGACACAGGGAGGAGGACAGACACAGGGAGGAGAAGGAGAAAGATGAGTAACGGTTTACACGTACATTTAAGAGTCACAGTTCTACATGTATGCTAAGAGCTATAAAAAAAAGAAAGTCCCAGGTCAGTGGAGGTGTGGTGTGTAGATAAAGCTCTGTGTCATATATGTTAACATGATGAATCTGTGCTTAATTTAAAAAAGTATAAACAAGCTAAGATCAACCCTTTAACCGTTCTCTCACCATGAGCATGCAGAAATCAGGCAGGTGTCCTGTCATGCCAAAGACAGTGGTCTTGAGGTACTTTTCATGGCCAGCCAGATCAATGAAGGTGATGACTTTGGAGGATTTCTCACAGATTTTGGTCCAGTCTAGACCGCCACCATGGCTGTCAGGCTTGTTCACAACCTACAGAAATAGATGTGGAAAGAAAAATTAAGATCTCTTTCTTTTTATTTGAAATACTTTTTAAGAAAGCAGAGTGAACTTCAAAAGAAAGAAAGAAAAAACAATGTGACATTTCCTTTTTTTCCTTAATACAAAACATTTTACATAATTTTTAAAGAAATTTACAATCTTGCTTGGCTTTTACTCTGAAATTTTTGGACAGAGTATTCTTGTCAATTTACCAAGGAAATGAAAGGAAGGCGTATTTAAGCCTAAATCACACCAGATCACGTTACATCACGTCATAACACAGCCAGTGCTAGAGCAGGTGCTTAATACCAGAGCTGAGAGACTGCTCAGAACTCGCCTCCCTGCCTTCCTTGGTGTTTAAACAGCAGTTGAGGCCTCCCACTTATTCTACACCTCAAACAGAAGATGGTGCTAAATTTCCTCTTCTGTGCTGTCAAACAGAGCCGAGATGTGCACAACAGCTGTTCCTGAGCAAAAATTAAATTGCTGTGGTCGACTTTGCTGGGAACAGGGCAGTGGTGTCTGCCACGGTGCGTCACATCCAGGTGCTTCTCACTACTTTAGGTTTAGGTTTGTAGATAAAAAATAAAAAGGGTGATCATCCGGTTCTAGATTTCTTCTTCTTCCATACAGTGACAATATTTTTTGGGCTTTAGATTAGGTCACACAAACTAAAATACAAAAACCTGTGCTTATTACAAGGATGCATCCTCTGCTGCAGTGGTATTACATTTTAAATAAGATCATATTTCTATAATTTACATGCTCTTCAACGAGAGCTTAACGGTTTTTGAAAATAATCTAATTGCAGTTCTTTTCCCCAATATTGCAATTGTGATTTGATATGTGCTTATTCCTTAACAAGAGCTGAGCAATTCTTATTAAGTATCTAATTTTGTTGATTTTGACTCGAATTGCAAATTGTATATGAATTGTTGTGCTGAAGGTTTTTTGTCATTCTTATATTTAATAATAATAAAGTACAAAGATGAAGAAAGTTGGACTTTTGTAGACTACTCTAAAAAAAGTGACACCTGAATGATTGCAAGATATGTCATACATAACATCTCTGCTGCTGCAAAAAAGTTTAAAAGTGGTATTTTGACACAAATAACAGGTCAAAGAAGTATTGCAACTCTTGCAATTTGAAAATTGCAGCAGCCCATATTATGATTAAATCTAATTTACGAATAATTGCACAGCCCTATCTTCAACCATCAAATACCTAGATATTAAGTCAGTGGTTCCCAGTCTTTTTTCCTCTTACACCCCCCCACCTTGTTACTGAGAAAAGTTGAGTGCCCCCAGGACCCACCCTGGAAAAAAATGATACTATGTTGACAAAAATCACCAATGATTTTAGTCATTTAAATGATGAAAACCTAAGAAAACAGCTCTACACGTTTTTTTTTTTTTTTTTACCAAAGAAGTTCAGTTTAAAGTGTTTTATGATTAATCTAGTTCATATATGCAAGCCTGATCTTGACAGCCTCAGACAGACAAAGTCTTGCGTCCCCTGGGATCTTTGTCACCCTCCTCAAAGGGGGCCTGGTCCTGGACCCCAGGTTGGAATCAATGTATTAAGTCCTTTGCATTTTTTCACAAGCTCACCTGTCCCTCCTGGTCAAACCCAAGGATGTCATTGCCGACACTGCTGGTCCTACCGCTCTCCATCTCATGTTTGTGTCTGAAGAGCTTCTGGCGAGCGAAGCCTCTGCCATTGTCCAGCTCTCCGTGGGTCAAAACCCCCAGCAGAGTGCTCTTTCCTGCATCCACGTTCCCGACCACAGCCACTCTGCAGACAAGATGAAGAACACGGAGAATAAAAACCACAGGCATCTCAGCAGAGAAATAAAAGTCTTTTAATATTTCAGGCAAAGATGGAGTAATAAACCTCTCCCCTTCCCATTCTGAATGTCTTGTTATGTTTTACAAATGACTCACTCATTTGCTGCTCTTGTATTCAGTTAATTTATTGTTCAGTTCATTGCCTAGGGCTACAACAGCGAAAGCAACCAATTGTTATTGCTTTAACTGACATTTTATAATTGCAATATGATTCAGAGGTGCAAATAGTCATTTTTTTAACCTAATTTGATTTTTTATTGAAAAAACTTTAAAACTTACGACATTCAAGCAGACACCTTCATCAGACTAATAGGTTTTCTTGCATTTTGCATCACTTGTGGGTGAGGAAATCTGCTGTACTGCAGTATTTCATTAGAATGATGCTCTGTTACAACTTATAGCAGCTTTAAAAAGGCAGGTTTATGAACTTGCAATTCATGTACTGATGTATGTGTGAATGTATCTGAGGCAAAATCTCAGAATTACATTCATCAAGTGCTTAAGCTGAAGTTAGAAACAACTTTGGTGCTGCAGCAGACACACAAGTTTCCCCTGTGTTTTCTGACCATTACCAGGGCTCTGCAGCTGAAAGTTTAGCACTGGTATTTGCAGCATTAATGGTAAAATACTCCCAGAGATTAGACGTTTTAAGACAAGGCAGTAGGTTTAAGCTAGAAAATATCTCAAAGGTTTCTAAAAGGGTGCAGAACTGTGGTTCAGAACAATCCCATTCACCTTATCGGACACCTTAACAGAAGCTAATAGGGTATTTATTTCCCTTGCCAGAACCTTTTTTGTTCATGTTACCTGACTTCCAGGAAATCCTGCTCCCCCACACGCCTGCGGATGAGGTAGTCCCGAAGCTTTCCACCAGTGTCCATCCTCTCCCTCAGTAGGATCAAGTCAGCTTCAATTTGTTCACATAACGACCTCACCGTGGCTACTGACGCCTCCATGTCCTTCTCATCCAGACCATAGTCACCTCCATCTTGACAGAGTAAGAAAGAGAGTAAGGTAAAGTAGCAAGAAAAAGGCCAAGGGAGGTAGAAGTGACCTACTCTAACACAGAGAGTAAGCAAGGACACATTTCAAAGCTTATGTCTAATGTATGCTTTCTGAAAATGCTCTGGTTTGGAAATTTCTGGTGCAGTTTGGTTGGAGTATTCCCATTTGTTAGGTAAGTTTTACACAAGTTAAAACAGAGAAGAGGAACGGTTTCACATCTGGTTTTCACTAATGACTAGTTGTTTTGATGTTACAGTAGCCAACATTTGCCTCTCAATATAAACACCAACAGTAACACTGCCGCTAGCCGACCACAAAGCCTTAAGACTCAGAGGAAGCAAACAGAACCAATTAGGTCAGTAGGCCATCAGTGAGCTGCTCCTACAGCCAGCCAGCCAGACAAACATGAAGTAGTGAACTAGTGACAGACTGCACCAGTGCTGAGTAAGGAAAACGACTCCCCTTTGACCCGCCAACAGGTCACACGGGTCACATGTGTTGCTGTAACAGGCAGAAATAACTCCTGCGGCTGACAAAAGCTCTGGTGTTGGTGTGGTGAAGGGGTTCAGAGTAAAACTAAACAGCAAACAAATGGAGGGTCAGCTGTCTGCGAGGACACGCAGCTGTTGGACATATCTCTGCTACAACATAGCGAACCCCTGGGCCTTAGTATGCGACAAATTCATTATTATGTCAGAGCATCAGGCTAAAAAGCATTGTCTTCCAATAAAAGCAGCACCACCGGTCTTGCAGTATACCTCCCTGGTGTTGGCCTGCCTTTGGTAAAGTCTCTAGTGCCATCTATGGGATAGATCCACCATACACACAGGTGACTAGAATGAATACTGCCCTCCCTGCATACCTGGATGTAATGTGTAGCTACAACTGATTCATTTACAGGCAATAGTCTTTCTTGAGTTACAGTCTGTAAGTGAATCTGTCATTTTCAAAGATGAGCGACAATAAGCCCACGGTAACCTTCTTATTAACAGATGCATTTTTTCAAAGTGCTGTCATTTATAAAACTGTTAGACTATCAGCTCCATTATATTCCAACCATTGCAAAGTCTTGTTTTTATGTCATAAATAATGATTTAAAGGCACATTACAGAGAATTTTCACACTGAAATGTATAAATCAGTTTTAAAAATGACAAACCTGTGTTTTGCTATTCTGAGATGAGCATTTACTTTACCTGCAGGAGGCAGCAAGGCAACATTTCAATCAACAAGCCCTCACTCAGGCTTGCAGATCGAAGCACAGCCTTACTAGTTGCTCATTTGGAGCTGAACAGTATGCAGGCCTTTTTGTCTTTTTTTGCAGTTGATACTTTCTTGTCCTGCATTGGCCTTTTGCATGAATGTGCACACACTGGTTATCACTACTTGTATAAATGACTCGGTCTCGTTGGACACTTTAAGAGGATGCTGGATGACTTCTAGGCAGACATTTCTGTTTGCAGATATTCTTCCTGATATGTGTTTTTTTATGTAGTTTAATTTTGACAAATATTTTCCAATTTAATTGATGATTTCATGCTTTTTAGTGTGCTTCTATGCTGTAACTTTCTTAACAGTGCTGCTGCCTGTCTTGGCCAGGACAACTTGAAAAAGAGATTTTAATCTCAGTGAGGATTTCCTGTTTAAATAAAGGTTAATGTAATACAATTAATCAGTACCTCAAGTATTTACACAGTTTTCAAAACAATTAATTTTTGTTGTCTTACTGGAACTATCATGTCAAAGTGCCTGCCATGGCAGACCTGTAAAACTATTTTAGTGACAATAAAAACGTGTGTTAAACTGACATAAGGTTGCAAACAAAAGTGCATACAGAGAAAAGTCAGAGATGGAGTCAGAGACGTGGATGGAGATCTCAAGCCAATTTTATCCATAAACCGGTGCTCTAAATCATCAAAATAGGGGTAAAAATGCCTATGTGAATGATGACTTTTCTCTCCCTTTCTTTATTCAATTTTTGTAAATAAAGTTTAGTAGAGAACATGACAAAGGTCAAATGAAAGCAAAGTTAAAACGAAAGCATTGCAGGTTGTCTCATCTTTGAAAAGGGCAGATTAGGGATGCATAATATTGGATCTTTGGAAATATTTAATATGGTGCATTTCCAAACCCATTTTAGGCAATTTCAATACAGGCAGATTTTTTTATCTTTAAAAAAAAAACACCAAATGTCTCATATTCAAAGAGAGGCTGAGCCAAATGAAGCTGAGAGAGGAGCAGAGAAGCAGACAGCCTGGTATTTGTTCTACACTTGGGGCTTCCTTCAAAATACTAAGGGCTCTAAGGGCCACCTTGAATACATTGCACCCTATAACCACCTATACCTGATGGTACATGTGTATATTTTTGCAACATGTAGGCCAACAAATGATTAATCCTGCCAGTATGTACTGACAACTGTAAATATCTGTAGCAATTTTGATATATTGATATTTTACTTTTTAAGCTGATACCTACTGATACTGATATCATGCAGACAATATTGTGCACCCCAAAACTGATAAGGCTTTTACTTTGTAAGTTATACCAGAACTAAACATTCAGACCGAGGATGTACTGCCGGGAAGGATGCATACTGGGTGCAGTAAATCTGCTTCTGCACATAGTGGTTTCTAACTCTCTGTATTTGGGTCACATCTATTAAATCTGGTTGGATTATTTAAAACTTTTCCCCACTAACAGCTAATGTACATACAGTGAAAGTCTAGAGGTCAGTCATGTATCAGCAGAGCTCTAATCAGAGATGATAACATAGGAGGGGTTGTTTCAGGACAACACAAGTAACACTACAACTACTTGCAGACACAAGACAATTTGTGGCTCAAAACATTTTATGTAACTAAGAATAACTTAAATCCTTTCTTTTAATGTGGGTTTGCACAAAGGTTGAGTCCAACCCTATCAAAATATGCACACTTGTGCATGTACATGTATGTTTATAGAAATCAATAATAAAAGCCAAGGCATTTTCAAAAGTTAGACCATGGGTGCAATTAATTTTACTTTGGCCATTGCAAGCTTTCCCCTTTGCAATACTGTGTCACTTCTTATGGGTTTTATGATCTTAAGATGAATCAAGTTGGCTGAATTTTGGGGTTCGTTTGCTGTTGGGGTTTAGTTGATGTTGTTTAAGTGCATTGTCCTGGGTTTGTTTACTTATGGTTGTGTTTAGAGATGCATAGGTTGTCAACATTTTCTCTCATATTTGACCATGATATCAGTTAGTCCAACAGTTTACTCTTTCTGCCCTGTAAAAAAATCTATTTTTTTTTTTAATTTAGCCAGATGCCAGCATAAAATCAACTGGACACAACAGATAAACACTGAAAGCTGCTATCTGTTATTGCCACATAATTTGGCCTATGGCAAATGTTTGTAAACAGCACTTATATTGGCACTACTGGTATGAAACTGCTGCATCTGTGCATCACTAATTATGTTCTTGCTTTGTCTTCCAAGTCCAAACACTCTGTAAACACCTGTCTTTACAAGTGCTACACAGATACAGGTGTTTAAAGGTTATTTTGGTGCTTTTTTCTGTTGTGTGGGTAGGAAAGCTGAAGGGAGACTGGAAATTTGAGGCAAAAGAGTGGGGAGAAGACATGCACCAAACAATACAGCGAGTGGGAATCAATCCTGCAACCTGTGGATCAAGAACTCTGTGGGTGCCAGCTCAACCCACTGAGCTAAACTGGTGCCCAAGTAAAGGGAACATTATCTTGTTATTGTAATGTTGTTGTGCAGTCATATCTTACTCAAACATGATTTAACTCTACTCGACTAAAACATAGACCAGAGTACATATGACAACCAAAAAAGGTGCCTCTTGCATAAAGAAATTTGCATTTATATGTACTTATCTGCATATAGAAATTATCACATTGTTAACTCTTACCTGAACCCATCCCCACCACATAAATGGTCTCTCCACAGCCCTCATCTATCAGCTCCCTCAGATGTCTTAATAATGAATCATACTGCTCCCCTGTGGGACTCACAAGGACCATCTGCAAAGTGAGAGACAGACAGGAAAAGACCACAGAGAAAAAGCAAACACAGAGGTGGTCAAGTGTCTTGTGAGTGGTTTGGAGATGGAACTAACACAAATAACTGCAAACATTAGCTTATATTTGACTGCATACTGCTCTGTAAATCAATCAATACATGTGTGAAGTATTTATCAATGAGTCTAATGTCCTTGACTGCTCCTGCTAAAACTGCACAAAGTGTAAATATACCCCGTGTCTGGACAGCCTGCCAGCTGGTAGCAGTTGCATAGGCATACATATATACGTGTCACTCTCCTTGGTGTTTTGCACAGCCAGCAATAATGAGCAGAGCTCACTTTGCACGAAAATCGAACCCTGCAATTTCACTGCAAAACATTCCTCTACCTACTCAAAACAAAATCTGTTTACGTTTTAATCTTAAAACTTCACGGTGCTGAGTTAAATCACAGAGAGGCCCACCTTGCTGCTAAGGTCTAAATGATCCGCGGGCTCGCCGTTAGTGTCCTCGCCGTCTTCAGAGCCCTCTTCGCCGGTTGGGTCGTCGACACAACCCTGGTCCGGTGCAAACATACAAGCGGGCACTATGGACTCTGCTGCTGGTGCTGCACCCGGGCATACTGCTGGTTCTGTCGCCGATAACGACGCCATTTCTATTAATGGATACAAAGCAAACACAGCTTAATAAATGCACTTTCGTGTCTCATTTGCTTTCGCAAGCTTTAGACATGTACACGGGCAGAAAGTTAGGTTGTTATCATAGCTAGCTAATGCTAACAGAACACTTGCTGCAATAATATCTGTCTTAAATCGGATTTTTAAACAATTAAAATATCGACACTGTCTTTAATGTGTCAAACGCAATTTCAAACGTTCAGAAATCACACTGGTAAATTTTCATGACTCATTTAGATTATTAAATCTCTTCTAACAAGTACACATACCAGAAGTTGATTGCTAGCTCAGAAGCTAACTTAGTTGTTTATTCTGGTTAGCTTCGGTGTCTGGTCCCTGCGTGTGTGGCACGCCCACCACAAAAAGGAGACAGTTGATTGGCTACAGTGCTTTACGTCACAACTACTGAGAGTTGCCTGGGTGAATCCTTGACCCACTCTCAGAGGGACACCAACTTTAGATAGCCGCGAATACATTAGTGTGACATAATAACATACGAAAGGAAGGATACTGACCTTAAAAATGAGCGAAAAACAGTTTTAAAATTAACTGTACACAGTAAATTTCACAAAAGTATTCATGATTTTATTTTTGTTTGTTTTGCGTGTTTTTGTTGTTGGTCACAATCTAAAGGAGTAAGAGGAGGAAAAATGAAATAAATAGCATCAGTCAGCCACATAGAAAAATAAAGAAAAAAAAAACAAAGGGGTTTGGATACTTTATGAACGCTCTTAAAATAAGGTCTTATATTTTCTCAGTTTCCTATTTTCAGATCAAAAGCTATTGTTAGGTGCAGATAAATGGAGTTTTTAGAGATTTTAAAAAGCACAGCAGGCCTTTTTTTCTGAGGTACAGCAATTGTTTTTCCTGGAAAGCCTGGTTATTAGAAGTTATTATGCATACAAAATAAAAACACATTTTCATGTCATGCATTTTCCACCTAAAACCATAGCAAAAATTCTCTGTAACATCAGTGACCAAGTAGTGTCACAATGGAGCAAATATTATCATTCTGGATTAACCATTTTTACAACCCTTTAACCAGTTACTTACTTCCTGGGTCCAGCGTCAGCAGCGGTACATAAGCCTCTCACCTGCCAGCAGAGCTCCGTCACTCGAGGATCACCCCACTGAAGACAGCCAAGATGGTAAGTGGAGGGATTAATTCATGAGCAGTTCATGATCATAACGGCAGAGATAAATGTTCAGTCGCTAATATGTCTGTTCGGCAGGTCTGATTAAGTCTTTGTTTTGAACAGTCAAAACTCTGCTCCTCTCATAGACATGCATATTCATTATGTTTTCATTCTCAAGTTTTAAAGCTCAGAGCAGTTTAATTTTCATCAACATTTACCATATTTTTAAATCATGTGTGCATATTTTAAAAAATGAACAGAACCAATTACAGCCAAGTACGCCTTCTGATTTCTTGTGAGCAACTTGAAATATGCCAGTTATCAAGGATTTTGACTGAAAATTTTCTGTTTTCATGCTTTTATAGCAATCTCTGTCATATTTTATTCTTATCTTTATAATTCATTGGTTATTGAAATTGACTTGGGGCCACGTTGAGTGAGGTGGAGGGCCAGGGATCCTCCCTATCTCCCTTCCTCTTCCTTTTATTCACTCAGTGATACTCAACATGTGGCTCTTTTGTGAGGTTTTGTGGCTTTTTTTGTGTATAAATTTGAAACATTATTCCCATTTCTGCCACTACTATATGACTCTTTTTTTCCTGCTTTTTGCAATTATTTTTGCTGCATTTTTTTTTTTTTTGCCTTTTTTGCCAATTTTCGTCCATTTAAGCTGCCTTTTGAAATTAAATGCCACCGATTTCCCATTTTGCAAGCCTTTGATGTTTTTTTGCCCATTTTAGTCACTTTTCACTCATTTTTCTGACATGGTTTTGACACTTTTGGACCATTTTTTGCAACCTGACACTCATTTTTTTTTTTTTTTTTTGCCACACCCATTTTTGCCACTTTCCCCCTGGTGTTTGCCCCCTTTTTTTTTTTTTTACCACTTCTTGCCCATTTGTGCTGCATTTTGCAATTAAATGCCACTTCTTGCCCATTTTCCTACCTTTTTCCTACCCTAACTTATTGTTTGGTCACTTCCCACCCATTTTTGCTACTTTCTGCCACTTTTCTCCCAGTGTTTGACGCTTTTTGACCATGTTTACCACCGTTAACTTATTTTAATTGCCACTTTTCACCACTTAGATTGTGACTCTTGCAAATTTATTTTTCAACAATTTGGCTCTTTGGTTGAGCAGGGTTGAGTAACACTGTATTCACTCTTGGCTCCTTATCTACATTCAAAGTACACATTTTTATCACTTAAGTAACTTTGGATGTAAACCTCATATTTTTTGCCCACCTGTAACCACATGAGGGCCCCTCGAGGTACGAGGCATGAAACGTATTGTCATCTAATTTTGGCCGAGACTAGGACTAAAATGTTTGTTGCCGAACTTTGAGGAAGAAGAAGAAACTAAGACAAGCTAAGAAATAAATAAATAAATAAATAAACTTTGACAAAGAAAGCTTAGTTATCACCAAGAGGACTAAAAGAAGCATAAAATGTATATAATTGATAAAAACACAAGCAGATATTACATAGACAGCATTGGAAGCATTATGGCATTTTCTTCAGTATTTAACAGTCATTTAAGCACTGATTTTGCCTTAATATGCAAGTTTATGTTAATTTAACTCTATAAATTACACTGTTAGAAAGTCAAGAAACCACTGCATTAGCATTAACATCTTCATTAACAGTCTTCGGTGTTAACAGTCTTAATGGCTATTGTATTTGATTATGTTTTAGAATCTGGAGTGTTGAATTCTCAGTGTTAAACATTTCAGAGTTGATTTATCTCCCAGAGTGTAATTCTAGCCCTATTCTGAGTTAAATGGCCTTTAGTGGTTGGAGTTACTCAATCCATCAGTGTTAGTCCAACTCTGTCAGTCAATTGTTTTAGGCTCATCTCAGATCTGGGGGGGTTGAATTTTCCCATCATGCCCTTGGGTAGTATTTAAACCTGTTTTAGATGTGTTTAGATGTCTGTACAGTGATCACTGCTGGAAGTTCTCTGGTGGATTATTGTTGTTTTTGACGTTAGAAACCCCTGCACCCTGGGTGAAGTTATCCAGTAAGTTAGCCACATGCTGCCTGTGGCAGGGGATGGAGATGGTGCCGATATTCATTTGACCTTTGGCTTTATCATTGCTACTGAACATCTGACTTTGACACTGGTGTTCAGTGCAATGTTGCAATCACTGTGAAGTATGAAAAGTGCATTGTGTCAGTAATCAAAATAGTAAATACTTTAAAGTTACTCTTGAAGCAAAAGAAAATAACGTAAAAGAATATTAAAAGTGCACTTTAATGTCTATAAAACAATACTGTGTTAAAAATGAACACAATGAGAGAGTTAAAATGTTAACACTTTTTAAAGTATTCATGGTCAATCTGTGATCATCCTTGTGAAGTTTGGTGATGATTGGCATAAGCATTACAAAGTTATAAGGCATTACTGGAGTATTTTCACAACAAAAACAGTACAAAAATTAGTTTAAGTTTGGGCTCCAGACACGGCCCCGACCTGTGGCAAAACCTCACCGTTCGTACTACTTTAGATCACCAGACTGTCTATGAGCAAGAAAAATCTGGAGTCAATCGGAAAACAACCCCAAAGAGTAGTTCGTTAAAATATGAAACTTGTGTAAATTTCACTCAGAACGCATGAGAATCATATAAAATGAAGCTCAGTGTTAGTTTGTGCAGGACACGGTAGTCATACACCCAACAGATTCCAATTATCACCCCCAGCTCTCACAGCCAATCACAGCTCTTTCTCTCAACACAGCGGTCCATTTAAATATGACATACTTCTCACTAATCCCTGCTGGCATTAACACTGATGCACCACACTGCTGCTGCTAGCAAAGCTTCACCTCCTCCACCCCAGCCTCCTCCTTTATAGCATAGAGCAGGGGTCATCAAGTACATCTGCACAAGGGCCAAATTTAGTCTGGGCAGAAACTCTGGGGCCGAACTTTTAAATAAACAAAAATTAGATCAATATTTTGGTTTGAATAACCTATTATTAAACAGCAGCCCACACGAAGACAGGCCTGCCCACATAGCACCAGTATTTACTCATTTTTGACACTTTTAACCCTTTTTGATATTTTATGACTCTTTAACTCATTTTTGACATTCTTGAACACCTTTTGAACCACTTTTCCTGCATGTTTTATCCCCTTTGTGTCAATTTGATCAATTTTTGCCACTTTAATTCTATTTTTGCCACATTTTTTTTAACCTTTTTTTTTTTTGCAACTTTCTTGCTAATTGTTACCCCGTGAGCTTCTCTTTAACACCTTTTCTGCTTTTCCAGGTTATTTTTGCTATATTTCTGTCCTTTTTTGATAGTTTACCCAATATTTTGCCATTCTTTAACCAATTTAAACCACTTTTCTTGGATGTTTTATCCACTTTGTGCTACTCTTTTATCCATTTTTGCCACTTCTTATCCCATTTTTAATACTTTTTCCCCCTTTTACCATTTTTTGCAACATTTCAATCTCTTTTCAGAACTTTTTTCACCACTTTATCTGTCCATTTTTGCAACATTTCTGCCAACTTTAACCCTATTTTAATTTTTCTTTTTTTTACTAATAATAGCTGGCAAGTAAGTTTCTATAAAGAACGATCAAATGCTACTCTTAAACCTTTCAATATTAATCATTTTTTAGGCAGATTTAACAAGGCAACAAGATCTTCTTTTCCTTAATGATCTTCTGGGGACCGGACAGAAAGCTTTGGGGGGCCTGATATGGCCCCCAGGCCGCCAGTCGATGATCAGTGGCATAGAGCTTGTTCTCATATTGAGATTCATGCTACTATAAATTGATTGCTTTTGAACTTATTTTATTGTATTCCTTGGCTAACCCAGGGAGCATGTTCGAGCTGAGCCTTCTCCACCTAGTAAAACTGTACATCCATTTTGCATTGATGGGATATATGAAGAGAGTGTTCCTGATTGAAAGTGTTAAATTTAACACTATAGGAGCTGAATTAAAAGTGACTGTGGCTGTGTACTACTACTTAAAAACTACATCTACAACAGAGCAAAAGTAGCAAACTTGTGCATATTTTAACCAAGAAGGGCTTGGTTCCATCTCTTATAATCAACAAGTACAACCCGCTTCTTTGACCCGTTCATGTATATAGCATGTTTTAATGCTTAGATGATGAAAAATACCACCATATAAGACTCATCTGTACAGTAAATGATGAACCAGTGCTGACCTAAAATGGCGTATAGAGGCTATGTCACGGGTGCTATATATGAGTCCAGGTACCTAAGGGTGTGGTACGAGTACATACAGTAGGCTGGAAGGTCATGTGTCATGTGCTTCCCAGCATACAGATAGAAAGAGCAACTGTGAATTAATTTATAGCTTTATTGATTAGATGAAGGGGTTTACTGACAGTGAGAAAACTCTGGTTTCTTATGACAAGTTAAAAAATCTTTGGGAGGTGTTTCATTGCCACCTTTTACTTATTCAACTACTATACATAGGTGCACTCCCACACATTCTAGAGAGATCTGTATGCGGATGTAATGGGTGCTTTTAATGGCTTTATTATCTCTGTGTAACGACCACATGCGTCTTCCTGTCTCTGTACTTTTATGGTCAAAGGGGCACAGTTCCAGCTTGGTTGATCATCAACAGCTGAGATAAGAACACCTGGGATAATTGATTTTCACACCAGAGAACAATGTAAGAATAGTTCTGTTTTTCTCTGGAATCAATCAAAAATAGAAGCCCAAATATTATTTAAAAAAAAGAAGAAGATTAAGAGCTTAAGGGGAATTTTCTTCTGGCTGAAATTAATGTTGAACCAAAATAGACTGGTTTTAAAAAGGAGGATGGAGTTAGGGAAGAGAACAGTTAAGCCCTCTCTGGTAAAATATTTCCTCAGTGCCCAGATTTGGGTGTTTTTCATCCATTTTTTTGTTGTTTTACAATAAATAATGGACAAACCTGCTCTGTATTTTTAGGTAGGTGGTGTAAACTGACTTGTTGAGTGGAGTTACGTGCCCCTAAATATTGATATGAATTCTCTTTGTCTATTTTGTTTGGACGCTGGCATCCACTTCTCTAATCAGTCGGCATGTTTCTCTTCATTGTTTCTTTTTGCAGAGAGTCACTGACATGACATTCAAGGAGGGGCAGGAGTTCAAAATCCGCATCAAGCCTTCAGAAGAATGCAACTCGTAAGTTCTCCTCTTCAGAGAGATGGACCTGAAAGCAGATCAGTTGAAGACATCCAGTTCAGCATTCAAGCATCGACTGGCTTGTATCTGAAGAGGAAGTTGATAAAATGCATTGAGAGACTAGTTAATGTTTTACCTACCACTTCTTCTTTTTGTTGCTCCCGTCTCCATCTTAGCTTTTCCATCAACATCGGTCATGATCCCGAGAACATCGCCATGCACTTCAACCCTCGTTTTGATGCAGGTGGTGACACCAACACCATCGTCTTCAACTCCATGTCTGGAGGAAGCTGGGGTGACGAGTGCCGGGAGGACAACTTCCCATTTGTGCGTGGAGAGGAATGCAAGGTGGGACGACTGTTAGTTTGTCTGCACTTTCTTCAGCTTTGATTTACTTTAACACCAAACAACACAACCATACTGTCTTTAGTGGCATGAATCTTTAAAGGTGGTAAATCTTGGAAAGAAATTTTGACAGTGCCACAAGTAAGCCAAATCTAAAGACGGCCAAAGTCCCCAAAGGTCTGTGCCTCCCTAAACACTATGGATACAAGGGTGGCACTGGGAAATGTGGTTTTGAAACGCAAACTATGCTGTCATCGTGGTATTTAACAACTTTTATGCACAATTAACGTCCTGAGACCTGAACTGTGTACAATGCATTTTTAGTTAGTCCCAAATACTTGGGTTCAGTAGGACCTGATAAGTTTAAAAGCTCAGCGTTGTCTTTTAACAGGAATAAATTTTGACCAAAAATTATGTCTTTCTCTAAAATTCAACAAAAGTACCAAAAATTTCTGTGAAATATTTCTTAATATAAATTTTTTAAAGTTTCCCATAAAGAGTATGCCAAATTTATTCAAAAATTCTTCTAATGTTTCGGTGAAACTTCATCAAAAAGTCTAAACATCCTGATAAAAATTTCCTTAAAAAAAATCCATTTAAATTCCTGGAAAAAAAAAATCCAAAAATCTTAAAGCAATTCACCCTAAAATTTCAAAGCAAACCCCCCAGAAAAACATACAGATATACTCTCCTGTAGATTCCATGTAAATGACAAAAAACAAAAAAACCCCAAAACCTCAGAACAAAATCCCTGAAATATCCCCCAGAATCTTAAAATTTCAAAGGATAACCCCTCCATTCCCAATCAAATTCCTAAAACTAACAAATATATTTCCCAAGTTTCCTTGAAAATACCTTAGCATTTCAAAGTAAACTGCCCCCTAAAAATTATGAAGAATTTCCAAAAAAATTACAAATACATTTCCCAAATTTACATGAAAATGACTATTTTTTTTTTCCAAAAGATCCCTAAACATAAAAAAAAAAAATCAAAGAAAATACCCAAAAATTTTACAGCAAAAAAATCAAATGAAACTCTCCAAAATATACACGCATATTCCAAGGTTTTCTCAAAATACTTGGAAGTATCCAAGATTTGTTCCCCAAAATATCCATGAAAATTCCTCAAATTTTCATAGCAAATTCTTACAGTTATTCTTGGTCCACTTCAAATGAACTCCGGTCTGTTTTTCGCGGATAATCCGGTCCATATGGAGTGGTGTGAAAGCTCACATGAACTCTGCTGCAGACCAAACAAGAGGACTCTGGTCCACTTAAAAACGTGGTTTCGGTCTGCTTCCAAATGAACCCCTGTGCGGTTTGTTTGAGGTGTGAAAGCAAAGTGGACCAACTTGTGAACCAAAGGCAGGAAGTGGCATAAAGCGTGATGATATACAGATGTATACTAGTATGTGATTTGATACAGTCAAATAGATGCCGGTACCTCGCTTGGCTTCTGTGTAGCCATGGCAACACATTGCAGTCGGCCCTGATTTATTTGTCTCATGTAAAAATGACATGTGGGACAGCTCACCACCTCACTGGCTGCTCCTAATGCCCTAGTGCAAGAGCAGAAACCCCAAGACAGCATTAATTTGGTATTTTTTGACTGTTTATGTGGAAGAAAAGACTGGTGGAAGGAGATGGATTTCCAGTTTCGTCTTCTTCTATGCATTCTTTTCTTCTTTGTCGCCTTTTGTTTGTGACAACAGCGCCTCTAGTGGGCAGAGGTTGTAGGTGTTCAGACGGTTTGGTCTGTTTGACCAAGAGCAGTGTTAATGAGAACTAAACCAAAGGAAAGTGCAACAATTTTGCAATTTCCGTTCCAAAACGGACCAAGTCCCCCGGACTATCAGGTGTAAATCAGGTGCCAAAAAACCTTGACTTTAAGTCAGAGTTGAGATTAGGTCAAAGTTTAAAGAAAATAACTCAAAACTTTCCTGAAATATTGCAATCATAACAATAGCCTGGATGGGCAGACAGACAGACGGATGTTGACTGCCCTAGAGAAGGACAACATGAAACCATAATACTAGCATGGAGGCACACTGTCAAAATCTGCTGCTGTGGAAAGTGAAAATGACTCGAGGGTCCTGAAATAGGATATTTTGTCTAAATTAGATAGATCTCATTCCAAGAAACTCATAAAATTTGCTTGTAAAGAGATATTTTTGATTAGAAATTAGACAAAAGCACATGTTCATGATTTAATTTTGCAGTAAAAACCCTCAGTTGTCTGTTTAATAAAAGCAGGGAACATTACTTTAGGTGTAGTAATGTGTTGTAATTTTCATTAAGGAGGTGATTTGTGTCCTTTCTTTCTTTGCTCTGAGACAATAAGGATGACAGCCAAAGCTTCATGGTCATGATGTGATTTATAGGCCAATAAAACTTAACAGCCTGTTCCTGACACAGTCTAACCTACCTGTATAATTCTTAACTTCTCTTATCTTTACGCTTCATAAAATGAACTGAAACTTCACTAACTCTGAGTTAACTCAGCGTTTCTTCTTCCTCTTGTGGGTTTCAGTTTTACATCAACATGAACATGGAAAACTTTTTCATCAAGCTCCCTGACGGTACCATGCTCAGCTTCCCCAACCGCCTTGGTGATGTCAAGTACAAGTACTTCAACGTTGGCGGCGACGCCAGGATCATTGGCATCAAGATCAAGTAGAGGCTGAATCCCTCCTGTTTGTTCCTGCAAGTCTGTTTTACAAAAGTGAGCCCTGAAGATAACACCAGAGATCAAGCGCTGATGTTGTAATTTGAGGAAAATGCCTGAAGAGGGAGCCAGAGCACATTTTTTTCCTGTGTGTCTGCATTCTATCTCATCGCTCCCTGGGTTTATCAATAAATGAATGAAAAAGTGTCTTTTTGTCTCTGTCTCATTGTCTCTCTCTTTATCCCGATGCTCTGAAACCAATCAGACACATGACAGAAAATAACTGATGATTAAATAGATTTTTGCAACAGTAATAATTCTGCAAGTTGGTTAATTTGTATTTAGATTGAAGATTTTATTTCATTAAAAATAAATTGCATGGAGATTTTTGTTTTGTTAACACCTTTTTGCTGTTATTAGTTCTTCACAGAGTATGGGGATAATCTTTAATTCAGAACACTCAGTCAAAGGTACATCTACCTCACGGTGGTATAATATAAATCTTATATAATAAATATAATTTCAGTCAGGCACACCCTCGTCATACAATTCACAATTTTATTGCAAAATGGATCTACAGTTTTACATGGAAGGCTCTGCACAAAAGATGCTCCCTGATTAGTCAAGCAGCATGCCTTGACTTTCCAGGGGCTAGAAACCCCCATATGGATAGATAGATTAATGATAATGCATACTGAATACAATAAAATTAGTTCAAAAGCCATTAATCTATAGTAGCATGAATCTGAATATGAGGGTGCAACAAGCTTTATGCTTAAAGGAAGAGGCTGGAGTGGAGGAGGTTAACCTTTACCAGCAGCATGTGCATCGGCATTAATGCAAGCAGAGAGTAGTGAGAAGTTTGTATTTGAATGTTGAGAGAAAGAGCTGTGATTGGCTGTTGGGGGGGGGGAGAGATAATTGGGATCAGCTGACTGTCAGCTGATCATGGCAGGGCGTATGACTACCATGTCCTGCATGAACGAACACTGAGCTTCATATACAATAGTATTTTTTCTCTTTTTCTCTAGGAATAGATTTCCAGTAGTCACATGACGGACAGGAAGTAAAGAACAATACTTAGGAATCAGTGGGAATGGATGAAAATTAGTACATTAAAACTGTAGGTCAGGGGTCATCAAGCACATCCACACAAGGGCCGGATCTTTTTGCCTCTTTAACCAAATGTTTTCAAGATTTTAATCCCCTTTTAAACCACTTTTCCTGCATGTTATATCCCCTTTGTGCCACTCTTTTATCCATTTGCCACTTTTCTTTTATTTTTTGTCATCTTTTATCCCCTTTTCATTACTGTTTTTTGCACTATTTTTTGTCAGTTGTAACCAATTTTTGATACTCGTTGCCCCTTTTTCTCTTTTACCAAGTTGTGCCACATTTGAACCTCTTTTCACCACTTTTTCTGCCAATTTTTGTTCATTTTTGCTACTCCAAAACCCATTTGGCCACTAATCACCTATTTTGCTACTCCCTAACCTCTTTTCACCATTTTATCTGGTCATTTTGCAACACTTCTGCCAACCTTAACCCTTTTTAAAGTATTCTCTTCTAATTATGACCATAAATTTCAGCAAGTCATTCTAAAGTTATTACAATATTAATTATTTGTGGGATTAATCTAACAGCTGCAGACATTTAAAGCCAAGGGATACTCTTAAAACCACAGCATCTTCTTTTCCTCCTTTTCTGAATCTAATGATCTTCTGGGGGCCAGACAGGAAGTTTTGGGGGTCTGATATGGCCCCCGGGACGTCAGTTGATGATCAGTGCTCGAGGTGGACCTGCATGTAAGAGCTATCAACAGACCATTTCCACGTTTATTGGGTACACAAACTGAGCTGACAATACTAGAATTTAAGCCAATTTTCAAAGTGAATGTTTTTGTTTTTGCTTCATAAAAAATCAGTGGACACCAGTTGAAGAGTTGTAAAGAGAGAGGTAATCATTTGAGCCATGTTTCATGTTACACTTCTTCAATTCTCAGTATCATCAATGAAAATAACCTCAGTCAGGTACAGAATAGGGTCAGGAGGGCAGCTAAGAGGCAGTTTACGTTGATTCACAGACTGCTAAAAACTTTAATGCATGTTTGCAAGAATCTAAAAGAAGAATTCAACAGATATTTAAGGGATTTATAACAGCAAAATAAGTTTGACAAAATACCCCTTTGTACTGTGAATGACAGATCCATGAGACATGAAAATTAAGAATCACTATATCTTGTGGTTTAATGTAGCTATAAAGCTGACAGATAAGAAAATCTCCTTGAGGACAGAAACGTTTGTATAACATATGACAGTGGTGAGTTGCAGCAGTTCTGCTGAGACAATTTGCAGGAGGGCTCAAAGAGGCTTTATCCTGAGGACGAGGAATGTGGCACGATGCAAACACATTCCCTACAGGGAATCTTTACGTGTGTCCAAGGTTGATGGCAAAGAACGTAAAGCCAGAAGTGGAAAGTTGTTTTCCTTCTTCTTCTTTTTTTTTATTATGAGGTGCTCTGAAAACACTACTTTACAATTGATAACATGCTGTGATAAATTTTCAACTATATTTTTATTTTTTTATGTTTATAACACTCATTTTCACACCTGTGCACTGATGTTGCAGATATGCCATCATATTATAATGTGCTACAATATAAAGGTCACAGAATAAGCACAATAACACACAGGCAACATGACATTATCTTTACCCACTTTACAACTTTTTTTTGTGTCATTTTGGTCAAATACACCCACTAACAATCCCCTACTGCATGAAGCAATGGGCTCTATGCATGAACTGCTTCTGCATTTGGCATTAGACCACTCCCACACTTCCAGTCGGGAGAAGAGAAATGCGTATGATGGCAAATTCATTGCGGTTTACTTGCTGTTTGCATGAGTTACCTAAGCTGACTATCAATGACGAGTTAAATTTAGTTGAAGATGTACATTGCAGCACGCAGCAACGATGCCCAGAGGTACTTTTAACCTTTTTTTGAAACATCATTTAGCATGATTGGATGCCAAGCGAAGATGATAGACTAAACACAAACAACAACTGAAACAAAAAAAAAAAACAACAAAACGGACAAATTAAGGCAGTATAGGAGGGTTTAGATTCTGTTTTGGCTTAGCACGTATGGGCGGAAATTGTGAAGCGGCCTTACTTTCCACTGGAAATACGCCACCCCCTGCCATGCATAGAACCAATAGTTGAGAGTAAGTCACATTGATAATATGTCACATGCACATTTATGCACCCATGCATGTGCAACTGTATCGTGCTGAAGCCCACCCCTTCTATCCATGCAGAAGCCATGGAAGTGCATCACGGTACAGAGGAGCAACTTGGGGAGTCAAGTGTGCTTTGTGTGAGTGCATCCTGTCGATCCCACAGGTTAGGTATGCCTTTAGCTTTAGATACGTGCTCCCCAATGATGAATAGAGAGGACACACGCTGGCCCTTTTTCTCAGCTTATGTCAGTGATTCCCAAAGGGGGGCCTGTGACCCCTTGGTTAAATAAAAGCAAGTGTGCTTTTTGTACAGCCAGCAAAGCAGGTCAAATTTCATGAAACAACTTCTAGGGAAAAAGAAGAAAACTACATCTACTAAAAATGACAAGAAGTCTTGAAAAGTCATGGTGGGACTGAGAATATCTTTATCTCCCAAGATAAAGGCAGAAACATTTCTGGAACCACTGGTTTAAGATATTGGCCTGCAAAATTTTAGGTGGTTGGTTTAATCCAAAAAAGCCCAGTGCTTTCACAGCTGATGGGGTTGAGGTCACTTCTTGTTCTTACAGTAAAAAACAAATCTCCGGAGTCCAAAATAAAATGACCAAGATTCAGCTATTCAAGCAGTCTTCCTACGGTTGTTCACACCAGGGGTTTCAAGAGACAGCTTTCACATCAGAGCAAAGGGATTGCACAAAATTTGCAATAAGCTCAAGTTTATTTTCAAACAGGTTAACACCCTTACACACCCTTTATATCTGTGATATAGGTACCATTTATGGTTGAACAACAGTAGTAGAAAAATCCAGTCATATAAGTAATAGACATACAAATATCCTCCTGAAGGGACACTTACAGATGGGCAAAGTGCATGTGGCAACAAGTGTAAGACAGATTTAAAATTCTCCAAAACAAGCCCCATGTTGTGTAATTTTTTGCCATCCCCCAGCATGAAAGCTAAACTCTTCTTGGAAGATAAACATGTTCCTATTGTGGTGGATTTATCTCAACAGAGCTGGTAGTGTGCAGTATCAACTATAACCACTGCATTTACAGTTTGTCAAAGTGCTTCTGGAAATAACAAGCATCTCATAAAATGAAATTGTCCAATCTTGTACAAAATTTGTGAGGCAAAAATGTCCATGCTGAGGCTCAACTCTGTAATCCTTCAATCATCCACTAAAGGTCGTGCAGAGGTGTAGTCACAGCCGACCCTGGGTCAGCTCTACTTGAACCAAAAGACTGACCTTTCTGGGCCAGGTAATCTTTGTAGTTCCTGGTGAGTAGAGTGTAAAGAAATGGATTGATGCAGCTGTTCCCATAGGTGAGACACGTGACAAAGAAATTCACGTAGTTATGTGCTGCTGAAGACAAAGATCTGAGCGACTCTGGGGAAAACAGTTTGGCTAGCTGCCATCCCCAGAAAGGTAAGAAACAAGCCCAGTAAGCCACAACAATACTGAAGATCATAGTTATGACTTTCTGTTTCAGTCCTCTTCTCCGTGCGGACCGGCTGCTACCCCCCAAGCTAACCTGGGCTGCCCAGTAGCGCTTAGCGAGTCCCACATACAGCCCAACGATTACCAATCCTGGAACTAGCACACTTGTGAGAAACAGGACTGTGATATACGCCTTGAAGGGCTCAGGAGTCCAGGTAGGGAAGCAGATCCTTTTGATTAAACCAGAGGCGGTTGGTTTGCCCTCTCTGAGTCGTATCATCACCATCATGGGAAGCGTTAGCACAAAAGCTAACCCCCAGATAACTCCTGCCACTAGCTTCCGATTGCGAGATGAAGACCTGTGGGCGCTGAAGGGCTTAGCGACGGCGCGGTAGCGCTCCAGGCTCATGGCGACCAAAATGAAGACGCTGGCATGCATAGTGAGGAGGTCAAGACTCAGCAGGATACGACAGCCGGCCTCGCCGAACAGCCAGTCATGGGCGAAGTAGGTGCAGACGACAAAGGGGATGGTGGAGAGGTAGAGCAGGTCGGCCAGGGCCAAGTTGATGATGTAGACGTACATGGAGCCTGTGCGACGTAAAGCAGCTGATCGGGTGATAATGAGGGTGTAAATGTTGCCTGCCACACCCATGGCGCACATGATCATGAGTGTGGCACCCAAAAGGAAGGTCACCCAAAGACCTCCGGTGGATCCACCACTACCACCACTCTCCTGGGACGCTCCTGGGCCCTGAAGTCCCAGCTGTGGATCGATGGTGGCATTTGGAGTAAAGTTCATTGCAGGTTCAAAAGGGTCAGAGGTCAGGCTCTGATGTTTAAGAGCCAATTTTAACAGATCTACATCAGTAGGTTTACATAAACAGTTAAATAGGGCAACAGTTATAGGTCAGTGAGGATATTTAACTGGACTTCTGTCTTTGTCCCAATATAAAAGCACCAATGGGAAGTCGTTTTATTGATGGGAGTATGGCACCTCCACTACGGTAGATGGGGATATGCCTCTATCAGCTACGCACTTGTAGACCTTCTTCCAGTTGACTTTTTAAAAAGTTTGCAAGCAGCTAACTTGTTGTTTTGCAAATCAAAGAAGCCTGCACAACTTGCAATCTTAATGCTTTGCTTTAAGCGCATATAAGATGAAGGCAGTCTCTCTGTCAATCTTGTGCAATCTATGGTGATTTCCAAAGGCAGACAACAATGCGACTACTGCTACGCTTAGCATTTGAGCTGTTAAACTTCAGGGTCAAAGACTGGAATGGACTTTATTGAGCATGCTCAGAGCTCTTAGTCCAGTCTGGTCCAGTATAAGTGCATATATGCAAGGGAAAACTGATCTCCATCCACAATATCTCTTAGTCTAACTTTGAGAAATTTGTTTTAGTACGATATCCGTTTGACTAATGTGTTTACATTCATTTTAAAAGTCCAGTTTTTGTCAGACTGACAATAATCTGATCTTCTCTGACTGCATGTAAACATACTGAGAGGTGGTTGGCTTGGTAGCACCGACATTTGAAGTCTTATTAGTTTGTAAAATAGAAAATAGCAGCTGGTTGGTCATGAATACGGTCATTTTCAAATCCAACAGGAAAAGCAACCATCGCTTGTAATCAACAACTTGCTTTTAAGGCTCTCAATCTTCATCCAGAAAACCAGCATTAGTTGGCAAAAGGTGAACAAGCAAGGATGAAAACAACACAGCTATTCATCCAAAACAAAGTTAAGTAGAAAGCTGAAACAACTTCTGACTTCAAGCACTATGTAGCAGACTTTGTCTTGCAGCACTTTCCCCAAGAAAGGGGAAAAAAACAGTCCTCCACATAGCCATGATCCATGAGTTAAAGCCCCAGCAAAGATTTAAGCCACCCAAAAGCCTCAGACAAGGGAGATACTCTCTGTTACAGAGAGCAGGGATTTACTCTTCTGGTCTACAGGGGTTGAAGTAGATCAGACGAGGGTCACTGAGAGCAGCAGAGTGGCAGAGTGAGTTTGGACTTCAAAATCTGTGAGAAAAACTCCTGCAGTGCAAAGGTGAGCTCCAGCCATTAATATTTCCAGATAGACTCTGCTTAAGGGGATTAGACTCCATGATTCTAGTCCATGAAGGAGGAGATGTACTCTCTGGGTGGACATTCAAGTCCTTGGTGGTTGAATCCATCATGTAGGGTAGTCTCCACTGTAGTTAGATATCCAGTCTCCTAGGTTTCTACCCGCATGTAGGCACCCAAGTAGAGTTGATCCTTTCTGTTAAACAGTTTCATTTACTTCCAGCCCCTCTATTCTTCCACAAGTGATATGGTTCACCAGTTCCTTCTCAGATCTTCAGACCACTTTTGATTGAAAGCTCTGTTGTGTTTGTGTTCTTTGGAGCTCTCCTGGTTACAGATCTCTCACCTCCTCTTCTCCACTTCTCTCTGTCCTCCCTCTTTCACACTAGGGTGAAAAACTAGCATGGGCCTATACATTTGTGAGGTATTCCTGTTGGGCCTCAAGAGGCTGTCTTAGAGCTCAAAGAGCAGTTTTCAGACACTCGAAAAATCAGAGCAGTGGCGTTTTAATAAACCTGACTCATGTTTCGATAAAGACCCATATGTGACACAAGAATGGAGAACCAGCTGGTATTTAATAAACCTTTTCTATGCATCTGTTTTTACTGAAATTCTTTCTGAAGAACCTTGTACACCTGCTCACTGTGAGCTTAAGGGTTTCATTAAGCATGAAAGATGTTAACACACTGATATACTCCTTGATAATGCAGGAAATCTAATATTTTATCAAGGGAATGTAGATTTATGGTGCTGATGGTCTAGTGGTATGTATGATGGCCCACGTTCAGAGGCGATTACCCAAGTGTCTTGTCTTATTTTGCTCCAGGCACCAAGAGTAGAAGAAGTAAATTAGAATGTGTTTTTCTTTTAACACCTGCTATAAATGCTAAGAGGTCCTATTTCTGAGTTTTGCTTTCTCCGACCATCTCATAGAGATGAAACAGGCTGCAGCTATTCATCCGCTCCGCAGAGAGGGCGATTGGCTGCAATCTTCTATCTCTCCATGACCTGTACGCCTCCAGGACTCTGAAGGTGATCAGTTAAAATTGCAACCAGCCCATCTCACCCTGGAAGACTTTTTGAGGCCCTCCCCTCTGGCAGGAGGCTGCAGCCCATCAGGACTAAAACTTCCTCCCGCAAAAACAGTTTCTTCTCCTCTGCTGTCAGCATCATGAACACTCGGGCCCTCCCCCAACAGACACTCAGTAAACAAAGAAATAATTCATGACTTTACCTCTTACGTTTTACAGTTGCAGACTGTTATACTTCTTTTGGACATTGCACTATAACCTATCACCAGTAGATTGGTACAGTTATTCCATTTTAGCACCATTGTTCATACTTTTAAGATGTTTACACTGTATTTTATATTGTAAGTTCAAGCAGGAAGACTGTTTCATTTCCATTCATCCTTTCATTCATTAGAAACTCACCCATTTCCTGCTCTGGTAATCAGCTGGTATGGACGCCTATTCACTTAAGCTCTGAGCCAATCCCTTTCAGCCACTACCTCCCTTAATCCTATCATCCTGCTGCTGTCATATTTTAAAATCTGTTCCGTCCTCCACAGTCAGTCTGTTGTTTCAGTGCTACCGCTGCAGCCCTCCTCCACCCCAGCCACCTCCATTACATCTCATTTGTGTCCAGGTCAAGCTCCTCCATGCATCTTGCTTCCCTTCACCACTACTTCAAAGCATCTAATGAGTGTCTGGGTCAAGCTCCTGGGAAATATGCTCCTCAGAACTCTTTTACTCATTTTATCCTAATCAATCTATCACCACCACCAACAGCAGTGTCTAGACTGCATATCCTACCCCGCAGTCTGCCTCACTACCCCTTCAAGATCATAAAGACATCACAAATCACAGTGAAGTCTATTCGCTAAAGACTTCTCACAATTTCAACCATTACAAACTTGTTAAATAAATCATTGTTAAACTCGTATTAAGTCTCTCCTGATTGACATATACTTACTTTTAATTATTCTTTATGTTTTGCAGCAACCACTGAGTCAAATTCCATGTTTTTTAAAATGTACTTGGCAATATAACAATTCAGATTTACATTTGTCTTTTATGCTTATGTTCATAAATGTGCTCTGTCTCTTTTTAATAAATCAATAAATTAAAAAAAAAATAAAGCTGGCGCCCTGGGTTTGAGCAGTATCAATACTTTGATGCCTACAAAATGCTGAATTGAATTTGAATACTTTGGAAAATGAGTGGGCTATTTTCTACATGTATTTTTACTGCACAAAGGTGTTAATCAACCTCTTTTTAAAATAGATTTTCCATTAATAACTTGCATTTGTCTTGTGATTTATGATAATATGCTTTTTTAAATGCCATCATTCTAAAAAGGTGTTTTATGGAATGACTGGTATCTGTCAGTGCCATTTGGATGTTAAAGGAATGAACATTTTATACACATGAATCCACGCAAAATAGGCCCAAAAATCCCTTAAAAACATCCATAGAAAACATTTTATTGATTGCCATCAGTAGGGTCATGTGTTGTCAGTCAGGCATTTTTTTTGTAAATTCAAACACAAAAGAAAACAAATCATTACTTAGTGTTCAACTGTCTTTAACCAGAATTTGAGTATAAAAACAAACATAAAATCTCAATCACTTTCCTATGTAATATCTATGAAAATTTATGAAAAACCAACCTACCATTGGAGACATCACTGTCTGTATTCAACTATATTGCATGTGTAGCGTTAGCCACATGGAGGCGCTGTTACATCATGAGAAGACTCACAGTATTCCCTTGTTCTCAATCCCAGTGTGTCTGAATGTCTTTGATTGAAATATAAAAAAGACTTATAAAGAAAAATCAACATTTGCCTCAGCATATAAAACAAAACAATAAAAGACATGTTGAACTTATGATATAAACTGTACAAGTAGTGTGTTTGCAGGGGTTTAAAGGAAAAAGACATTTTATGTTTTGTGCTTGAATTGATAAATGAGCAGCAGGAGGCAGGAAAAGTGCTCCAACACTGAGTGAATGACAGCAATGACAAAGTTTACATAAAACAACCAGTTAATTAGATTTCTTTTCATAAAAAACAGTGAAAAAGAAAGAGCTCTTAACTCACAGGCACAAGTGAATCTTGATGATAATCGGCACCATTTCAGCTGATTTAACTGTTTTTATATTATCACAAGTACCCAAATACCAGATCACACTTTTGAGAGGAACATCGAGGTACAAGACGACCAAAGCACTTCTCAGCTTAAGTAAAGCTTTTTCTTAAATCTCCCATTTTTATCAAATAGAAATAGACATTCTTACCAAACTAGTCATAAAAACATCAGTACAAATGAGAAGTGATATGTTTTAATGTTTCTGGTAGGGGTTAGCACTGAATCCTACTTCTGATTTAAGTCATAAGTTCTTTGGGTCAAATACTTTTTTAAACATCACTGCCTTGGTCTTCTTGTTTGCACGTTTCACCTCACTGTCAAAAAGGACCTTTTGAATAAGATCTTGTTCATATAAACTTAGCACAGAAAAAGTAAGGAAATTTCTGTTTGGTAGATTATTTCTTTGTTATAACAATGCTTCTTGGCATAAATCTTATACTGTTGGAAAGCCTGTTTATTTCTCTTTTAAATGATGCCACATTTGTAAGGAACATGCATTTGTTGGATGAGCAGCAGAGCTGAGTACATACTCATGAAAAATTTGCCAAATCTTCTCTGCCAATGCCAAACAGCTTATTTTGCTGTTGCTATTAACTTGTTTTGAGCTTCTGGTACCCCCAGGTACTCCCATGTTCAGCGATGAGTCCAGATTCTTCCTACAGCAGTTGGATCGTAGGGTCAAAGTGTGGAGAAGACGCAGAGAACGATATGCTGATTGCTGCACCGACAGAGTTACATCTTTTGGTGGAGGCAGTGTGATGGTGTGGGGCGGCAACTCCCTCACTGGAAAAAAGAGGCTTGTCATCATTGGAGGCAATCTCAATGCAGAGAGATATTGAGATGAGAGTCTGCAACCACTGGCAATCCCATATCTCAACAGTCTGGGACTGAATTGGCCTATGGCTAAGTCCCACCCTCAAACGCGATGAGCCAATCACAGTGCGAATAGGCATTCCAATACACTCAGACATCTGCTGCCTGGACGTCCATTGAAATGTATAAGAGAAAGTCAGTTTTTGTCCGGTTTTATGAGTTTTTTTTTTTGAGATTTTAAGTTTAAAAATGGTCAAACAGTGTTCATGGGGTATATGCGACTCTAACACAAGGTATCCTGAGAGTCTGGGCGACGGAGTGTATTTTTTACCCTTTCCTAAGCCACATCTCAACCGAGAAAAGTGTCTTCTTTGGATATAATTGTGCAGTAGACCACAACATCAACTCAATGTGAATAAAATTAACAAGGATGTCTACATCTGTTCTAAGGTAAGCCAACATCGCATTTGAGGCAGCATATTGTCATTTTGCTGGATAGAAATATACAGTTATCTTTAACATCTCTAATGTTAGCTAAAGGTAGCCTAACATTAGCTCCTAGCTGCGTTGTTTGTTGTCACGTTGTTTGTTGGAGTTCATTGGCCTGTTTTGTTCTAGTTTTTGTACTTGGGTGATCGTACATCATTAGAGCTTAGCTTCATGAACTTATCTGTAATAGCTGAGATAACAAAGGTTGGCAAACGTTATGCTGAATGATTCAATGTAAATACTGTAGCACCAAACGAACGGAGAGACACTCTTGTTAAAGATGGTAAAAAGGCTGTTATATTTTTCTCATATATTCTGAGCCTAAAACCTTATCTTCAGTGGCACTTTGATGCTGATCCTCTATCTTGTTGTCTGAGATTATGATGACAACGAGATGCGGTTTATCACATTTGCACTGGGACCTGTAAATTTTGGCTTGTAACTGAAGCTTTTTATCAACCTTTTTGACAATAAAATGATTAATATATCCCTGTGCGTAGTTTAGATCCTTTTGGTGACTTCTAGATGATATGTGATCTTTCTGTCTCCAAAAATCATCAATAGCCTCCTGTGAGATATCTCCTACTGTGACAACTGCAGTAGTGAATGTTCATTGTTTGTCCAAGTGAGTGGAGGGGGCGTGGCTTAGCCATAGGTCAATTCTATCCTCCAAGATGACAACGTTAGCCCCCACAGAGCGGGGTTAATCAGAGACTACCTCCAGAATTTGGGAGTGGAGAGGATGGAATGGCCTGCCAGCAGTCCTGACCTCAACCCCACTGAACACTTGTGGGATCAGCTTGGGTGTGCTGTTGGTGCAAGAGTGACCAACCAGGCTGGTGACCAGCATGGGGAGGAGGTGCCAGGCTGCTATGGCTGTGTATGGTTCTTCCACACTCTACTGAGGCTCCTGTTTGTTAAATGAATAAATTGTCAGATTGCCAATTCTTCAAACTTCAATCATCCAATCCACCAAACACCAAACAAGAGTCAATAGCAGAATCAGCTGTTTGGCATTGGCAGAGAAGATTTGGCAAATTTTTCATGAGTATGTACTCAGCTCTGCTGCTCATCCAACAAATGCATGTTCCTTACAAATGTGGCACCATTTAAAAGGGTAATAAACAGGCTTTCCAACGATGTAAGACTTATTGCCAAGAAGCATTGTTATAACAAAGAAATAATCTACCAAACACAAATTTCCTTACTTTTTGTGCTAAGTTTGTTTCCAAAATCCCTCAAGGAGTCAGTATGTTGTTCCTGTATCAGATCTGTGAGAAGAAAGGAGATGGTCTTGGAGGATCTCTGGTCCATCAATGCCTGTGTTTGAACAAGGCCTGCACTAGAAAACAAAGTTGATTTTTCATTCAATTGTTGGTTAAGATTTCAGTAATATCATCAATGCAATAATAGCTGAACACTACTCTAATTCTAAAAAAATCTAATTACCCAAAAAGTCACATGCAGCTTACTAAATTCTTTACATCCTAAATATCTACGAACCAGCCAGACTTGTTGATTCTTACTTGTGAACTCCTGAGGGGACATCTGAGCATTCATGACAGCATCGAAATGCTTCAGCCAATCCTGCTGGTCGCTTTCCGTCTCACATGTAAACAGGAAGCTGCGTTCAGGGGTTTGGATGGTGATACCATACTGCCAGGCGCCGTTGCAATAGGTGCCGGCAGGTAAGCCGGGGAAGACGTCGTAACCATGGTCTTTGTTCCCCAAAAACGCTTCACCTTTGGCAAAAGCATCCTTACAACAGAGAATTAGTGAATGGATTAGGGTTTAGCTGGAAGAAAATGACTGATAATTTGACACTCTCGTCATGCATTTTAGCACTTTATCGCAAAACGGATATACAGTTTTAGAAGGATGAGCTCCTGCAGGAACTAACGCTCAGCTTCTGTTCATGTCTCACTTGCTTGAATTAAAGAAATATGTTGGTATTTTTTCCCCTTTACTAGATTTCTGTTTCTGTTTTGTCAGGCCTAATTGAAAGACTGTTGAGTTCAAGGACACTTTACCAATCCTACATGGTAAGACGGTTGCATCCTTTAAAACAACATTTACAAAAATACAGTACATTTTTCACTTTGTTAAAAACTGCAAACATCTTTGTTAAAATGTGCAAACAAACTGCACTGAGATGAACAGTGGGCAACTGTGCTCATATCTCACATGCATAATTTATTCATCATCACAGTGATCACATTACATTTTCCTTCAGCTTCATCTGCATATTCCCAGTCCACTTTCCCTGACTTCCTCTTCCCTTCATGTGTCTAAAGGGGTAAAACGGACTCCTCAGTCACTTAGCACCTATCATTATTGCACCTCCTCATTGGACTCTTACATCAGCAACAAAGCGGAGCTCATCTGGCTCGACTATCTGATGTGTGTTTAGCCAAGTCTTGGGAAATCTGGATCGCCCCGTCTCAAGGCAAGACCCTGAGATAACTTCTTTATAAAAATTCCGCTCGCACAGTTTTATGACTCGGGATTTCACTTTCAAAGTTTCACAACTGTTGAGCTCTGATATCAGATGAATGAGGAACAAGTCTGCACATATGATGCTTTGGAAAGATTGCATGATGACGCTTTCAGCAGGCTAGTGCTTCATTTAATTTTAGAAAATGCAACAGCATGGCAACGAACATCAAATAAACTGTACTGACACGCACAAATAAGAGCACCCTCTCCCAGCTGAGTCATACATTTTTTCCCCTTATATCATGCACTTCCTCTCCACTCCTTAACGTGCTCATCTTATTGAGGACAAATGTAACATCAAAGCTGTGTCATCAGATGATTTTGAAGAAAGAAACTGACCCACAGTGACTCAGTAATGATCTAAAGCTGGAGTCAACCTCAGTTTTGCCAGTAATAAATTATGGGGGAAAAATAAACACTGATGATAAATGATTTTGAGATTTAAAAAGTCAAAATTTTAAGTTAAAAGGCTCAAAATCTGAGATAAAAAGTCAAACTTATTAGTTTAAAAGGTCAAAACATGAAATTATATGTTAAAATAATGCTTTGAAAGTAAAATATATAAAAAAGAAAGTCACAATCGTGTTTTTAAGGCAAAAAATATGACAAATTTTAAAATGGTACACCTAAAAAAGATCAAAATATAAAATAAAAAGTGAAAATAATAGATTGAAGAGGTCAAAATATGGAATAAAAAGTCAAAATGAAAGATTGAAGAGGTCAAAATATGAGATAAAAAGTCAAAATAATAAACTGAAAAGGTCAAAATATGAGATATAAAATCAAAATAATAAAATTACAAAGTCAAAAATTGAGATAGAAAGTCAAATTTATTAGTTCAAAAGGTCAAAATATGAGATGAAAAGTCAAAATCATTAACTAAAAGAGCCAAAATTATAAGATAAAGTCAATATTTTATGTTGAAAAGGTCAAAATATGAGACAAAAAAATCAAAATAACAAATTAAAATTGGTAAAAATATGATATAAAAGTCAAAACATTAAATTGAAAATAGTAAAAATATGACATAATAATTCAAAAAAATAAATGTAAAAGGTCAAAATATGAGATAAATAGTCAAAATAATAAGTTGAAAATGGTAAAAAAAAAAATGAGATAAAAAGTCAAAATAATAAATGTAAAAGGTCAAAATTTGATATAAAAAGTTACATTTATCAGTTCAAATGGTCAAGATATGAGACAAAAGTCAAAATTATAAATTGAATAAGCCAAAATTATAAAATAAAGTCAAATTCATATGTTGAAAAGGTCAAAATATGAGACAAAAGCTCAAAATAATAAATTGAAAATGTTGAAAATATGAGATAAAGAGTCAAAATAATAGATGTTAAAGGTCAAAATATGAAATAAAACTCAAAATAATAGATTGATGTCTTAATTGTGCAATGCAAAACTGAAAATATGAGATTAAAACACAAATGAATATTTTTCCCCACATTTCTTTTTATCTAATTTATTTTACTCTTTATTTTTTTTCACATTTTCCTGACTCAAGGATATTTGATGTCATCCAGATTAAGTTTACATTTTTATACTGGATGAAATTTGCAGACCTCATATTTTATGGCCAATTATAACAAAAGAATATGATCTTGTGGGCCTAGTGTAATTGTACCACAGGCCGCATTTGGCCCCTGGGCCTTCAGTTTGACACCCCTGATCTAAAGGCTGAAACATAAACTGATGCATACAGTGGAGTTGTTGTGATGTGTGTGGGTGGGTGTAAAAACTGCATACCAGCGGATCTTTGAAGTACATGAGCCGTCTGTGGTCGAGCGTGAACCAGCGCTTCTTGAAGCCTTCTGTTTGCTGAAAAGACAAACAAAGATGTACAGAAAAAGTCAGACAGGAAGTGAATGAAACAAAGAGAAACATCAATTAGAAATGGAATCAAAGCAGCATTGTGCTTGTATCAATGCTTATGAATGAACTGCTCTTTAACATCAGTTTCCTCATATCATATCTGTGACTGTGACTGCTGATCACTGGTCTTAAAATGTATCACTGAGTCTATGAATAACAAAGAAAAGGCCCACTTGAAGAGGTATCCGTAAGTCAGGGCTTTAATTTCCCTGTTCTGTTCAATATATAGTTCTAAAACTGAGTTATTTACCCAAATTAACTTTTAGGTGATTAAAATATTCTCTTTGAGGAAGTAAAACCGGAATCTTAGCATTTCATGCTTCAAAAATAACTTCGGCAACTAAGAAGTGGATGGAGCCACAGTTATGGTACACATTTGTCTGTATTCAGGAAGTAGTCAGACCCCTTTCACTTTTTCACTTTTGTTATGCTGCAAAATCATTTAAATTTATTTTTCTCATTAATCTACACTCATTACCAATCATGACAAAGTGAAAAGAGAATTTTAGAAATTTCAGCAAATTTATGAAAAACAAAACTGAAATATTACAATGTCATAAGTATTCAGACCCTTTTCAAAAACACTTAAAATTTAGCCCAGGTTCCCCCATTTCTCAAAAAAAAAATCTACAAAAACATTTCTGATGCTAAGGGTTTCCAAGAGCACAGTAGCCTCCATAATTCTCAAATGGAAGAAGTTTGGCACAACCGGGTCTTTTAAAAGTGCTGGTCTCCCATCCAAACTGAGCAATCAGAGGAGATCCTGTGTGGAGAGGGGACAAACTTCCAGAAGAACAACCATCACTGTAGCCCTCCACTGATCTGGGCTTTATGGCAGTAGATGGAAGCCTCTCCTCAGTGCAAAGGCATGGCAACCTGCTTGGAGTTTGCAAAAAAAAGAGTAACTAAAGAATTCTGAGACTGTGAAAAATAAAATTCCCTGGTCTGATGAAACCAACATTGAACTGTAGGGCCAAAATTCCAAACGTTGTGTCTGAAGGAAACCAGGCACTGCTCATCGCCTGCCAAATTCCATCCCAATAGTGAAGCATGGTGGTGGCAGCATCATGCTGTGGGGGTTATTTTCAGAAGTAGGGACTGTTCAGGGTTGAGGGGAAGCTGAAAGGAGCAAAGGGCAGTGATATCCTAATGTTCAAGACCTCAGACTGGGCCGAAGGTTTACCTTCCAACATGACAACGACCCTAAGCACACAGCCAAGAAAACACAGGAGTGGCTAAAGGCCAGGTCTGACTACACAAATTCAGTCAGATTACGGCTTGACTGCATTATTGCAGCTCATCAACAAAGGTCAGGCCTGAAAATGTGCATCTTTATCTGTGCAAAATTTAAGCAAAATATTGTCTGATATCCATTGTAGGTTCCTCAATTAAACTGACTTGCACCATGGCTGATTTTGTGGTATTGGACAATATTGTATCTAGAGATGCGCATTAAACAGTTAAATTCTTTTGTCTGATTTGCCGGCATGAGATTTACTAGTTGGTTAAACTAATTTCTTATAATTTTTTAGAAGCACAGGCTTGATATCCCAGTCTTTATCCCAGTCTAATCTATATCTAAAGAAGCTGCTGCAGGTCAGATAATCTAAATCTATATTTAATTGTGATGAAACTGGTGATTTACACCCCTACTCTATAGGTTTACTGTAATTAACCTAACTGCTAGTTTAAAGAGTGTTTTAATACAGTAGCTTGCAGTGATTGGCTTCAGAATTTGGCATCAGTAACCAATGGGTCCAATGCTTTACTGTCTATTGACTCAAAGATGCACTTTTGTATTGGCAGCCAAATATTACAAATTGTCAAAAACTTAGAGGAGGTGTGTGCAGCCCTATTCAACCACTCTCCAAAGAACACATTTCTGCAAAAAATGCATTAAACAAAATGTCAGGATTTCAAGATGTACTTTAAAGGCAGCCTTGCTTGTTTGATATTCATGGTGTTCTGTTATTTCCTTACACAACAACTGGTTTAGCCTTTGGCAGCCTCATCTGAATGTTTGTCACCACTTTCATATCCCTCTGATTGAATTCATTCCTGATATTGAAGTCAAACTTGTTGTCACAGATGAGAGTTTACATTTTGCAGTACTCAAATCCACTGAGAAAGCAGCTATAGCAGTCAATGAAGCATTACACCTTTGGAGAGTTTACTGTAGAGCACAATAAGCTTACTGGTTTTTCAAAGAGTTTTAAATAATGAGGTCCCAAACTGCCGCCTCATAAAAGTGTTTGATATTCTTATTGCGGCGAAGGCCTGAACAATGGACTGCAGCCTTTTCAGCTCTCCAGTGACTCCTTTGACAAATACGTCTCACATGTGCGAGAAGGAAATGAATTATGATGTGCATTTAGCAAATCAGTCCAATGCACAAAGTATGAGAGGCCTTTCATCTGTCAGCCTGACAGACGGAGCTTAAACAGAGAGTCTGTGTGTCTGAAAAAAGAACAGGTTCTGTTGCTTGAGTGTCAGGTTGCTCAGTGTTGCTTTTGTGGTTGTTTCAGTCTAAAGGTGTGAAAGTATCTTTACATGTGTGCATATGCCAACAGAAACGTGTTTGTTCAATCGCCTGTTTGAGTGTGAGCTTAATCCAAACACATGCGTGCGCTGTTGCGTGTATTTTAAAGGGTTGACACTTCAAGGATTAGGAAGATCCTCATCTGGAAGCCTTTTATTCCCTCACAGATGGACTGACAGACGATGTGGAGGAAAGTACGACCTCGGCGCTGTCAGTCAGCCTGTCGGGTAGTGTTGAGAGGCATTCTCATTGACAGTTCAGCTAGTTAACCTCCAAGCCCAGCTCGTGTTCTATTAGAGCAGGGAGAACAAGAGCTGGAATCACAGGAGGAGATTTGAGGAGGGAACAGTGTCCAGCTTGTTAAACTGGATTTCAGACTCTGATTCAATTCAGAATTAAGCCTGGGAAAGGTCTTTTTGTTACAATATGTCACAGCCATTACAAAGCCAGGGGAGAGTATAATAAAGGTGATTCACTGTTTTATTCCTCTCTGCTCATCGGTTATAGGGCCGTTGGCATTAACACATCAGTTGCAATGCAGTTAAGACTTTGAAATTAACTCACCTCCTACTTTATAGCATAAAGCTTGTTGTACCCTAATGTTAACATCCATGCTACTATTGATTAATTAACCATATTGTAGCTTCAGAGTTACACTTTTTTGCATTTGAGTAAATGAAGCAGTGATGCATGATATGTATTTTTTTGAACTGATACCAATAACCGATAACTTCTGTTCCTAATGTCAACCAGACCGAAAGAAACCACATCAAACAGAGAGCAGGCAGGGATACATCCATGAAAGCAGCGGTGGATCAGGAGACTATCAGACTGATTTTGTCATTTATTAGTGTTGCACCTTTTGGCTCTAGCAAACTTTCCAATGCCTGCTGAATCAACACTGCCTTGCTTTGGCTTGGTCCTAATGCCCGCGGCTTGCGACTACTGACGCTTCTTTTTAACGTCATTGTGATGAAGACTTTTAAGTGACTTGTAAGATCTGCTGCGTTAAATTCTTGTGTCAGGACGTTTTTCCTCTCTTTGGGATCTTCGTGGGGCAAGTTTTACAACCACTGTCATGTTATCCTCCCCGTAAATAGCCTACTGAATAATTCCACCTTGTTTTTAGTCTCTTAGCGCTAATGCTGGTTCCTCTTCTTCTCTGGTGCCAACAGCGGGTCTCCTACTGTGGCACCACCTACTGTTTTGGAATGTGTAGTTTTGTGAGAAAGAGAACAAACGCCTTTATTATCGATTTTATTGGTTAATATTTTATTATCAGGATTATAAAAATATGTAAAATATATGCAATATCGGCCAATAATTTATCGGTGCCGATAATTATTGTGCATCCCGAAAAAGGAAGCATTTTAAGTATGTTTCTTTATTGCTCCAGACCAGCATTTCTCAACCAAGGTGCTGTAGCACACCCAGGTTCCTTCTTGCATCATTAGGGGTGCCATAAAAGTGCTTCAAATTTAACCAATAATTATCATTAACTATCCAGACATAAATAATCAAACTTGTCTCATTTTCCCTTTTCCTGAAATCATGTCAGCTTCTGGGCCAGCAAATGGGCTTGTACGTTGGTAAACTCTGCATAAGAATCCGGCATTTCTTTTGTTTTCAGTTCTGCAGGTTGGCCATAATGCACCAAAATTTGTTTTTAAGGTCTATGTAGCCACTCCACGAAAAAAAAAAAAAAAAAAAAAAAGCTTTCACCAGTCAAAGCTTCGTGGACAAGCGGCAAAGGAAGCCACTGTTTGGGAATTAAATCTGGTGTTCACCAAAAGGCATGTGGGAGACTCCATGGTAAGTGGAAGAAAGTTCTTTGGTCTGATGAGACCAAAATGGGGCTTTTTGGTGGACAACAACAACTGCACATCACCACAAACACACCATCCCCACTGTGACGCAAGATGGTGGCAGCATCATGCTGTGGGGATGCTTCTCAGCAGCCAGCCCTGGAAGGCCTTTAAAGGTAGATGATAGAATGAATGCAGAAAAAAAACAGAGAAAAATCCTGGGGGACAAACTTAGAGAACTACTGCTTGGGTCGAGAGATATTTTTCGGCATGAAAATGACCCGAAGCATACAGGGAAAGCTACACAGAAATGGTTTAAAGACAACAACATAAATGTTCTGGAGTGGGCGAGTCAAAGCCCAGACCTCAATCCAATAGAAAATTTTTGGCTGGACATGACTCCCTGTGCAACCTGGCTTTTTGTTTTTGTAGGCACTGTATGTGCAAGAATACCAAAAAGGGGATTTTAACATGTCCCCTTAATAAATACACACCTTTATTAAGTCATGCATAAGAAGTTCCCTTTAAGATGTCTCTTTCTGGGACACATTTGGTTGAACAGTTAGATCATGCCCCATGTAAAGAGGCTGCTGTCTTCTAAGCGGTTGGCCTGGGATCAAGTCTGACCTGCAGCTTCTTTCCTGCAAGTAAATCTCTACTGTCCTTCCCAAATTTCTATCCACTGTCCAATCAGTTAAAGGCAAAAATTACTCAAAAATCAATCTAGAAATGAAGAATTCACTTTGTCATTAATAACAAGAAGAAAATGCCAACAAGTAAATGCTGCGTCAACAAGCTGAAGCTTAATTAGCATTTCTGTTAATGCAGGAGTAGAATAATGTCCTTAGAAAAACAACTTGGAAATTGTGCTGAAATTATGATGTTAAATCAGCATTAATAAGTGGAAATCTTTAGTGTAGGTACTTCTGATTTTCCTAATTAGTACAAATTAAAGAAAACCCTCAGATATTAATGTAATTGACAACAGCAGAATGAAATCAGCTCAGCACCTCCATAGAAGGTTGACTAAATTGTAATTAATACCTCAGAACCTCAGGCATTTAATCCAACTTTAATTTGATACAGCAGTTATTAAGTCTGGCGACTATGTTGAGGATAATCTTTTGTATTTATGCAGATTAATTTCAGCTGCTGAGGTAATTTAAAACACGACCAACATCTTAATTTACTTTGTCATGAAATTACACTTCATTAAGAGGAAAATGAGGGACAAAAAGAAGGGAACCACAACAAAAACCAAGGAGAAGTGTACTTTTATATGTGAATAAAGGTTTGTAGTGTCTGTGAGTGATACTTGCCCTGGGTCCGGTCTTTTCCATGTAGCCTTCCTTCAGGAAGTTTCGGGTCAGTTTGGGCACCAGCTGAAAAAAACATGCAAGATAAATTAACCCAGAAAACTATGAGTATATGAAGGTTTCATCAGCTGTTGGAGTACTTCTTTAATGAGAGCATTTCTAAAAGAACAGCTACAGAATATTTGTAAAGTCACGTTGCTCACCTCAGCATCAGTCGCCCCAGGGAACGCCACCTTTAGATAGTGGAGTTGAACTGCACGGATTGAATTCAACCAGTCCACAATCTCCTGGAGTATGCACAAAAGGAGTAAAAGGAAGGAAATCATTCTTTTGTATTTTTGGCACTTTCTCTGGTCTATCATGAAAATTTTTCTCATCCTTGGAAGTTTGACTTTGGACCAAGACAGAGGGCACTGTTCCACACTCGAAAAATGTGGTTTGTTTGAACATTACCACACTACTTGATCAATGAAACAGCTTAACTACTGAAAAGCTATGTAATTTCTCCAAAAAGTACCTTTAACAAAGCCACTGTAGGAGGTAGTTAACTAATGACATCAGGATTTATGGTACCGCTATTGCCCAAAGTCATGCACACAGAGTGTTGCAGACCTTGCCGTTCTCATGGTAGACAAAGATGTTGCGGGTGCTGTAGTCTTTGAGGTAGGTGATCTGCAGGCCGTTGGGGTTGCCGATCTTCTCAGGCTGGAAAGTAGCGTTGATGGTGTCCACTTTGATAACAGCTTTGGGCTCTTTAGCCTGCAGGGGACATGGATGAAAGAAGAGATTAACTGCTCAGTAAACTGCATAGATGCTTAGATCCTTTGAAAAGTATACTAATGGAAAGTCCAATGTTGATTAAACTGATAATCCTCCTCCTGGTTTATGCCATAAAATAATCAACTTTTCAATTAAAATTCCTGTGTTTTGCTGCTTTGACTTGAACAAAACAAAACTATGGTAATAGAGTCAAAGTGCATGCATTAATCAAGGACTGTAGTTGGACTCCTCCCTCTTTTTAGCAATGAAAATAATATCCTTACATGTGAAACAAACACCAGTTGTTTATCACTTCTAACCCTCATGTCAGACACCAACAACAATACCAGTAAACCTGTTGTGGAAGCTGAGCTTTAATCTGCCCTGACATGGATCTAAATAAGCATCTACAGGAACAGGATCCATGTCATTCTGCAAAAATCTGTCCTGAAATGTACCAACAAAGGACACACAATCATGTGTTTTACCCCTATTATAAAGAAATGGGCTGATGTGATAAAAAAAAAAATCAGATATCAGTCTGATCTGGAGTGGAACAGCTTGATTAGGCATGGTCAAAATGTGCTGATCCACAGGCTGATAACTGAGGCGCGTGCTGGCTGCATGCTACGTCACTGACCTCAGTCTTCCAGTCAGCCTTTATGCAGCTTGGAGGAAACTAACAGTAAAAGCTTATCACTTTGGATGTACAATCACATGACAGTGTTTTTGGCATGTAGGGCACTAAGGAATCATCATGGGGCCTTTATGACACAACCCATAGCTGAAGGGAGAGTCAAGCTCGACACATGCTGACAAACATAAGCTTGACAGCATCTCTGTTCAGCGGCCTTTGCACATCCACAGCATGACCAGTGCCTTGTGGCAGCCCTTTTGCCCAGATGGTACCCCAGGCCAGTGGATCCCCTTGGGGGTTGTGAGACACTGAGAGGGGGTCTCCAGATGCCTTAAAAAATATGAATATTTCTAAATTACACTATTGCCACTTCATACAGATTTTGCTAAATTTTAACCCATTTTCATACATTTTTCCTATCAATTTTGTCAATTTCAAGTTCAACCAATTTTTTCTATCTAAAACCCATTTTTGTCCATTTTAAACCCTTTCCTCCACTTTTTTTCTGCCTGTTTTGACATTATTAAACTAATTCTTGCCACTTTCTCTCATTGTTGCCTCTGTTGACCCAGTATTGCCCCATTAACCACTTTTCAAGCCTATTTTTGCTAATTTTAACCACATTTCTTTATTTGATATAACCCTTTTGCCAGTTCAACCAAATGCTGCCTATTTTTTTGCCTTAGTTACCCCTTTTTGCCAGTTTATAGAATTATTTTAACTCATTTCACCAAATTTCCACTCAGTTTTATCACTTTAAAGCCACTGCAGCCATCTTTTACCACTATTTATGTCGATTTTTCCACTTTAACCAATTTTTCAATTATTTTTTGCCCCTTTTATCACATTTTTTGCCACTTCTAACCCATTTTTTCTACTTTTAAAATACAATTTCGCCACCCTTTTCACCAATCTTTGCCATTATTACCCCATTTTAGCTATTTTTGACCCATTTAAATTCTGTTTTCAACAAAGGGGATTTACATTTTTAAGGAGGCTATTTAAATGAATAAAAACTATATTTGTATATTTGACAAGAGTGGTTATTATTCAGCTGAAATATAAAATATGGATATCATAGCATAACTTTACAATGGGCTATGTTTTGCTGACCTCCATGGTCCCCCAGTTTGGCGGTGCCCCAGAAGGCTTTCCCATTTATCCCTCCCTTTATAGGCAGACTTGTTTGCACATGACTATTTTTCATGGCTATGTTCAACCACCTTCAGGTACAGTGGGGGTCCCCGGTCTCTGGCAGCTTTATTTTGGGGGTTGCGGGCTGAAAAGGTTGAGAACTCCTGCCCTTGGCCATGCGTAATCCCTCATCCACCCCTTACTCTGCCCAAAAGGTGTGGATTCTGTTATTTCTTCAGCAGATTACTTTGCCCCTGGTAATATGCACGGACATCCAGAGCACAACCAGGGTTGTGTAAATCCTCCTTCCTGCCTGATGGTGCCCTCAGGCAGCTTACTTGCCAAATCTACTCATCAAATTTTTGCCAAATAAGCCTATTACTTCTGAGTAGTACTGCATGTATTTTGCTAAGAGAAAAACCATCCTAATGTCAGTTCTTCCCAATATTGTTCACCCCAAAGAGTGAAGGACTGTGGGGCAGATTTGGCAAAAAAAATCAGTTTATATCTGTTTTTAAAGTTGTTTCACGAAGTTGGGAAAACTTAAAACTGCATAAAACAATTCTTGGGCTTCTCTGTACAATAAGGAATGCAGGTTATTAATTTAACAATGGCATCAGAATCAACGCCTGCATCGACATCACAGAGTCCTAAAACCCAGGTTGTGGTTTAGCATTGGATTTTGGATTGGTGGGATCACTGCAACACTACTACATATTTGACAAATGGTATGATTTAATGCTTTTCTTATTCTCTGCATGAAAACCAAACAGCACGAACAAGTGACAATTCAGCTTCGAGAGAAGAGTCAGACCAGAGTCATAAAGTCACATTTTTAACACTTTTTGACAGGCTGAGGAGCTCTCGGTCTTAAAACATTCTCACTTTTATCAACTCTGTCACTCCACTAGCATGTTTTTGCTTCACTGTTTGCAGCAGCAAAACCCTCAAGAGAATACGAGGAAAATATTTCACAGTGGAAGCACTCCTCTAGGACGGGAAAAACAGTCACAGTAAAATGGTATTAGTATGCAAAGACACATGCCAAAACACAGAGAAAATCCATATTAAAAAGGGAGCGACAGTCTCTTTTTTTTAAGTCTTTTTAAATATATTATTCCCAGTTGCCCTGAGCTGGTTTACTGTGACAAACAAAGTGCTCCCAGTGCTCCTAGCCTTAATTGGTTTGGGTGCTGCAGAGCTTAGTGAATCCACTGCACTGACAGAGAGGACAGACTGCTGGCTAAGCTTGTCTGAGCACGCTCAGACTCAGCGAAGGAGGGAGGTAGAGATACATTTAGCTGATAACTGTTTGTGTGCGTTTAAGAAAACTGCAGAGCATAATGTGGGGGTGTCTTCCTCAGAATATCTCCTATCTTTACTCCGCTCTATAATTATGGTGTTTATGATGCGGTAGCATGTGTGTGTAGGTGTTGCACATGAGCTGGGGGTGCTTCAAACAACTCTTACTACAACAGTGTCTCATTACAGAGGGTTACTGGAGTGTTTTTATGCATGTTTGTGTCTTTTTCACGAAAACTTTAAGTCTCATTACGTCATATTTGGTGAAGTACTTCAGAGTCCCCTCCCTCTCTGAAAGGACAAATCGCCTGCTGAGGAACTGCCCGTTGTCCCGCCCCCTCTTCATCAACAAGCCGTCTCGTATTCCTGCAGAAAATAAAAAAATCAGCAAAGATGATGCATTAGCATAACAGCGCTTCTGCATATCTGCATGTGTGACCGAGTGAGCGTGCTCACCTTCCTCATATGTAAATGTCTTCCCAGGCTCAGTGAACTCCTTCCTCTCATACTTTGCTCTGATCCACTGCTCCCTCAGCACCCTGAACACGAACAAACACATGAAATGGGTTAGAGCGAGTGTGTAAAAGTTTTAAAGGCAGTCAAACTTTTAGGAAGGCAGGATGGTGATAGCAGAAAACTAAAAGAGACAATAAAAGACAAAGCATCATCGATTCAGCTACATAAGTCAAGCATCTGCATTTTCCAATGCAAATTTACTGCACATTTATTAACACTTTAATGCATTTGAAGTCTGCAAAAACAAAGAATGAAAAGCACTGTAGTGGTACAAATGCATTAATGGGTGGATATCTATAGAATTGTACTGTCCTGATAGTGGTTGTTGCACTTCCTCTTATACAAATTACAGCAGGAAACAATGTATAAATATAAAAATCGAAATAAATATGAGAGGAGCAGTTAGGCCAAGAGCACAGAAAATCAGAAGAAATTAGAGAAAACTTGCATTGCCTAGCTGCATTTATTTGCAGCAAAAAAGGCATGCCAGGATAGTGAGCTATTAGAGTACATAACATCTGGTTGGTGACTAAAACCAGGCTCACTCTCATTGACTAATGCATATAATCTGTTTGAGAGTTTGATATTTAAGATAAGAGAGGCTCCAATTGATCAGGAGTAGTAAAGGAATAAATCTGACATCACACACTAAAGGTTTATTTGGAAAATTTTAAAAATAATCAGTTATTAATAATCATGTGGACAACCCCTAAGGTGAATTCTGGGTTTTAATCATTGAGTGTTTAGAGGTGCTGAGGTAAACTGGTCCCTTGTGCATTCACTTTTTAAAATCACAAATAACTGCATAATGTATTGTTCCTTTCAGCACACTTTGGTTAAGCCGCATCAGTGTTTCCCTGGAGTCACCGTGACATAAAACAAGTCCACCACTGCTCTTCAGTGTCTCATTTCACTTTAAAATCTCACAGACAACTGGAGACAAAAGTCATCTAAACCTTAGGATATTGAACATTTACATTCAAATGTTCCCTTTTTTCCTTTACAACCCATAACAAGTTCCTTTTTCTGTGGGTGAGTTGTTGCAATATTCTTTAATACACCCAACTTCCTAATTTTACTTAAAAAAATAAAATATAATATAATAAAATACAGTAATATATATGAAAAAATAATTCAATAATATAAAATAATGAAATAAAAATATAAAGTAATATAAAATACAAATAATAAATAAATAATAAAACAAAATAAAATATAGCAAAATAAAATGAATAAATAATAAAATCAAGTAACATAAAATGATAAAATAAAATGAAATAAAATACAGTAAAATAAAATGAATAAAACATAGATAAAAATGAGACAAAATAAGATTCTCTCACAGACAACGCAGTGGATGACACCAAAAGTCATCTAAACCTTAGGATATAGAACATTTACTTTCAACTGTTCCCTTATTTCCTTTACAACCCATAACAAGTTCCTTTTTCTGTGAGTGAGTTGTTGCAATAATCTTCAATATACCCCACTTCCCAAAAACCCAAAAGAATAAAACAAAATATAATAAAACATAGTAATATAAAATGAAAAAATAATTCAATAGAATGAAAAAAATAATTTAATAAGATGAATAAATAATTAAATAATATAAAATAATGAAATAAATCTAAATAAAATATAAAATACAAAAAATAATAAATAATCAATTAGAATAAAATTAAATACAGCAAAATAAAATGAAAAAATAATTAAATCAAATTAAATGATAAAATTAAATGAAAAAAATACAGTAAAATAAATTAAATAGAAAAAAAACAAATAAAATGAGATAAAGTTAAATTATAAAATTATAAATAATATAAGATTTCCAATTCCTCTTCATTTAGAACAGCAAAAAAATCCAACATTAAGCAAAAACAATTTCAATAGAAAACAGAAGTGTTTCAAAAGTGAGTTAAATCAGGATTAACTACAGAAATTATGAGATTAACAGCTGTTAAAATTTATATTTTGTCAGCCCTATTATTTCTATTTTCTGTCTTGTGCATTTGAATTTATTTTTTTCATTGTGTTTAGAATAAAATATTAAATTTCACAGGATTTTCCAGCAAAATTGCAATCATAGATTATTACCAGCATTATCATCAGAGAGCATGGCTGGAGCCCTTTATACATGCACGGTCAGGCATGCAAACAACCACACAGTGCTGCTTCCCCTGCAGGCTGTAATAGTCCTCTCTTGCCTCTGTAACATCCCTGGCACTTTTGAAGCCGGCACAGAGGGGAGATCACTTTATTCCTCCTTTATATCTCTTTGGCATCTATATTGAAGTTGAAATATTGCAGGAGTGTACATTTCTTGCCTTGAACTGGGAGTGTGAGTAGGAGTAGGACAAGGAATGATGAAAATGCAGATGTGTGTTGAGTTTTTGGTACAATTTATCAGCTGCAGTTAAAGCCCTGATAAAAAAGCGTATGACTCACCAAATGAACATTATTTGTTTGTGCATTTTCATCAATTACGTCAAAGAGCCTTTACATTATTTCTGCTTATATTTTAATGCAATAATAAACTCAGCTTTTCTTTGACATTATTCAAAGTTCTGTTAACCCTGATGATTTTCTGACATAAGTATTAAATCGTAACATACTTTGCCCGACTATTCCTGCCCTTCACTGACATTAAACTAACACTTTTCTGAAACATTCTTCTTTCTACAACTCCTTTGTTTACCCCTGTGTGTGACTCTTTTCACCTAGAAGGAACCCGGACTGGAGATGTTTCTTTCTCTCTCACCAACCTTCCTCTGAACGGTGCTTTATAAAAACGATCAGAGACGGAGCTACATGTGTGTAGACATGTTTGGGCACACGTGTGACTAAGAAAGAGAGAAGGGTGTGGAGGTTTGAGCTCCCCTCAGGAGAATTTTAACAGATACAGTGGAGTTTCGCTTTCCCTTAAACATGAACTTTCTTATTTTCACTCAGGCAGAGACACAGTAAACCAGGGAGCTGTGGCAGCTATCATTTTATGCCACATGAGACGGTTTGAAAAAAAAAAAAAAAATCCCACATTCATATGATTCCAAACATTCCTGTCTAGGAGCCGCCTGATGCAGCCGCGAAGCTGCACAGTTGTGGTGTGTCAGACAGGTAAACTGAACACAAAATGCTTCTGTGCTGCAGAAAGAAAGGCCACAAAAATACCATCCAGGAATCACAACTGTTGGCTTTGGTTGAATTCAGAATAAATGTCATTTTCAAAAGTTAATGGATTATCAATAAGTTCAATGAAACTGATTATAGGTTACTGTGGAGCTATTTGTGAAGTTTACGGACTTTACACCTGAGGCAACAACTCCAGGAGGCTTTAACATCAATGATTTACAGCAGTGATACTCAACGTGTGGCTCTGGAGCCACATGTGACACTTTTGTGATGATTTGTGGCCCTTTAATGTCTCAATCCGAAATATTATTCTCCCAGAAAACTTTAAAAAAGGAAAACTTTGACCTCAGAAGCTATACATAGAAACTCACATTAATCAGCTTGTTTCCCACTTCTACTGCAGACTTTAATTGTTAAACTTAATAGTCAACCTTCAGTTTTTTTGTCTGTATATTTCCATTGCCCTTTTTCAAAAATTTTCGCACCTTTTTCCCTTTTTGGCCACTTTTGATCAATTTCTGCTGCTTTCAGCCCATTTGAGTGACTTTTCACTCATTTTTGCCACGTTTTGCCGCTTTTGACCATTTTTGCCAACCATAACTCATTTTTTTTGTCACTTCACACCCATTTCGGCCTCTTTTTCTCTATATTTTAGTCACTTTTCAACCAGTTTTTTTTTTCATTTAATGCCAATTTTACCCCTTTTCAACATTTTTTGCCACTTTAGGCTACTTTTTGCCACTTTTAATACATTTTTTGCTGCTTTTAGCCCATTTTGCCACTTCTTTTTGCCACTCTCCACCAATATTTGCCACTGATATTCCATTTTTGCCCATTTTCACAAGTTTCTGCCTCTTTTATCCTGCTTTTCGCAATTTGCAAGTTGTGATAGTTTCCCCTTTTTGCCACTTTTTGGCCATTTAAGCTGCCTTTTGCCATTAAATACCACTTTACCTATTTTATCCACGCTTTGCTGCTTTAAGCCCATATATTTCACTGTCACTCATTTTTACCCCGTTTTGACACTTTTTGACCATTTTTTGCCACTTTAAATCCATTTTGCTGCATATAGCCCATCTTCTCACTTCCTATTGCCACTTTCTGCCATTTTGCAATTATTTCTCCCTTTTTTCCAATTTTTGCCAGTCTTTGCAGGTTTTTGCCCATTTTAGCTACAAGTTACTCATTTTTTGTCACTTCTCACCAATTTCTGCCAATTTTTTTCTTCCAATTTAAGTCACTTTTTACCCAGTTTATGCCTTTTCTGTGCCTATTTTACCCCCTTTTACCCATTTTTTGCCACTTTTTTTACCTATTTTGCCAGCTTTTACTTATTCTTATTACCACTTTAACCCTTGTTTTTCACCACTTAGATTGCGGCTCTTGCAAATCTATTTGTCACCAGTTTGGCTCTTTGGTTGAGTAGGGTTGAGTAACACTGATTTACAGAATGATGTAGATACTGGTGAGTATTAACACGTTCTTTACATTGTCCATTGTTTGAGGGTGATAAGATCGACTGATAGTGTTTTACTAGGCCAATAGAGACACTGATTATTAGTAGGCCATGTGTCCAATAAACAATAGTTAGAATTGATATGAATTTACAGTACAATAAAGCCACTAGTAGGTCTCAGCAATTTAAATGTTAATTTACAACATGTAAAAGTGAGGCTACTGTGTTAACGGCCTTCTCAAGAGTGGTGCATGGTGTAACCTGTAATGTTAACATCCTATTAGTTATGCACAATACTGGATTTTTGCCAATATCTAGTCAGGGAATATTTTTAAATTAATTCTGACCAAATTATACACTACATCAGGGGTGTCAAACTGAAGGCTGGGGGGCCAAATCCGGCCCATGGAACAGTTAAATCTGGCCCGCAAGATTATATCCTATTTATGTTATGACTGGCCCATCAGAATGAGGCCTGCAGATTTCCTTAAGTTTAAATATGTAAAATTATCCTTGTTGATTTAAGATATCCTTGTTAAGTCACAAAATCTGAAAAATTAAGGAGTAAAAATATTCAGATAAGAAGTCAGGAATGCAGGAAAAGAAATTGTGTTTTGATTTCATATTTTCAGTTTTGCATCTCACAATTAGGACGCAAACTTAGGATTTTTATTTTATACTTTGAGCATTTCTTCTAATATTTTGAGCTTTAAGATTCATAACTCTAAATTATAAGTCACATTTTGACCTTTTTAATCAATTTTTTTGTATTTTGTCTTATCTTTTCAACTCCAAACTTTGACATCATAATCCGATAATTTGACCTTTCAGACTCACAATTTAAAATTTTGAATCGGATTTTGACTTTTAATTTCATGATTCCAAATTTTCTTTCATATTTTGAGCTTTTAAACTCATGATTTTGAATTTCTTTCAAATATATTTGCCCTTAAAAACACTATTTTTCAATTTCATGTTTTGACCTTTTTGAACTAATAGATTTACTTTTCTCAGACTGTGAACCTTTAAACAACTTATAATTTTAACATTTTAAATTTCAACATCATTTATCATCAGTGCTAAGATTTTTTTTCATAATTTATTACTGGTGAAATGAGGTTGACAGTTTCCGGTTAAAAAGGTGACCCTGTTAGGCCATCATGTTAGACCTGAATCTAGAATCTGACCCCTGCTGTGATTGAGTTTGACAACCCTGCCCTAAATGGACAAAAGTATTTAGCTGCCTGAATTACATCAACATGAGCATGATTAAACATCTTTTACTGATGTGCTAAAAAGGTTCTTTGTCTAGTAATTCTTAACGTAATTTATAAAAGAATTGCATGGTGCACTTTTTAATTTGCAGGAAGTGCAATATTTCTTTAACCTGAAATGTGTCAAAATACCAGTTTGATACAATTTATTTTCTTTTTTTTAGGCGCAATACTTTATGCAAACATTCAAGTGTCTTCTTTTTTGTTTTTTTTTACAAAAATCCTACTTTTCTTGTTCATGTATATGTTTTTCTTCATCAAAATAGGAATGATATGAAAAATGATGAAACCCTACAATATAGTAATTGATATCAGATTTGCTATATCGGCCAAATCACAATAAGATATTTTTTTTCTAAATTGTTTGTCCCTAGTTTTGCTTCTCTATCATTGTGATATATAGAATGCTTTCTTGCTTATGTTTGTAGAACAAAACATAAGATGATGAACCTAAAAATAATCAGATATTAAATCACAATCATAATACTGGGGTTAGAAAAATCGCAATTAAATTATTTTAGCAAATCATTCAGCCCTAATTCAAATACATGTACTTTACTATGGAGTTGCTCCCTTTTGCAGCTTTAACAGCCTACATTCTAACGGGAAGGCTTTTCCATAAGGTTTTGCAGCATTTCTGTGGGAATTTGTGCCCGTTCATTCTGTAGAGCATTTATTAGGTCACTCACCACATCCACCCCATATGCCACCCTAAGGGTGTGGACTTTGTTATTTCTTCAATATTATTTTCCCATGCCTCTGGTCAAATGCAAGGACATCCAGAGCACAACTAGGGTTGTGTCAGCCCTCCTTCAAGCCTGTGGGTGCCCTCAGGCAGCCTACTTGCCACATCTATACCTAAATACAACCTCAACTTTTGGCCCAAACATGCCTAAAAGTTCTGCACAGTACTGTAGGTCTGTCAGTCCTGCCTGCATCCCATCATATCACTGATTAGTGAATGGTTGATGATTTAACAAATAATGGTAATAATAACAACACCTGGCTAGGCAGTTTTACTCATCTGTGCACAAACTTCACACTCCTTTATGAAACCTGAAAAGATTCAACGAAGAACATTTTTACAGTCGCTTCCTTCAGCCTGAATAATCTGCCTGGTAGCAGAAATGAAAAAGAAAAACTTAAAATAGTGTCATATCTCTGAAAGAGCGAATCTCTGCCAAGAGGAGCTCCTGTAGAGAGCTGCCACAGGAGCTGAATATGTCTGTTTTTCACCGTGAAAAACCTCAAGTATGAGCTGAGCTGAGCCGAGCTGAGCAGTTTACAAAGCCTCTGTTTGTGTCTCAAACTAGCTGATGAGAGTGGGAGAAGGACAGAGCTTCCAGAACTGCCATCTTAAAATGTTTATATCACATCTAAACACGAAGGTAAAAGAAAAGATGACATGTAAAGAAAGTCCAATGATAAATTCATGACAGGTTCTATTAATTTATTGCCACTGGAGATAGATATAAAATATACAACATTTAGAATATTTGCACATTAATTTGCATATATGTTTTTACTTCAGTAAAGGTGTAGTTGTAAGGTTTTGTTACTCACTGGCAGTCTTTGTGCGTTGGTTTGTAGTAGTAGACCGGAACAGCAGCCTCATATTTACTCTTCATCAGCTCATTCCCATTCTCTGCCATGAACTGCAAACACAGGAAATTAGAATCGTTATTCACATTACCTGACAGCTTTACTGTTCCACTAACTTTATCAAAAGAATAAACTCAGCAGGAATACAACAGCTATCAATGCAGCAATAAAAGAAATTATAAATCAGAGAGCGAGCATGATAAATCCAACAAATACCCCTGAAAGAAGTGGTGCAAAGTACAGGCATCACTTATTATCTGGATACTGTGACTCCCCTGCATGGTTTCAGGAACACAGAGAAATGTACCCGCCAAGAATGTGATGTCCTAACAAGTCAGTGTGGAGCTCATTTATTTCTCCATGAAGGTTTTAAAGGAAAAATCTGGATTTTTTTCTTCTCCAGTGGTTCTTACTGTAATCATTCAAATCCAGCTGTGTACCTTTCTGATGCTGGCTGTCGTGACATTATTATAAACTTTTACTGGACTAACAGTCTGTTGCTGAAGTGACTTTCACACTTTTATGAGGAACCGCAACATGTAAGGATTCCTAATCAGTGTTGGTAATCAGCTGTGCTATTTCAAATGTAGAGAACTGATTAGGGCTGGGCAATTAATCACAAATGAGATTAAGTCGCAATATAGCCTGCTGCAACTTTCAAACCACAGAAGTTGCAATATTTCTTTAACCTGAAATTTGTGTCAAAATACCAGTTTAAAACCTTTTTGTAGCAGAGACATTATGCATTACATATCATACAATCATTTTATGTTATCTTTTTAGAATAGTGTACAAAAAACTCTATTTTCTTTATTTTTGTATGTTTTTCTTTTTAAATATGAAAATTACACAAAAGTTGCCATTCATTTAATACAACAGGTTATATTAAATTTGCAAAATGAGTCAAAATTATCACAATTAGATTTTTTTTTTCAAAATTATTCCGCCCTTGTTTAATCTAATATTGTGTTGGTCATAGTATAGAATAAATTATTACTTGTTTTTATTGTAAAATATATGTGATGAGGAACTTAAGAAATAATAGCATATTAAATTTCATTTTGGGGAAAAAAAAAAATCGCAAATAGATTATTTTCCCAAATTGTTCAGCCCTAGAACTGACAGTCAACATTAAATCTACTACACATTTCAGCATAAGCATAAAGGGAAACAAAAAACAACAAAAAGGGTAAAAAAAAAAAAGAAAAAACATTTGGCTGTTTGTAGGGCTGAGCAATATGGTTAAAATATTGAATCTCCGATTTTTTTCACACCAAACTCGAATTATGATTTTAACCGATTTTTTTTGTTTGTTTTCAAATGAAAAAGAAAAAAATACTCGAACAGGTTTCTTTCATTGTATCAACAACAATAACAACAAAAATAACAATAATAATAATAAAAATAATAATAATGTTTTTATAACGTTTATTTGTAACAAAATTGAACTCAATGTTCCTTTAAAGGTCAAAGTGTGAGCTGTAAACTTTTCTTAAAAAGTGCACTATGAAGGGTTATTTACACAAACATTCAGACTCTGAAAGTTTTTATCTGCTTAAGAAGCAGACAGAGAGTAATGCTAAAGCCTCTCCATGATGTATACCAGTAAACAAGATGATCAGAGGAATACTGATTATTTCTGTATTTGATTTCTTGTCATCTCTGCTGCAGAACCAGAATCAGATAAAATGTTGGCAAGCAGACCAAAACTTCTTTTAATTTCAATTTCTACTGTAGTCAAAATGAATATGATTATTAAAAATGGGCAGGATGTTTTTCTTTACTTGGGAACACTGTGGTTACACGTCAGCAATATGTAAGAAAGAAATGGATCATTTTCTTTACAGGATTGCCAGAACTAACATACAATTAAAGCTTCTTACAGTAGCTTTTACTTTAGTATAACAGCAGTAAAGTTTAACAGAAAATCTCCATTGTTAATTTTCAAAATCTTGATTTTTCTAAAAACCTGATTTATGGATTTAATCGATATATTGCCCAGCCCTAGCTGTTTGTGGTGAGAGTGTTAAAGTCTTTTTCTCTGAAACTGATCCAATTTAAAGGGAAAAAATATACTGACATATTTAAATAACAAAAAGGTAAATTATTTTCCCTCTACATTAAGTTGAAGTAACAGGATTCTTCAGCACCTTTTCTAGTGGGTACATACAGATATTGAAACAAATTGTATTACAAGTAACCTAATATGCAACATTCAATCCATTGGAAATCACAACAGCATCACCAGTTAACACCAGTTTCCTAGACCCTTGGTTCTCAACTGGTGGGTCAGGACCCAAAAGCGGGCCCTAAAGCCAATTTAAGTGGGTTGTGGCCTGCCTGGGACTAATATCAATCAATCAATCAATCAATCAAATTTATTTATAAAGCATGTTTAAAACAGAAACAGCTGACCAAAGTGCTGTAAAAGACAGGGAGTCACACAGAAAAGTCAGGATGCACTCACGTAAAAACTATAAACAGTGACGCAAATTATTACAATGACGAAACAAATGACAAATTAAGATAATAATAATAATAATAATAGATTAAGAGAAGGAAAAAAATTAAAAATAACAATAATAATTTGTTGGAGCTATGTTAAATATTAAGACCAGGTCACTGGTCAACATGGGGCAAAAGGTCTATGATCAGGGGTGCATGATGTTTTTGGCCTGCTATCCATATCTGCAGATATTTGCATAAAAATACAAATATCGTATTAGCAGAAGTCAAAATTTCTGATATCTTGACCTTATAACAACAGATATCAACTGTTGGCTGTATATCCAAATAAATTAGAGGAACTTTTTGCTGTACCGACAGATCTATGCCAGTTGAGGTCTTTTTCTTTATCTAACCTCATTCTTTAAAATTATTTGTATTTTAAGAACTACAGTTTGTTTCTTTGTTCATACTCAAACCTTAAAGTGTGTTCAAAGGATGAAAGTTTTAGGTCTGAAAAACATTTAAAAATCAGTATTGATATCAGTATCAAAGTAAATATATCTGTAAATATTGGCATATCGGATATCGGCAAAAATCCAATATTGTGCGTCCCTATCTATGTTGAGCTTTTGTTTTTAAGGAATTGTCTCAATCTCTTTCTCTATCTTAAGTCCAAACTGTGTACGGAAAATGTAATACATTTGGGCCATGACTTTCCATTGAGGCAGTGTTGGTGGGTCCTGATGCTAAACCAGTGAAGAGCTGCTGTCTACGACCAAAACAAAGCTGTCCCTCAGTACACCAACTCCCTCACCCCTCCCTTAGTGCTCCTAACAAGTGCAGCTGTTCTGATCTCCATTCAGACATGCAGCCTAAAGTTGATTCTGTTTTCATTAAAGGAATTTAAACCAAACACAATCTCCTCTCAGAGAGCCAGTAGCTTAGTGTTTTACTCGCTGCCTTAACAGCATGTTCCATGCAGATATATCAGAAAACTTCTCTGTTACATCGTGAAATTTTGCATATTATACCTTTACATGGGAAACTCCTGATACAAGTCACAGTTCACTTTTCTAATGATGAAGACTAGAAATGGCAAAATTAGTTTCCCTATTCCCTATAACTCACACTTCAGACAGACACACAGCACTTCTCTCTGGATTAAACCAATTAGATGAACACGTTTTCACAATGAATACATTTTCTACAAGAGTTTGTGAGGCAAAGAGGCAGGCTATGACTTCCAAAACAAGAGGATGCCCCTGGCCTCCACTGGGAAGAAGCAGATATTTCATCACCAGATCAAAGCAAATGAAACCTGAAGTGGCCGGCTCGGTGGGGTGGTCTCACCTGCACCTCGTGGTCCTCCCAGTGGGACAGGCTCAAGGACTTGACCTTGCTGACATCAGGGATGTTACGGTGGATTCCCGAGCAGGCAAGACAGATGAATACTCCCAGGGAACAAGAGCCCCATGTTGGATCTGTGGAGATGATGGAGAGAGCAAACCGAGAATGAGGACAAATGGATGACAGGAGATATGATGAGTGAGGGGGGGTGGAGAGACAGACACTAAAAGGTTGAGAGTCAGAGGTTAATGCAAGGGATGCAAATGTCAACACTGTAAATGTAACAAAGCCCTGCAAACCAACTTCTTTTGCATATTAGCTTATTAAGCTCCTTTTTAAACTAACACTATACAATCTACATTGCATAATGCATACTTGCTAAACAACTCTGTCAATAAATATTCGGGAAGGAATATTTTATGTGACCCGTCTGAAAAGTCACCGACTAGTTTCTGTGCAAAAAGCCAACTCAAAGATTTTAGAACAGAAATTTTAAAACAAGCATTTCTTCTCAAACATAAAAATTAGAGCTGTGCATCTTGACTGGTCTCACGATTCCATTCAGTTTAATTTGATTACAATTATCACACCGATTCGATATCATGATGGGTAGCATCTTTAATCTTTAGTATTACTGCACATTTCTACTTTTTATCAATGGAGACAAGCTGATAGGTAGGGGTGCATGATATGACGATCTTAAACCATGAAGAAGCAGAATGAATTAAGAAATCAGTAGAACTGCATTCTACTTAAAAAGATCTACTCCACTTCCCTTCTGCTTCTCAACGATGCAGGGACTGATGGCTGAAAATGAAACTGAAACTTAAGCTTTCGTCCCTGAAAAAAGCTCTAACTGGAACGGAACTGCTCTGGGTTTTTCTAAACTGTCAGGATGCAAGGAACAGTCATTTGTAAAATCTGCACAAAGTTGGCAAACTTTTTTGACAATCTAAAGAGATCGCACCCTGAGAGTCAAACAGGAGAGAGACCAGCTCTCCACATGAGGCTTAACCTGTCGAAATAACAGAATCATGAATAGCAGAGTGTTTTTACAGATGGAGGCTGTGATGGCTGTGGGATCTGGGTGTCAGTCATCACTTAAAGACAGTACTATCATTTATTTACATGCATGATTAACATAAAAGATGCATGCAACTTTATGACATCCTGCAGCTCTCTGTTCCTCGTCAGTGTGCAGTAGGCATGTGACACTAATGTTATCCACTTTAGACATAAAAATCCAGATTATGTTCAAATAAATTATGGCCACTTCTTCACTGCATCAAAGAGTATTAAAGAAATGAACCCCATTTTGAGTTATGTTAAATCAGCTCATTCTGCATTCGTTTTGTAAACAAAGCTAATGTATCTCTGTCATACAATACTGCACATGAACAGACTACTTATATAAAGCTACAGCTATATTAATTTGGCTTACAGTCCATGTTTAAAACAAGTATTATTGTGTAAAATTATACCTGATTAACCATCATCTTACCATAGGGAGATGAAAGATATTAGGTGGTTAAAATGTTTGGTAGAAGACCTCCAGATCCCCCTAACCTGGTGATGCCAACTATAAAATATTAAGTATTTAATTTAAATTGTCAAAAAATGTCAAATATTTCATGCACTGACCAACAGGTTGTTGCAGCAGAAAAATATAGAAAATATGCAGTTTACTTTTAAATCCAAAATGTGTGCATTTAGAAAGATATATGGGAATAATTTTGTGCTTTTGGTCAATAACTTAAAAATTAGCGTAAAAATCAGAATAATAAGAATCAGAATAAAATTGGGAATATGATCCAGGCATAAAATCGGGATATGATTTTTTTTTTTTTTTGGTCCTTATTTCCCACCCCTACTGTCAGTTAAGTATTAAATTCCAATGCAAATGTAAAAGATTTTTTACACAGTAAATCAAAATTGATAAATTACATACCCCACTTTAAATCTTAAAATAATAACCAGAGGCAAATTTAACTTCAAATCAAGAAGATGGTATCAGGTCAGTAAATAAAGCCTTATGGCAGTATGAATGCTTGTAGACATTCAACAACTGACTTTTGAATAAAAATTGAACTATAATAGTTATATCATATGCATTACTACATCTTCGATTATTTTGTCATTTAACTAAATGGCATTAAATACTAAGATGATCAAGATATATGTTCTCATAATATATTAAAAAAAAGGATTGCATTGCATTGTATAACTTCACATACGTGTTTTGTCTTGTTTGTTTAACATAACCATATAAAATGATCGTGATGCACTGGAAAATACGAGACACAGATGTTAAACTGTCAGTGTGTCCATCAAACATCTTACCTCCAATTTCCACATATGGCGAACGCAGCGAATCATACTGCAGAGCAAATCGTTCCCTCTCTAGTCTATCAGAGCATTTCTACAGCCAGCGCTCCAGACCCGCAGCGGCGCGTGCCTGGACCAACATTTCACTCCACTTCATTTGATACCCTGCAGGTCTATTTTCAGCGCCAGCCACTGCCAAATTGCGTCAATACCCATCGATCCAAAAGCTCCAGAAGAGGAAGTCACAAGCGAAGAATATCCCATTCTTTCAAAATACAACACAATGCACGGACTCCCGATTGTAAATTATCACTGTATCAACATTACGCCTCATCCTGCAGGGAGAGCAAAGGGTCACCGAGAGGTCAGTGGGTCACAGAGCTACAACGGTGCCATTGAGGAGGAAAAGTTAACTTATGGGGATATTTAGCCAAAGAATTTTGCATGAAACCACAGATCCTTTGAGCAAAAATTCACCTTTTAACTTCCTAATGTACTCACTCAATGGAGGAAGCAATAATATCATGGACTTATACCAGAAAGGATGATAAATTAAGCCCCAAAGGTGTAATAGTCTGCTGTTGACATACTATTCCTGCATGAACTCGCAGTTCTCCCATGGTCTCTTCCCGCTGATCAGGGCTGCGCAATGGGGCACAGCACTCTAGACTCGCGAGGTCGCTCGCCTTCGTTCGGACCAAACCCACAGCGCTTCGGTGTCCGGCGCAGTCGTCCTATGTGGAAATTGCGGATTAGAGCCCGTCCACCCTCAAATACAACATCTTCCTACAGAAACTGCACCCTGCAGACTCCTGAGTGTTTCCATGTTGGTGCGCCGGCCTAGTCTTAACAAAGGAATTAATGGTTGAGTAATGTCATGTTTGGAGAGTGCTACTGTAACATAAATAGAGTGTCATTTAAATGCGTTAGGTCCAAAAGGGAAACTGGTTATTGTTTAAGAATAGACCGTAGGTCCTGCTGCACAGAAAATATATAAATAAAGCCAGTATGCATTGATTATGTGCTGCCTATGCATGGATGAAGAATCATCCATGTCTGCATCATGATGCAGTCTAGTAAAAGATAACTAAACGTTTGCTTTGCCTTGCCAGAAAAGCACATTAAAATGTGCAAAATTCACTCAACATCTGTGATGTTGCACTTACTTGAGGAGATGGGATCTGTGCCTTGCTTTAGCATATTTTGAAAAGTTTTAAAATGGTTATGAAAACAGTCTGAGCTTATTGCTTCCTCTATCAGAGCAGCCAACGAAAACCAGACCACTAGAAGGGCTATTTTCTCTTTATATAGTTATTCTAATGGCCTGTAATGAGGTGAGAATCCTTGAAAAACAAACAGAAGAACAACAACAGCATAGTCTAGACATGCTCCCTTTGTAAAGTGAGTTCTGATAACATTTCTTATAAAATGGTGCTGTACAATAAAAACTTATTGATTGGCATTAGGCTGAAATCACTATTAACTTTTACTCATCAGCACAGGCTACTCAGATCAACATACTTTAGATGTAAGAGGCTTTTGACCACTTGGACTCCCAAATCAACAAAATTTAGATATCTTGAAAGCTGCTTTTACATGTGCTCGCTAGCTTACAGGAAAACATTCCAATAATCTTCTGGGTCTTTCTGTCTTCCTGATTTGAGCTTGAATATGTTAGACTTTCTGCTTTGACCACACCTTTCTTATCTTCCTGACTCACTCTACAACCTGCCAGTAAACACAGCCTTTTACTCTGTGCCTGTTTGTGTCTGTGAGAGTCTCTCCATGACACATTCATTTTCACAGCATACACGTTGAGTTAGAACATGATGTGCTTGGCTGATTAAAGCTAATACCTCATATTTTCTTATGCCTTTATTTCCCAGTGCCTCAGAGATAGATGATTAAAAGAGTTGGTGACAGGAATCTGTGCCTGAATGTGGCTAGAGGGGAGGAATCTTGGAGACTGAGAAAGTTAACCTTGAGCAACATTTACCCATGCAGCTCCAGGGCAGATTTCTTTAACGTGACTGTGATTTCTTTTTTGATTAAAAAAAAAGAATGTGGACAGTCCGCTCTCTTCAGATAAACAACGGATTTATAAGATGAAGTGATACGACCTTGCTGTGTTGTTACCTGTGGTTTTATTTACCTTTATAAAAGTAATACATTTCATGCAAATGAACAAAGCTTTCTCTCTAGCACATAACAGCATGTTTCCATGCAGTTAGCTGAACCTCAAGCTAGCTATCAGCTACCCTCATAATAAATGTTGTAAATTTAGTGGTCGCATAAAAGTAAACAGGATGGATTTATTCTGGATTTACATGCTGCATAAAGTTTAAGATAGAGTCATTATGGGTTCTTTAATATAAATTTATTTATGACTACTCATATCATTATCATAATATAATAAAATAAAAACATATCACTTTTTTTCTCATAGAATATGAACCGAAATGTTTTGTGTTAGTCCTCAGTAGCTCTGCACGCGCAGCTCGATAGCAGGTACGTCACGTTTTGTTGCTCTGATTGGCCCATAGAGATGTGACAGACAGAATGTGCATCCAATCACACTCCGAACTTTTTTCAAAGACTCTGAGCCTTTTCCCAAATGTTTCCTAGTAAAGCACATCCATCTAATCCATCTGGCATGTCAGGTTAGGAAATATCACCTATGCTGCTGAAAATAGCTTCCTATATGGCTGTGAATCTAAGCTATTATGGCTGTAAATATTTGCCGATATGGCTGTAAATATGGGCCATATGGCTATGAATTTTAGCCTATATGAATGTAATTATTGGCCTTTTATAGCAGTAAATATCAGCATATACGGCTGTAAATATTGACCTTTATGGATGTAAATATCAGCCCATACAGACGGAAATATCAGTTGATATGGCTGTAAGTACCTTCCTGTATGGCTGTGAATATCAGCCCCTATGGCTGTAAATATTGGCCTTTTATGGCTGTAAATGTCACCCTATATGGCTAAAAATATCAGCTTCTATGGCTATAAATATTAGCCTTTGTGGCTGTAAATATCAGCCTATATGGCTGCAAATATCAGCCTCTATGGCTGTAATATCGGCCTTTATGGCTGAAAATATCAGCCTCTATTGCAGTAAATATCAGCCTATACAGCTGTAAATATCTGCCTTTTATGGCTGTGAATATCTTCCTATACTGCCGGAAGTATTAGCTGATATGGCTGTTAATTTCAGCCGTTACAGCTATAAATATAGGCGCCTATGGCTGTAAATATTGGCCTATATGGCTGTTAATATGGGCCAAAAATACATAAGTGCATCCCTTTTTTCAAATATTCAGCCTTTAACATGACAACAACTAATGAATTTAGGCATTATAGTAAAGACGATATGCTATAGTTTAAACTGGGCATCACAACAGGGAAAAAAAGGTGATTTAAAGGACTTTAAACGTCATGGTTGCTGGTATCAGTTTTCACAAACTGTACATCTCAGTTCAACTGATGATCTATGACTACCGGGGCCAGTATCGAGCATTTGCATCTCTGCTGTTATTTGACAACTCTATGTCTAGATGTACACAAGTCATCAAGCATTCTGGCTCTTTAGCATCTGATATGCTAGTTGTAAATCTAAATACTGGTTTCAAATATCTCTAATCAGCCTCATCAACTACTAACAACCAGCATCAGTATTAGACATGTAGCTAAATATCAGTCAACCCCTTATCCTAGGGGTTATAAAGAAAGGTGAGAAAAGGGAAAGTGACCAGTGAGCTGCAGGTCTCTAGGCCAGAATGCCTTGTTGATGGCAGAGGTCAGAGCTGATGGGAAGGCAGTAATAACTCTATGGTCTGCAGCAGCACACCTATTTGCTAATGGCTTATCTGTATCAAAAAGACATTAACAGGGGATGGTTGTCAGTTTTCATAGAGTTCTTGTTATGAATCCTTTTTACAGAGCATATTAGGGCCTTAAAGGAGACCTCCTTAATCTTAGCTGAATCCTGCAGCTGAGGGTGTGTGCAGCCCTCCACTCTGCCTGTCAGGACTTGTTCAACTCTGAAAAGTTTCTACAGGAACTTCCAACTCAGAATACCAAAGAGCTTTACCTGTACTGGTGCATCCAGGTGCTTCAGCAAAGCTCGACCCTATGAGTTTAACCTCACCTCACCACAGTAGCTGAAGTCAGTGAAGACATTTTGGCTGTAATGGCTGATTAAACGACATGTCATAACACTAAGTAAACGACTTCCTGTACTAGCATAAACTGCAGACACGTTGTTGAGAGTTTAACAGTGAAGTTAAACCCATGTTCGTGTACTCACCCGGCGCGCCGCAGTCTGCGCAGATGTCATTTCCCGGGTTTTGTAGGATCTCCCTCAGCGCTCGCGTGGCTCTCTCATTTACCGACATTTCACTGATTAGATGGATTATTCCTCCAGTGTCAGGAAAAGAGAGAGAGAAAGAGGAGAGGAAAGGGAGGGGTAGGGGGCGCCGTACAGTCACAAAAGGTAAGTAAGGTGTGCCTCCTTCTCCTCCTCCTCTGAAGTCTCACCTAACGGGCTGAAGACAAGTCCGCACAGGTATGCGCCAGGAGAGGTGTTCCGCTGATGCTAGAGAATCAAGGCCTCTTCATGAAGTTTTCACGCAAACGTCCATGTTATATTCTCTTTTGCGTCTGTCCAAGAAAAGGAGCAAGTTTGACCTCCTCCAGGCTGGGCAGCACAGAAGCGAAGTCCTGCAGAAATCTAGAGCCGGATCACCTCCCCAGTCCGCGCAGAGGGAGTGAGTTAACTGAGCATGACACCTACACAAGGAAGTGAAAGACGGAGGTTGCTGTTCCGCATTAGTCCGCTATACGAGGCTTGGAGGCTGGGTCACTGTGTAGTTATTTACGTCCTAGTAGCCTGCTGTATGGAGGCCCATACCTGCCAGTAAATAAATAATAAATCAAAGAATATAAAATAATTAAATGAATACATTAATACACGAATAAATTAAATGATTATAAATACATTAATAACAAATAAATAAATAAATTATAGAATAATAAATAAATGAATAATAAATAAATAAAATAATAAATGAATAAATCAAAGAATAAGAATCAAATTAATTTGATTTAATCAAATAATATTTAATAAATAAAATAATACCAAATAAAAAATAGATTATAGAATAATACATATATTAATAAATAAATCAAAGAATAATAAATAAATAAGATAATAAATAAATGAATCAGAATAATAAATAAATGAATAATAAATAAAATATAATAACCAATAAATCAAAGAATGATAATTAAGTTAATAAGTTAATCAAATTTAATCAAATAATAATAAATTGAATAATATTAAATAAATAAATACATCATATAATCATATTTAAATGAATGGATAAATAAATTAATAAATAAATCAAAGAATAATTAATTAAATAAAAAGTACTAAATAAATAAATCAAACAATAATAAATAAATGAATAAATAAATGAATGAAAAAAAATCACAGAATAGTAAATAAATAAAATAATAACAAATAAATGAATAGATCAAAGGATAATAAATAAAGCCTGATGAAAGTCATCCATTGATTAAAAAAAAGAAAATGGAGCACCTTTACATGAAAGCACAAAGACCCAGCAGGACTTTTATTCCGACTCCATTTTCATTGCTTTGGAGATGATATTCAAATCTGTCTGCCTTTAAAGAGTAATTGTAAAAAGATAGTAAAACTAAGGCTTGAATTTTTAAACCTTTGAAAGTACATCAAACTGAGATTATTATTCGGTTGACCCTCAACCGACATCTGAACATCTGTTATAAATCTGAATTTATTTTTTCACTCATGTTTATGACCTTTTTTCTTATTGGCTTTATCACTCTCTGATTTAAAATGACTCTTTTATCAAACTAACTGTTTTATCAGTCTCGTGCATAAAATACTTTGAGGACTCTAAATTTTGACATTTTTTCTCAGAATTTCAGATTTAATGCACAACTTCATTTTTTCTGCAATGATCTGAATATTTTTACTTACAGTTGAATTTTTAATTCAATATTTTTAATATTACCTCAAAATTTTGTGTTCATATCTCATAATTACAACTTTATCAAGTCAGTTTAAAGTTTTATCTTTCAATTTTGACATAATATCTCATAAATAAATATTTTTTCTTATCATTTCCTATTTTGAGCTTCTCTATAGAGATTGTTCTTATCCTTAAATTTGGAGTATTTACAGTTTGTTCCTAACTTATGTATCTTGTATATAATATTTTGAGTTTATAATATCATATTTTATTATTCCATTTCATCATTTTGTTGTTTCTATCTCATGGCTTTGAATTTTATCCTGTAATTTACTTATTTTCTCATAATTTGACATTTTATCTTAGAATTTTGATATTTTATTTCACAGTTTTTACTATTTATCTTCTTATTTTGACAGTTATTCTCCTATATATAATTTCTTAACATCTTTTTTCCATCAGTAACTTTTGTCTTTCTTTTTATTGGCAGAAATGGGATTCCATAATTTGATTATGAGGCTCAGCTGTCAGAATATTGAACTGACCTTTAGAGAGGCAGCAGACTCAGACTAATTCATGATCGTTCCACCTCCTCTAATTTATAATTAAACACATACAGTCACTGTGGGGCTAAGTCATAGGCTCATTTACACATTCAGACAAAGACTGAGCCCAGAAAAAGAGAAGAGAAGAGTTTGGTTAAATGTGAAATACTAAAACAATCCATGCAGCTCGATGCCATTACTGTGCGTTCCAGGCATCATAATGTGCTTTAATTTTAGTGTAGTAGCGTAAGTGTCAAGAGGATCCATGTGCTGAAATGGGTTAACTTTGAACTTTAAACTTGAAACATTACTGATAGATGATAACTACAACTTGGCGACTTTTCATTAATTATAATAGATATTGGTTAGGTGTGCATTAAAGTGTAAATGAAAATATTTGCCCTTACACTTTAACACTTTCTTTTTTGACTTGGAGTCCCTTTCCCAAACGTTGCTTTCAAAAATCAACATTAGTTTTAATGGTTTCACTGATAAAACATATAGTAGAACAGACCTACAGAGTCTTATTCCTACTAAACCCTCTGGAAACCTGACGGCAAAACCGTGAGTCCTCGTCACATCTTTGGTGCTCCCTGGAGCAAAGAAACAATTTAAACCCAAACTAGGGCTGGGCAATGTCCATCCGTCCCTCCATCCATCCATCCATAAATCCATCCATAAATCCCTCCATCCATCATCCATCTAGCCATCCATCCATCCATCCATCCACCCATCCACACTGCTTATCTTGTTGGGTTCATGGGGGACTGAAGCCAATACCATCTGTCATTGGGCCGAGGCAGGACACACCTGGGCAGGTTTCCAGTCAATCACAGGACTGATATACAGAGACAAACAAGCAGCCACTCTCACACCTACGGTCAATTTAGAGTCTACAGTTTACTTAATATGTCTCTAGAGAGTGAGAGGAAGCTGCAGAACCTGGAGAGAACCGATGCCGATTAGAACATGCATCCACACAGAAAGTCCTGGTCTGACATGGATTGGGACTCAAATCAAGGAACCTTCTCTCTGCACTGCCATGTAGGCCACTTATTGAGTTTTTTAAGATATACTAATGCATAATGTGTATTCAGAAAAAAAAAACATGTTAGAACTGTGGAATGAGAGCTAATGCTAACAAGATAGTTTACAGTTAGAACAATATGGTCATTTTAGTGCTGCATTTCCAGAGTATCGGCCACAACATAATCTTTTTGAAATGTTAAGTCTGCATGAGGAATTATCTTTGCATATATAACATTTCATTTTACTAACTCTTTATCTCTTTACAGAAACAAATATCAGAGTATTAATCATGCAAATATTTGCACATCCTTGCAAAGCTGATCGACTGGCCTGATTCCATGTCTGTCATGGGCCAGATCCATCTTTCAAAGTTTGTTCTCAGTGTAAGAAAGACAAATCCGCATCATTTAAAATAGTTGTCTCTGAGGGTCAGTTCTTTCCCCAAGATTCAACTACAAGCTTTTTAACAACGCCAACTTTTGGAGCTGGAATTACTGCAGCTGCTGGCATTATAAGTGCCCTCCAATTGCAGGGCCTGGAAAGAGTTCTGTATTATTATTTTTATTTATGGGTGTCAGTGGAGGGTGATTTGCATGCCTGCTGCCTTTCTTGGATGTGGTAGCCATTTATCAGGGTCTCTCTCTGGACCCTGGTTCTGGATTACCCATCGGCACCATGGGTACAAAAAGGACCATCGAAAGTTGATAGGGCAGACATTCAAATGAGACATTTCCATCACAGTGGCCAAGCTTATCTAGAGTCGCCCAGGGCCCCCAAGGGGCAAACGTGCATGAGTTTGGGTCTAATAAATGCATACATATCCAGGAGATCAGCAGATGTATTAGCCACAGTCATCCAAGTAATGTTGGTGCAATCAAAGGAACCATAACTGGCATAGTGAGTGCCATAACATTCAGCTTGTCTGATTCTTTAATAAATCAATCTGCAGCTGAAAACACTGAATTTTATAGCACTTCTTTATCATAAACTGTAAAGCCAAAAGTCTTGTGAATTGCTTGGTTTGCACCTTTAATAAAGAGATCAGCTGAAGAGATCCAACACAGCATGCCTTTGTGTGCTTTCAGTTTCATTATGGCTTGGACCCTTGAAAGAAGAACCTGACCTGCTACCTATCAAACACCCTCAGGATGAACTGAAACACAGACAGCGAGCAAGGTCTTATCATCAAGTCCCTATTTCAGTATTTCAGGTCATTGTGCAGAGTCTTTCCATGTGCGTCAAGGCTGATATATATAAGCACATGGCTGAACATTAAGGTGTGCAGCAATTGCACATGTTGTTATATCTGATTGTGCACATGGTTACCACACTTCTGGCCATGTTGTTTGTTTTCTTTGTTAAATAACTTGAAAATAATTTAAATCTGAAGTTGCTCATAATTGCAAAAAAGGGCAATAAACCCCTGAGCTGCAGTGCAATAGAAGTAGAGGTAAATAATTGATTAAAGTAAAATGAGAGCTCACAGCTGGATAATTAACCACAAAATCCCTGAAAATCCTCCTCCTGATGTAGCTCCACGTTTGGTCAGTAGGTGGCAACACTGCACCACCTTTCTGTGTTATATGTATACAGTTTAGTTCTGTATGATACAGGTGTGGCTGTCAGATCTGAACCTCTGTATTCTGAATATTTTTGTCTTAAAACCAGATTTCACATCTCTGTTTCAGCACCACGGAGAGAGTCAGACCCACAGGCTGCAGCGTTATCACTCATTAGGGTAATAATCAGCAGCTTAATAGCCTCTCCATTGCAAAGAAAACCATATTTTGTTTGAATCTAACAAAAACACTCTGTCTTTGAAGTACCGTCCCTAAGGCCCGAGCATGCACTACTCCAATTTGGTTTCCTAAGTGAGACAGATAGTGGTTTAGGGCTGATTTGACAGTCAGTGAGCAGCATATTGCAGAGCTGGATTTCCCTTGTGACAGCAAAAGGCTAATGCCCCGTTACCCAGCTCATTTGTCAACAGCAATCCAGCAGACAGTAGCTTGTCTGTTCTCTCTCCCACTACCCTGGCCTCTAACTCTTTCTCTTTTTTCAGCCAGTGTTGGAGCTGTTTCTGATTGTCGAGCAGTAAGTTGATGTTGCCTCATTGATTGAGGTTAAAGAAGGAGAAAGTCAATCATCCCTTCTGCTCACCGTGGATGTGTTGGATAACCACATAAGTCAGATAGTTTTAAAGATGCGATGTATTAGCAGGTCTTTGTCTAAAAGTGTTGAATAAAATAAGAATCCCATCCAATAAAGAGGAACAGAACAATAATGTAGGATTAAAAAATAAAGGTGCAACAGGTGTCCACCTGTCTGTCATTAAGAAAACATGGAAAAATCCCTACTTGAGATAGTATAAACTTGTTTGGATTATTGAATGCTACATAAGACAAAGCTACTTTATCATAGAGAAGTGTTACCCAGTCCTGCTCAACCAAAGACCCAAGTTGTTGAAAAATACTTTGCAAGAGCCACAATCTAACAGGTGAAAAAAAAACGGCAATTAAAATAAGTTCAATGTGGCAAAAATGGTCAAAAAGCGGCAAACGGTGGGAGAAAAGTGGCAAAAATGGGTAGGAAGTGACCGAATAATAAGTAAAAAGTGGCAAAAACATTGCAAAAAATGAGTGAAAAGTGACTAAAATGGGCAAAAATCAGATAAAAGGTGGGAAAATGGGCAAAGTGTGGCATTTCTTTGCAAAAGGTAGCTTTAATGGGTGAGAAGTGGCAAAAAGGGGCAGAAAATTGCAAAAAGCGGGAGAAAAGTGACAAAAAGAAGTGGAAAAAATGGTCTCAAAGCTGCAAACACTGGCAAAAATGGGTGGAAAGTGGCAACAAAAATGAGTTAGGGGTGGCAAAAATGGTTCTAAATTGGCAGAAACGTGGAGAGCCATGACCGAGGTGCTTGTGCACCTACTTAGGACTAACGCGAACCATGGTGACTGTAGACATGTCAGTACATGACTTTTGTTTTTTTTGAAAAGAAAACAATTCACTGCTGTTCTTTTTTTCTTTTAACAAAGAAATGTCATCAAGTTCTGATAAAATTGCCGCTTTAGCAGCATCCACGCTAAGCTTTTCCGCCATAATTGCACCGGCCTCTTGTTGCTGCTTGCTTACGTCCCGACTCCGCCACGCCTGAAAGTACTGCCCCTTGATGCTGATTGGTTCTGTCACTTTCTAACCAGGCCAAGACGGTTCAGATGGGAGCTTTGCAAGATGGATCTGCCAGTGAGAAACACGGGAACAGGTGTATCCATCTGCTTTGCAAGGTTACTGTCCTGGGTCTTCTTTGCCAGATATTTCCTTTTATGATGTACCAGTTTTTCCCATTGGTGAAAGAGCTGGACTGAAGGCAGGCCACTTCAGCACCTGGACTCTTCTATTGTGAAGCCATGCTGTTGTGATGGATGTGGTAATTGATTTAGCATTGTCTTTCTGAAATAGTCAAGGCCTTCTCTGAAAGAGAAGCTCTCTTGATGGGTTGTTCTGAAAACTCCCCTTGCTTTTCAGCATTGATATTTACTTTCCAGATGTGTTAGGCACTAATGTAACCCTATACCAATCAGACATGCAGGCATTTAAACTGTGCACTGCTAATGAGCTGGATGGCCCCTCTCCTCTTTAGTCCACAGGACATGGTGACCATGGTTTCTGGAAAAGAATTTGGATTTTGATTCATCTGACCACAGAACAGTTTTTCATTTTGCCTCAGTCCATATTAAATGAGCTTTGGCCCAGAGAAGACTGCAGTGTTTCTGAATCCTGCTCACATGGCCTCTTCTTTGCATGATACAGTTTTAACTTGTATTTGTGGATGGTATGGTAAACTGTGTTGACAGACGGTGATTTCTGGAAGTGCTCCTGAGCCCACGCAGTGATCTCCAGTACAGACCAATAAATTTGCAATAAGGAAAATGTAATTTCCCCCCATTATAATTTATTGATGAATCACAATTGAGAAAAACAGTCATTTATCAGCCTTACAGGAGGTCTAAACTGCACATGACACAGACTCGGTGAGGCTCAGCAACAACAGCTTGCTTTCCTTAACTCCTGGTGTACTTTCCTGACAGCCTGAAACCACACAGCTCTAATGATGCAGCATGACGTTTTCCTCTGTCACCCCATTTCTATTTTCCCCGTTGTCACTCACATTGACATGGCACCAGGTGTGGCAAACAGGAGGATTTTTCTTAACACTTTCCTCAATCAACAAAGCTTGTTAGCTTGGGTTGCACATTGCAGATAGTTGATATTTCCAGTATCACACTTCCATTACTTCACAAAATAAAAGAGCTAGTGTCACTTTTTCAACAGGAAATCAACTTTACAGGGCAGAGGATAAAAGACGTAAAGTAAGCACGCAATACTGCATGATATGACGGGAGTGCTCACATGCTGTCAGGACAGGGAGTTAGTTCAAATTTGACTCCATAAATCTGTGGATGGCTGTTTTTTCCCTGAATTTATACCAACAGTTTATGGCTGGAGATGCTAACTGTATCTCCTCTCCCCGTCTTTCCTGCATCTGATGATTTATATGCACGCAGTTGGTGGCATTTTGAAGCTGGCCGTCTATGACAGGGACTAAATGGCAGCAAGTCCAGGTCATTAGTATGTGTCTTGCTGGGGGCTTCTGACATATCATGCCCTGTGGTCCTGCCTTTGAGTCTGGACTCTCAGTCTATGCTGACTTATAGATATACAAATTAACATAAAAGATACACATAGACTCAGCAGTAGATGTCAGAGAGTTTTACTCATTCATCTGAGCTCAGATGAGCAGGCTGTGGAATTTTTGTACAAATTAAATTTAAGGTTTGACGTCAGGGTGAAACTTTACAGTGATCAGGAGGAACAAATGGCTGGGGAGCAAACAGGGAGTGAAAGGGCAGAATATGAAACAGCAGACATGAAGAGCACCGACTGAAGCACATCAAACAGGCTTTGAAAACCTCGGCTTCCTCTGGCCTGCATGCCTTCATTAAAACACATGCTATTTTATCCACTGCCTACATATGCAAACAAAACACCTTATGACAGAGGGAAATCCATCCAATACAACACAATATATTACCTACAGCCTTTAATAAATGATCACAAGTATGTAATCTGACTGCTAGCATTTGCTGCTACTCACTTTTGCACCTTGCAGCCAAAGGTGCAAATATGTTTTTTTCCCCTTTTAAATAACAATGCACAATGATTAAAAAATAATATTTTACAATATATTGCGGCTGCATATACTCTACACTAGATCCCTGCACAGAACAGTTGTCCTAGTCCCACTCCTGCTGAATTTCATGGGCCATGGAAACCCATTCCATGAAGCTCTCTACGCACTGTTCTTGAGCTAATCTGAAGGCCACATGAAGTTTGGAGGTCTGCAGTGACTGACTCTGCAGAAAGTTGGCGACCTCTGCGCATGTTATGACTGTGAGTCATATTAATTTTATTGTTTATTTGTTGTATGAATATTGTTTTCCTCATCTCTATGTGCATCCTCCATTTTATGCTGTACTGCAGGTGTGGTGCGTCCATAGCCGGTTTTACGATTAGGCAAAGGTAGGGAATTGCCTGGGGCCTCATCCATAAGGGTTGCCTCAAGAATTTGCCTAGGTTTGTTTTCCTACAGTTCTAGCTCACTTGTGTTTTTGCCACTCCCCAGGTCAACAAAAATTATTCATAGTTTAACATTTAGAGCCGTGAGGAACATCATAAAAAAGCATCACCTCTGCTCTCTCAGTGAGTCTTGTCGCCACACCTCTGACTAGTTTCTTCCACAAGCCTTAAGAAATGTCAAAGCCAGAGGATTTTGCCTTGTAGTACCAAAGTTCTTCCCCTGAGTGGGATTAAAACAGCTGCTCTCAGGATAACAAACACTTTCTCTACGTAATTGTCCCTCAACCACAAACGCAGACATCGGCATCACGCTCTGGAGAGCGACTCAGTTTAATCTCCAGCCAGATTTAATCCTACATTAAAACAAATCTGTAATGCCAGACATATATAACCTAATTTTATTTACATAAGATCTTATTTTATGTCATCAAGAAGTGAACTTGTGGTCTTGATCACTTAAGTTTAAACAGGACATTGTTTATAAATCCTGTGGCGTATTTAACTCCAGCTCTCATTAAATGGTAGGAATTCTTCTCATAACGGTTAAAATGACTTAATAACTGAACATTCAGTCCCAATCTGGACACAGACTGTCCTATGACAAGTGAGGTCGGCATGTTTGATCTTGGCGCAGCTCATCCATAATTACGCACCGAGATGGCCCCCGTTCATGATGCATGCAAGGATGTCGGGGGGGATTCAGAGAATGGACATGAAGAAGAACGACTCTAGGGACTCAGACATGTGCTTTAAAGTCAAGTTTACTCAGCAGGTGAGGGTTTGTATCTCTATAAGAAGTAATAGCGCCGAAGTGCAATGAATCTCCGCAAGATCCTCATCTCTGTTTCCGTCTCCGTCTGGAATTCGATTTAAAGAGTTTTGCCAAAGATCCCACATTGCAAGAACTTGAAAAATGTAGACAGGAGTGGTCACCTTTTATGTTACATCTAGTATCCCATTGGATTGGCATAACATAAATTGGGGGCTCATCCGGGATTGGATTTAAAGGGGCTGGAGGAATAGCCCGGTTAGGTTTTCCGGCAACCTGGCAAACATGACAAGAGCGGCAATATTTTACAACATTGGACTTTAAACCTGGCCAGAAAACCTACTTGAAGACCCGGTGGAATGTCTTGTGCCTCAGCATCTGCTGGCCCCACTCTGTCATTTTAAGTGGCCCACAAAGTGGCCCACCACTTTGTGGCTGACTTGCTGTCGTTCCCATTCACTTCCACTTTGTTATAATACCACTGACAGTTGACTGTGGAATATTTAGGAGTGAGGAAATTTCACCATTGGACTTGTTGCACAGGTGGCATCCTATCACAGTACCACGCTGGAATTCACTGAGCTCCTGAGAGCGAGCCATTCTTTCACAAATGTTTGTAGAAACAGTCTGCATGCCTAGGTGCTTGATTTTACACACCTGGGTTTCTGACCATGCGATGTGTGCCATACTCCTTCCCCACCTGTTTGATTCCAGAGAAGTGCTCATCTTGATTTTGGAGAATGGATCAGTGATTTTGTGTCATCCATGGTTTATCAAGAAGGTAACAATGCAGTTAGTATCAAGAAAAACTGAATTGAATACAAAGCCAAGTTTCATTGCTTTGGCATAACTCCTTCTTGAAACACCAATGAACTTTTCAGCCTACCCATGCTGTACGCTACGGCTCTGAAAAAAAAAAAAATATGAAGCTATATCTGACAAGCAGGAAAAGACATCATGAGCAATGTAAATCTATCAACCACATCATTGCACAAACTGTGTATGCACTTCATCAGATCACACTGACAATAACCAGGGGTTCAAATCAAAAGCTAGGTTCTGATTTGTGTGCTCTATAGTAGGGCGGTGTAGGGCACTTTTGTTCTGGAAGTAAACATTCCAATCATTTTCTCCAAAGCAGAACTGATTATGTGCTGTTATTATCAGAAATATCCAAGTTAGACTTACCACAAGCTACCTGAGAGTGATGGTGGTGATGATATAAGCTCCCATAAAAGACGGAACTGTGGAAGATATCAGCCTTACTTAAAAAACATAGATTGTCTCAAATCTCAGCTGAAAATGCTACAACAGCCACATATTCGATACTGGTCTCCAGTAGTAATACTGTACATACTTTGTGATATGTTCAAGTGGGGGCAATCATTCAAGTTTCAATTTGAATAACATTTCAGAATTCCTATAATTATGAAAACAAGATATCTGTCTGTAAATGATGCTTGTTCCTATATCATAATCCTTTTTTATACTTTTCATTATTTTTTCCATTTGCTTTAAAAGTGTTCAGAATGTTTAGTCTTAGGATAGTTGTAAAATCAACTAGTATTTGTTTGGGCTGTTTTATTTCTGGTTAATGCACAGCATGCTTAATGAAGAACCAAGTAAATACATGATTAAATTACCAATAAAAAACATGCATGATCAGAATGCCTGACATGTGTGGCAACCACAGCTAATTAGGGGCGGACCTTAAAGAGGGGTCAATTTGTAAGCCAATTCACATACATGATTTGGTTATAAAAGGGAAATTGGATTACCGTAAACCATGTAAATGCATTAACTCAACTATAACTTTAACGTGGTTAATCAGTCCTTGGTTTCAGTGCACGAAATGACAAACGAACGGATAAAAACAGAGAAAAGGAGATGGTTGAAGAAAATTAAGAAAAACAGCCTCAGAATGAATGAGAGAAGGATGAGAAAAAGAGAGGGTCAGGAAGAGAGAGAACAGAGACCCAGCCAGGAGAGAAAGAGAAGGGAAGAGAGCGTATTACTGGTGGCAGACTCTGTCATGGAGTTAATGGGGTTTTGCCACTTCCTATCATCCCAGTGCCTTTTGAACCGTGGCCTTTGCATACAGAAAGATCATTAACTCTCAGCTCTGCCTCCTCCTGGGGCTTCGTCCTCTCTGCGTCTACACTACGACGTGTCAGCACGAGGCTGCTGCCTGCCTCCCTGCTTCCATTTACAACTGAATCACTGATTTTATGAAACAATGTACTCGTATTAGCTGCCCAAATCCCAAATTGGGGCTACAACACAGAAGCGAGCCATGTTCTCTCTAATTGAGATGTTGTACTTTCCCCTTTTTTTTGCCTCAGTTTAAACTGTTCTATTGAATTTGCTCTCACTGGTGGGAGATCTTAATCCTGGAGATAAAAAACCTGCTTTTAATGCACCTAACAAGAATTTCAGCCAAAACATCTCAGGTCACATGTGCACAGCTTTCTGACCTTATTTGACTTGGTCAGTGATCTCGGCTTGTATAAAAAGACGCATATTTACCTAATTACTGCCTCTGTTTTCTCCTCAATGACAAGCATTTGGCAGGCATATTGCTTTGCAGGAAGTCTCTGCTCACTAATTAAGCGTGCGTGTTGACCAGAGCAGTGAAACTGTGGATGTAATAATGTAAAAATGCCCTTGGACATTTTTAAAGCACTAGAATTACTGTTGTTGCTTTATTTTGGAAAAAGAAAGACTGTTTATCTTTACTCTTTTGGAGTTATTTTATTTTTGGCCACTTTTGGCCCAGTACTTTAAGCCTCTGCTTACAGTGTGCATTAGCAATGCCTTTTGGGAACACAGGTATGCAAGGTAAATGCATGACCTCCCTCCATCATTGACTTACATTCATTGTCATTCGCAAATCACCCCACACCATAACCCCCCTCCACCAAACTTTACACTTGGCACAAAGCAATTAGACAAGTACTGTTTGCCTGGCAACCACCAAACCCAGACTCGTCCATCAGATTGCCAGATGGAGAAGCACAATTTGTCACTCCAGAGAACGCATCTCCACGGCTCTAGTGTCCAGTGGCAGCGTGCTTTACACCACTTCATCCGACGCTTTGCATTGAGCTCATAATAATAATAATAATAATAATAATAACTTTATTTATATAGCACCTTTAAAACAAATGTTTACAAAATGCTTTAACCCTTTAAGTGCCAAAGTCACAAAATTGCGACAAGCAACATTGCTGAATTAAACGGGCTCTAGCTGCAAAGATGGTGCCTAATGTTGTTACTACTTTACACCAGGACATGGCGGACATGAGTAACTTCAATCCCAGCAGCATTTGTCGGTGTGTTTCTATTCAGAGTTTTGGAGAGAGCGAGTTTGAAGACTCACTGCTGGTTGAGGAGACGAGGAAGTGGTAGAAGTGGTTGTAGTCGGTGTGTAAAAGAGAAAAAGAGAGCGAATTTTAGCAAGAATACTCACAATTTTGAGAGGAATAGTGGAATATTCACCCCTGTGACGATGACGTTCAGTCGTCCGGTGAGACCGAGACGTCGGAGCCACAGCGCCATGAGAGTCCACCAGCAGCACATACTGAAGCCGATGCTTTTCCTCATCGTTGCTGGGGTGGGGACATGGTGGGGGTTGCGGGGTGGTCAAAACATGAACATTGACAGGGGTAGTGGGAATAAAAAAACACCGTGGTAGGGGTAGGGGCAGACGTGGTAGAAGCAGTGGCGGTATGCAAATTAGATGAGTGAATTTACTCCCACCACAAACTTTGGGTCATACTGAAGAGTTTTCTCATTTACAGTATGTCTTTATCTCTAACCACTTTCAAGCTACTGCCTTTGCTCCTGAGAGCGAGCCATTCTTTCACAAATGTTTGTAGAAACAGTCTGCATGCCTAGGTGCTTGATTTTATACACCTGTGGACAGGGAAGTGATTGGAACACCTGATTTCAATTATTTTTATGGGTGAGTGAATACTTTTGACAATATAGTGTATATCCATGACTATACCCCATTCAGGGGTCTGGGGCCCATCCCAGCTGTCATTGGGTACGTCCTGGACAGGTCACCAGTCAGACGCAGGGCTGACATATAAAGACCAAGAAAACAAATTCTCAGCCAATGTAGAGTCACTTATTGACCTATCAAGAATATTTTTAGTCAGTGTGTGAAAAAAAGGAAAATAAGCTACAAGGACAGATAGGAAAGGGAGTGGAAGGATGGTAAAGAGTTACAAAGCTGCTACATGGAGGAAAGTAATTCTTATGGCCATAATTCTACAGTGTTGATGTTAAAGGGAAGATTTGTGTGATCAGTAGGTTGCTGGTTGATTCCCAGATAACGACCAAATACGGAGAACGTTTTAAAAGTAATATCAACACCTTTGAAATAAACTGTTTTCTACCTAACTAATGTCATCCAGAATGGCTTATTGTTGAACATGAGGTCTGTTTATTTGCATAAGCAATGCTTTTAGACACATTTTTTCCTAAAATTCATAAATCACTTTATGAAAGTTGCATGTTAAACTTGCAAAATCAATTACAAGGTACGTTTTGGGGAAAAAATATAACTGAGCAGGGAGATAGGCAAGCTAATCCTAGATGACCTTGACATATGAAGCTACAGCAGAAAATATGATCAACTTTTAATTTACTTACCATGTAAACTTCCAGGTGTAGCATCTGTCATTTCCTGTTTTGAGTTAGCAATGGCCTTCTGATTGGTTGAAGCAGGAGAGGCGGGAGTTGGAGTTGAGGAAATGTTTGGGTTGGTAAGAAATGGAGCAGAGGTCTGATTTTATTCTCAAGAAATGGAAGCCGGTTACCGAGCTGTATTTGGTTGGTAAAAAGAAAAAAAAAAAAAAAGGGAGAAAAAATGGAGAGAAATGGAGAAGGAGGGACTTTTTGATTTGAAGAAGAAGAAGATGAACTTTATTAATCCCTGAAGGGAAATTCACAGTTTACACTATTATGTTGTTATGTTGAACATATTACACTCACACACAGACTAAGGTACATGCAAACATGCTCAAACAGGATCCTGTTGGGGGTTCAGTGCCTTGCTCAAGGGCACTTCAGCAGTGCTCAGGAAGTGAATTGGCACTTCTCCAGCCACCAGGCCAAAGTCCAGATATGGTACGACCAGGACTTGAACCGGTTACCCTTTGACTTCAAGTCCAAGTCCTTACAGACTGAGCTACTGTCACCCCAGGAAATGGGCGGAGCTTGCAGTTTAGTGCTGTGGGTAGCGCTGCTGTGCAGCCTTGAAAGCAATCATAACAAGAAACAAAAGTACTGTGGTACTTCTCTTTTCACTTTAACATTGAAAAACCAGATGGACTGACCATATTGTGAGTCTTTCATTAGGCAGATCCATCTTGCAAAGCTTCAAGTTGGTGTAATTGTTCTTGGGCAGAAAATTTCCTGTCCAATCATCATCGTCTGAGGAGAAAGGACTTGTGCCAACTGGTGCGGTCTTGCATTATTGCATTATTACCATGAGCAGCACATGCCTCTTACTTTTTCTTGCTCAACTTGTCTGTAGGGATCTTCTTTTATTATTTGCTTGAACTGACATTCTGGGTCTTTTGTGGAGGTTCAGCTTTATTATTGGGGCCACTGTTTGTTCTCCTCAAGGAGTGTCTGATGATAAACATCTATATAAAGCTTTTTCTATTACTTCAAAATACACGTCTCAATCATGGAAAACTTTTAGACATACCTCACCTTTGAAGCACTCCTGTGCTGATTACATCTTGAGGCCCCTTGGTGCACAAATAATCCCCTACCGCTGCCTAATGGTAAAACTGCCTGTCTAAACAGGGGGTGAGAAAAGGTGAAGATAGAGAGACGAGGGCTGATTTACTATCTTTTTTCCTGCAGATTTAAGCATCTGCATACTTTCAGTAATGAAGGGTCTCTGTCAGAAAATTTGCAGGTGTAAAGGTGGAGATAGCAGCTTAAGGGACAGATATTTAACCCAGGAGGTGTGCAAAAGAACAAAGCTAAGAGGAGAGTGAAGATTGGACTTTTATCAGCTGGAGACAAAATTAAGCACCAGTGTCTCAGGATAGTGTGATTTTGGCATTTCTGCTACTTTGTGAATAACTCCTGATGTCAGTGGTTGGTGTGGTAGAGTCTCATGGGAAACAAACTTTTTAGAATACTCAAATCTAGACCAAAAAACACTTACATTCTGAATAGAAAATACACCGTACATTCTTGTTTATAAATTTCATCTCAATGGTGGTGTGTCCTTTGGATTTTTAAGGTGACATTTTCCTTTATGTAGTCTACAGATAAAGGAAATGTCACAATTTTCATCCAAATGCAGACCACCTGTTGTAGCATAGATCAGACAAATGCAAAAAGTTACTGCCAGACGCGGAAAAGAAGCGCTGTGTGTGCATCCACATTTAAGTGAGCAAATTTATGTAATATGTAATACACAGTATATATTGAAAAAACCTTGGGGGGGGGGGGGGGGGGCTGCAAAGTTTTAGCACATGCTAAAACTTTTCTTACAATCTCCTAGCAGCCCCTGTTATCCTAACCACATAAAAGGTACTGAAAAACCCATACAAACCAAATAGATGCATAAATTGCCACCTCTAACTACCAAAATGCTGATTTGCACAGGATAAAGTATTACCTATGAACCTGTGGTTGGTAATTTATCCTGGAATTGTACTTTTCAAATAAGATTACAAAACAAAAGTCCTCTTAAACAATTACAGACCACTGGCGGTCTTAACCCCTAAATTCCACATACTCCGTCTGTGCATTGAACATCATGTAAAATGCACTGCATAGCAAACTGGTTGCTCTCCGGTGCATCCCAGGAGTGTCTTTCCACCCCACTCTGCTCGAAACACACACCATGTCTATTTTCCGCATCGACTGCTGCCAAAACACATCAATCCATGTGGAGCAGATTGAAACAAACAAGCAGGAAAATGTGCCTCCGGTCAACTTGAAAATACAACACATGGACTCTTGGCTGTATCTCATCACCACATCAACATTATTTTGTGGCACAAGTCTTAGGTCATCATCAGTGGGCCACAGAGGTGGAAATGCTATGGATGAAAAAAATTGGACTTTTGACCACTGGATTCGAAATGAAATCAAACATTCTGCAAGGAAAACATAAACCTTTTGACTTCTTTATATATCATCCATGGCAGAAGCAAAAAAAAAAAAAAACACGAAAAACATCAAAATGAAGAGAAAAATAATTTTTTAAAGGCAACCTCACTTCTTCCAGTTCTTTTTGTGCTCTTCTTGTGATTCTGCACATGCTTACTAAAGTATCAAAGCTGTTTTAAAAGTTAAGATCCAACTCATCTAACATGGTTTCAATACACTAATAAAATACACTTAATGGACAAAAGTATTTGGCCACACCTGTTAATTTTTGAATTCAGGTGTTTCATTCAGACCCTTTACCACAAACGTACCACCTAGTCATCCAGTCTTAATCAGCAAACATTTGTGATACAAAATGTATTGTTCTGAAGAGCTCAGTGACTTCAAGAGGAGTACTGTGTTGATGCCTGTTACGGCCTCTTAAAAATTATTCATTTAAACCGGGAAAAATAAGGCTCGTATCAAAAGAGACCATAACATATATAAAAGGACACAGACAAATGGTTTGAGTTTGAACAAATAGTCCAAGCTTTGAAATAAAAAGGGCTGCAGCCGCCAAAAAGAACAAAAGAGGGGTGGTGGACTGGCTAACCACGCAATGGGCCATTGGACCAGCCACCACCCCTAACTAAAACTGCCTAACCAAAAAGAAACTACCTATTTAATCAATAAAAGAAAACAACAAGAAAATAGGACTACCGACGACTACAGCCAAACTAAAATAACAAAACCCAGCAATCTAAACATGCCTGGGGAAAAAAGAACGGGAAACTGAAACGCTTGGAAAAATAACCAGATTAATCAATAACCAACAAAAAGAGAAGGTTAATTAATATAATACAAACCTCCTCAAGGGTGAGTGTGGCATGGTGTCTGGCTCAGCTCTGCTCTCTCTGCTCTGCCTGCTCTACTCCCCTGCCACTCTAAATACTCCCCCCTCCTCCACCCTGAGTGCTAACGGCACACAGGTGTGCTGCAGCCCACAGGTAGAGGGAGGAGGGAGACCAGAGAGCCAGGGAGAGAGAGGACATGCAGCACTCCAGGACACACGTAACAATGCCACCTTTGCAATAAGATGGTTTGTCAAATTTCAGCTCAGCCACGAATCAGAAGACTGTGCAAAATCACAGAGCAGGGTCAACGATTGCAGGTGAAAGTCGCCATCGCTCTTCTAATTCCATAAATTAAGAGTTCTGAACTTCCCCTGGCATTGATGTAAGCACAAATACTTTCTGGGTGTTTCATGAATGGGTTTTCATGGCCGAGCAGCTGCATGCAAGGCTTACATCGACAAGTCCAGTGCCAAGGGTCTGGAGTGGCGTAAAGCACACAAGCACTGGACTTTAAAGCAGTGGAAATGTGTTTTGTGGAGTGGCGAATCCCGCTTCTCTGTTTGGCTGTCAGATGGGTGAGTCTGGGTTTGGCGGATGCTGGGAGAACATTACCTGCTTGACTGCGTTGTGCCAACTGTGAAGGTTGGTGGAGGAAGGATAATGGAACGGGGCTGTTTTTCAGGGTTTGGCCCCTTATCTCCAATGAAGGCCAATCTTGATGCTTCAGCATACCAAGATATTTTAGACAATGCTGTGCTTCCTACTGTGGCAACAGTTTAGGGAAGGCCTGTTTCTAATCAAACATGACTGTGCCCCAGTGCACAAAGCAAGGACTATAAAGACATGGTTTGAGATCAGTTCAGAAGAACTTGACTGACCCAGACAGAGCCCTGAGCTCAACCCCATCGTGCACCTTTGGGATGAACTGGAATGGAGATTGTAAGCCAGGCCTTCTCGCCCAACATGAGTGCTAGACCTCATAAATGCTCTACAGAATTAATGAGCACAAAGTCCCACAGAAACACTTCAAAATCTTGTGGAAAGCCTTCCACGTAGAGCGGAAGCTGTTACAGCTGCAAGGGGGGGGGGGGGGGGACACCATATTAAAGTACATGTATTTGAACACAGTGCCATCACAGTCCCTAGGTATAATGGCCTGGTGGAATGCTTCAGTCCAAATGATGTATAATAATAACTTATATTGATTACACATTGAGCTTCTTTAGGAGAAAGTAAAGTCTTCTTGACCAGTTTCAAACTCCTGATTCCTGATAGTCTAATCACCAAATGCTGCACTAAACTCTGGGTCACAGACTTTAAACCCCAAGCTGCCTCTGCTGAGCATATCAGGGTGAGGATAGAAATAGATGGGTGGGATACCTGCTGGGTAATCAGGTGGATAAATCGTCAGTCAGGCCATGGAGAGATGAATGAGGTGGAAAAGGAGGGCCAGGGCCAGAGGGAGGTCACTGTCTTACATCCCCTCCTCTCCTCCACTCCAGCAGATTCAATCCATTTGCATTTGTGCATTTATGTGTGATGGAACAGCTGATAGTACAAAGTTTGGGGGGAGATAACAGAGAAAACATCTACTGTCTACTTATCTGAGCCCGAAACCCATGAAAACAACTTTCATGCTTAAACAATTAAACACCTTGCCCCAAGTGAAACAGGAGGGGAATTAGTCACAACAAACATGTGAGACAGAAAGTCGTGTCAGTGCTGCTGCTCTTTGTTGTTCAGAGGAGAAACTTTGCCACTTCAGAGTTTCCCTTGATAAAAACAAACTTACACACTCTCTTTGTGTGTCTTTGCACACAAATACTTGAAATCTGTTAACAAAGTTAAACTGAGTGCAAAACACACCTCCCAAGTCTCTGCTTACTCAAAGCTTCAGACCTGCACTTGTTTGTGTTTTTGATCCACAGTAGGTGTCATTGTGCAGTGCCATGTGATAGTGGCTTTAAGTGGAATATCAGAGCATCTTCAGCAGACTCTGCAGTAAAAACTGTTTTCCACTCCAGCTGACAGCCAGAGAGATCAAGCTTTTGAAAGGTGGATACAAAAACTGAGCAAGTGATGAAGCTTTGTGATGATGTTGATTGTGTAAAAAATTCAACTCTGTTGTCTTTCCATGCTTTTCATGTTGGCTAATCAGCTAAATCAAGCTCCAGATAGCTAGGCTGACAAAGCAAGCCCCAAATCACCCCCTGCTCAGACTCCGCCTGTTTCAGACTGGGTGTGTGTTTGCTGTGTGCAGCTGCACCACATGTCGGCTTTTGGACCAGGTGCATGGGAGTTGGCTATCCTGCTGTCACAACCCTGTTTTCCTTCTTAAAGGGATATTTCAGAATTTTTGAAGTTGGGTTGTATACAATAAGGTACTTGATGATTTTAGTGGTACTAGCTTCCAATGCCTCTTTAAACAGGATGCACTGGAGATGTAGCCTGACACACCAGATGGATTTGTTTCACACATCCATCTGAAAAAACTCCAATAGATAAACGATCTGTCTGTCACAACTTTATGGGCCAATCAGAGCAACAAAACACATGATGTCGTAGCCGCTACCGAGGTGTGCGTGCTCCGCTACACTATACTATATTGATCTCTGGAGCTTATTTTCCCAAGAACGCCTCTGTGTTTGGCACTTTTTCACAGTGTAGTCTGCTACTACATGTTCTTCCACCTCAGCTGTTTTGGTCTATGGCTTAGACAGAGAAGACAACAGTGAACTAAACTAAATTTAAGGGAGCAATTTTGACTCAAGACACAATGACGTGCTGTTCACTGTTGATAAGATAGGATACTTTATGATCTGAAGTACACGGAGGAACAACTTCTACGGATGGAGACACAGCGGGAAGAGGGTGAGACACTTCAATGGAAACTGGTGAGAGATCCCACGCCACCTGGTGGTGTAGGTGTGAGTTGCTGTTGTCATGAACTGGGCTTAACACTTCTTCAGGACATTTGTGATCAAGGATAGCGGCTCACAGACGCCTGCAGTCTGCATTACTCCCCATCCAGGGTTCCCTGTGTTACTGTTTTGTGGATCTTCTTTCTGAAGATAAATTGTAAAACACAACCTCGGCCAGCATAACTGAATAGAAATTTGTCATCCAGGTAAGTTTATGGTGGTTGCTTTATTTTTCTAATGGCTTATAAAAAGACAAGCTACAATCGACACAATGTGTTTACCCTATACAAACTAGAATTGTTCCGATTTCGATACCAGTATCCAAAATACATCTGATACTGCTAAAAATGCTTGTATTGGTACTGGCAATTGCATATGTTAGTGCACCGATCCAATACTCTTGGTCTGTTTAACTTTATGTTTTGCTTCTTTTAGCCATACTGACATTAGCTGTATAACCCGGTAATCAATTCTTCTTTGCTGCATGCACGAGCTACTGTTTTTAGACCATCGAAGAAGAACCAAACAAAGGTGCCACTCCAGCAGCAAAGTTTGGAGGCAGCATGACTTTCATTATTGTCTGTATGCGTTTGTTAAAATGCCTTCCTGAATAGTGTAGTTGCATACAACAAGGAGGAACACAGGTGATATTGATGCCTTTGTAGCCCTTCTGGAAGCATTTCTAGTGAACCTGGAACTCAGGTAACCTTGCAAAGCAGATGGATTAACCCATTTCCATGGATTTCTCACTGGTGAATCCATCTTGCAAAGCTCCCGTCAGAACCATTTGGGCCCAGTTGGAAAGTGACAGGACCAATCAGCATCGAGGGGCAGTACCTTCGGGCGCAGCGAAGTCATGATGTAAGCAAGCAGCAACAAGAGGCTGGTGCAATTGTGGTGGAAGAGATTAGCATGGATGCTGCTGTTTTATCAGAACTTGATGACATTTCTCATTAAAGAAGAACAGCAGTGAGTTGTTTTCTTTTCAAAAATGACAAAAGTCTACAGTCACCATGGTTTGCGTATGCAGTTCCCTATAGAGTTTACTCCTTGGTAGTGGCGCAGCTTGGTAAGTCATGTGTTTTGTGGCTCCGACTGGCCCGTAAAGATGTGAATGTTATTTTAAAGGCTCTGTCCTTTCCCAAACGCGGTCTATGGAAGGTTTACCAGATGAATGAGTGAAACAAATCCATCTGGCGTGTCAGGTTAGAACTCAAGTGAGTTCTTGGGGACTTAAAAGATTGAATTTACCCCAGTAAATCCGGTATTAAATGTCTTTTTATCCATTTTCCACTGTTTCCACTAACAGCCATGTTGTTTTCCCTGAATGCTTTGTGCCTGGCTGTTCCGTTGTTGCGTCATGCTTTGTCAAACTGCACATGCTTGAACATGCAGATTATTATGGAGACGACCTGAATAGAGAATAATGGAGAGAAAGGGAAACAGATGGCCTGTGATGCAGCCCTCTGTGTCATTGTTATTTTAATATTTAGCTGTAAAACTCAGAATAATGAGCAGGATAAAAACTTTATTTCTCAAGCAACAGGAACTGGCATAAATATCCCACTGCTGAGCAGCACTAGTAGCACAGTAGTTTGAGCTCATTGAAGCCAAAGCTCAGGCATGTTCTTCTGTGGAGGAGTCTACACCTTTGTTTATCAGGCTAACTTTTTACAGTAGTTTCAGATACATGTTTTGAGGTGTGTATAGGGTTGTCTCTGATTTATGCTCTGAAGTCACTATCATTGAAAGTGATACATGGAGAATGAGTCTACAGATGTCAAACCAAACCTCTCATCCCTTCATTGGTAAACAAGAGAGAGCACAACTCCTGCTGATCCGTATTCATGTCCTCAATAATAGCAGATAAGAGCATCCTTGTGGAACACTAGGGAATTATTTACATCCTTACATCTCCATTTTCCGCTTAAAGCCATCCTCTTGACCCCTCATTCATGTTCCTGCCGTATGCATTCCCTTCTTTTGTTTACACAGTCGCCTCTTTGCAAACACTGCTTCCTGCTTATCGTTTCATGTTGATGGAGTGCATGCAGAAGAGCTTGACATACGGATTACATGCGTAAGCCGTGTTTCTGGTTGAAAAATGCACGTCCTCTGTTTGTGGAAGTGTTGGCAAACATGCTTATGAGTGTGTACCTGCATGGTGATCACATGGGACTATTTATCCAGGCTTGTTTGCTGAAGTATGTAGGCCATAAGAGCTTCTTAGGAATATCATGGTGCTGTTGTTGAGTGGAAATGATTAATGGGGAAATAAGTGATAAATCTATGATACCTGCTTCATGCTACAAGCTCCAGCAGCGTGCGTGAAAGTCAAGGTCGAGCAGCTGAAAGGTGGGATGGATTAAGTTAGAGTAGTAAAGCACTGTGATGTCTGATCCACCTGTATTAGAGGAATCTTCTTCACAGGAGACCATACATCAGTGTCAGCTCCACGCAGTGTGAGGGCTCTGTTCTGTGTCAGCACCGGGGAGGGCAGAGGTGTCAGGTAGGACTGGAGAAGGAGCCGTGAGGCTGTGAGGGCTCCTGTGATTATAATGTCGTGTTACCAAATCTGCTCAGGGAGTAGAGCAGGAAGTAAGAAGATGGAGCACTTTTGTTCCCTTCACTCCAAGATGATGAAACAAAAACCACAAACTTTGTCATACCAATCATGGTCTTCAGTTGATCTGTCAGTGTAGGACAAAAGCATCCATCTTATTTCAACAGAGCACCCTATTCACCTGCTTTCAGCACTATGTAGCTTTGGCAGCAGGTAACTGTCCTCTCACAAGAAGTGCTACAATAGTTCAAGCACCAGTATCTAGCTCAAAGGAAGCCAGTTAGCCTGTCTCAGTAAAGTTTGTCATAACAAAGGCAGCATACTCAAATAACTGATCAGGAGATGACAATAAGCTGAAGGACTCATAGCTGAAATAGAGTAACCATGGCAGTTCTTTCAGATGGGTAGTACTTAATAAAGTTTGGATAGAGTGTACATTTGTGCCATGATGTTTTGGGCTCATTTTTTTAACCTGATATTAAGCAAATCAACCAAAACAGATTAGCTGCAGACCACAGATCTCAGACCCTGCCCCCCTTGCAGACCCCTACGGTAAGATGCCTCATCTATAAGAATGGAAATAAACTCTTAAATGAAATCTGATTAAACTTATGGTTGAGAGGTAAAACAAAGTCTTTGCACTTTTTTATACGGGCAGATTATGAGCCATTATTCAAAGCGGTTCCTGTCTGCAGAGACACAAAGGGCCACATCACGGGCTCTCTGTGTCTTTTTCTCTCTATTATGACTCTCCATTCAGGCCTGGTTCAGGCTGTCTCCTCTGGTTTCTAAGTGTTTACACTTGCGTTGTTTGGCAAAACATGACATGACGATGGAACAGCCTGCCATTAGTTGCCACAGCCCATGTGACATCCATTTTAGGAAAACGTTATGCATTGGCTAAGCTAGTGGGAGAGACAATCAAAAGTTGATCAAAAAAATTGATTAAAAAAGGTGTTCAGTATCGGAGTTACTGGTGATGATTTAATCTGTAATCCCTGGATAGTCACCCAAGTTCCAATCTTGCAAGAAATGCTACCATAAGGGCTACAAGGGCATGGATAGCATCATTAGAATGGTAAAACAGAGGGCTTTCAGAGGAAAAGTATGTGGAAATAATTTGTGGTTCAAAAGTTATTTTACTTTTTATAACCTGTGTTATAACCAGTTTCAGAGGGTTAAATCCAAAGCTAACAAAGCAACATAGCTACGTAGGTAATGTAGCTAGATTTAATGCTACTTTAACTACATTAGCTATGTAAACTACTTAGGCAACATAGCTACATGACTAATGTTACACACACTGAATGATGGCAATGTGGTTTCATAAGAAAAGGTGGTCTTTATTTACAGCCTTGGTAACTGCAAACATAACAGAAAGACAGTCTTGTTTGAGAACTGGCGTCTAGTGCTTCTTTAAAGACTATCTAATGCAATACAACTGAGCTTCCTTCCTGCTAAGCCTAAGTTTAAAGTTACATGTAACTCAGATAACAATTTACCTTGACTAAATATATCCAAACTGAACAGAGTGTAAATACAGGACATGAAATGTCCAGCTTATTCTTGACAAAATACGTTTCTGTTAACCAGTCATGCATGTGACATCTTACAAACATTGTACATATTTACAAACTTAACAGATATGTCAGTTAACAAATGCTAAACACAGCTTGCGAGCTACGCATGCTAACATTAGCTTTGGATGCTAGTGCTAGTTTTCATCCTTGTTTTATGCAACAAACAATTCTAGCATGTAAACTTACTTCTCAAATACAGATCAACTTGATATAAATGTTTATAGTGCTTGTGCACTTCTCTCTCACCTGTAAACATAACACAAAGACAGTCTTGTTTGGGAACCAGTGTCTAGTGCTTTTTTAAAGACTGTCTAATGCAGGGGTTCACAACCTTTTCAGCCCGTGACCCCTAAAATAAAGGTGCCAGAGACCGAGGACCCCCACTGTACCTGAAGGTGGTTGAACACAGCCATGAACATTTTAGAAGAGTCATGTGGAGACAAGGCCGTATATAAGGGAGGGAAAATGGGAGAGCTTTCTGGGACCCAGCCAAACTGGGGGCCCATGGAGGTCAGCAAAATCAGGGTCCATTATAAAGTTAGCTAGATATCCACATCCATATTTTATATCCATATTTTCCAGATAACTTTTTTTGAATTCATTTGTGCCATACTATATTCATCTTAAAAATGTACATCACTTTTCTTAAAAAATTTACAATAGTAAAAAAAAAAAAAATGTCCAAAAAGGTGGTGGAAAAGGTGGTTAAATTGGATTTTAGAAGTAGTAGAAATGGGTTTGAAGTGGCATAAATTTGATAGCAGTAGCAGGGCAAAAAACGGCAAAAATGCATTGAAGCAGTAAAAACAGGCACAAAAAGTTGTAAAAGGGATCAAAAAGTGGCAGAAACAGGTTAAAAGTGGCAAAAAATGGTGAAATGTGATTTAAAAGTGGGAAAAAATGCTTTAAACTGGCAAAAATGGGTTAACTGGGACAGATAAAATGGGCAGAAAATGGCAGAAATGGGTTGGACTGGTCAAAATGGACATATCAACCAGTGAAATGTGGTTAAATTGGGTGTAAAATGCGATAAAAAGGGGTTGCTAGAGGCAATGATGGGCCAACAGAGGCAGCAATATACGGAAAGTGAAAGAATTGGTTTAGAAGTGGCAAAATAGGCAGTGTAAAGTGTCGTAAAGGGTTTAAAACGGATAAAAATGGGTTTTGAGTGGCAAAAATGTGTTTAAATTGGTAAAAAGGGATGACAACGGGTTAAAATTGAGTAAAGTGGCAAAAGAGGGTTCAAATTGTGCAAAATTGATAAAAAGTGGCAAATAATAGTAATGAAATTGGATGTGAAAAAATCATTTCAAAAGTATTCTCATTTTTTAAGGCATCTGGCGACCCCCTTTCAGTGTTTCCCGACCCACTGGTCTAATGTAATACAACTGAGCTTCCTTCCTGCTAAGCCAGGAAAGCAGCGTCAGTTGATAACAAAACAGCGCCACTACTGACACCTACTGGCCAAAACGAATATCGCCCTGAAGGTACATTAGACTTAAGCAGGGGAGTTTATCCTGTTTAAAGTGACAAAAAGCATCTAAATAAATGAATTTAACCAGAAAGATTAAAGAGGGGGGGACCAATATGATAACAGAAAGTGATGAGCAACAATCCTGCTTTGACAGGATTCCTGCCGGCTTTGTCCTGCTGATTCAAACAACCAGGGTGCCACACTAACATAGTGTTAGTGTGGCACCCTGTTTGCATGTTTGCTAAAGCTAGACCTATTTAGAAGCTGCAGTTACTGCTACCTGCTTCCAGCACAACTAAACCTCAACTGTAGCTACCGCTTCATTCTCCTTAAAAAACTCATATTGGTTTGGTCTGATCTCAGAGCTGGCACAATTGTTTCACACTGAAGCTTTGTAAGATGGATCTGTGCGATAAACATAGAAATAGCTGATCCATCGGCTTTGCAGGTTTAGCTTACTGCTATATCAAGTAAGATTTGTGACTGTGCCCAGACACCTGAGCATCAGCAAGCAATGCCAAAGGTTTAGGGCCCTTTCATGGAGTAATGCTCAGTGTCTAAAGTTCAGGGCGCAAAGCAAGTTTGGGCAAATTTTGTTTTGCACATCATTGAGGAGCCACTGCTCTAGCTGCTGCATTGGCAGACTTTTGCAGGAGTTGAGCTCTGAGGTTGTGGGTGGAGATGCCTTAAACTCTTATTGTGAGGTCACAAAAGGAAGAGATTCTGAACGGAGCATGAGATTTTACATTTTCAGACGTAGGCTGACTGTGAACAAAGGACTGGGCTGGCTTATTTCACATTTTATGGGTCTGCAGATACTCTGGATAAAAGTTGATTTCAAAGACATAACGAGGATAAAACAGTGCAGCTGGCTCAAAGATGGCGTTGAATAGAGCACTGTAAAGGCAAAGTACAAGATAAAATGAGAACTAGGATAAAGAAAAATAAATACTGAGTGGAAGTGCATTGATTGCAGCTAAAAGTAGCCATAGATGGTATAATAACTGTTTTAAATGTGTGATTTTGTTGACTATAAAACTTTTTTGGAACCACAATCTTCTGACCGCAGACTCACATATTTCAGACAGGGTGTTAGACACTGTTTAATGATGATTTTTAAAACTTTTCTTAGCCGACACTTCACACAGCGAGAAAAATACCAAAGCAGGGAAATAGCAATAATCTAATATGCTGTGTGCTCAGCCTTGGGAGCATTTTTTAGGCTATTAGACACAAAATCACTTTAACCAGGGACTCATGGACCACAGGGTCAAGAGATGAGTCTGGATGTGTGTGGGTGATTTAGCACACTTTCTGACTAAACACCAGTTAATTGGAGGCAACTTGTCCATTCGGGGGCAAACCGGGGTCTCATATTTGAAAAAAAAAGATTTTCAGGTCAGCAGTTGTGGGGAGCTAAATCTAAAGAGAATCAGTGTTAAGTGATGCAGGAAAACTCTTTACTGTGAAGAAAACAAATAAATGTGTTCTGAGAATGGGGACTTCTGGGAAAATCATATCTGTTCATTATTTCAGAGACCTGCCATTCAACACCATTGTTATCGAACATTTTTGCCACTGTATCTATCAAAAATGGAGCAATGAAAGTTCAAGCAGGAAGGCTGCTTCTACTCATTCATTAGCTCCCACTCTTTGTTTTACAGCCGCTGCAACCCTCCTCCACCCCAGCCACCTCCATTCAGCTAAGAAGCATTTAGTCCAGATCCTCACAGGTCTCCTGCTTATCTCATCCTGCATACCTCAGTCTCCTCCTCCAAGCCACCTCATTGGTTCTTGATCCAGCGTCGCAGAAGTCTACTTCTCATCTGATCCTCCATCACCACCAGTGTCTAGACTCCATAGAGGTGTGTCCTATTCCTGCTGTTTGCCTCACTTCCCCTTCAGGTACATGAAGACATCTCAGTGGAGTCTTATTGACTTTACACATTTCTCTTTTCATAAAATGTGTAAAATGAATTATTGTTGTTTAAGTCTCTTCTGATTGAAATACAGGCTATACTGTGTACATTGACGGTATATAACAAACAATGGTGCAGCTCTCATTGGCCTTCAGATTGTGAGTCCTGGTTTGTCACAGGTGAGTCGACAGCCAAAGAGACTGTTGGTTAAATACAATGATTCAACCAGAGCAATGATTTAAGTTTGGTGACTCACAATGAAGTCACCGAAAAGAGAAAAAGGTGCAGCAGGAGTCATGGATTCATGAATTCTAGCTCTGATGTAAAAACAGATAACATCCTGTCTGTGAGACATGTCAGCAAAATTTACAAGTTACTGCCTTTAAATCATCATATTTTCTCCTGTTAGCTTCAACAGTAGACTCTCACATTAGGGCTGTTACAAGAATGACTTTTTAAACTGTGATAAATCACTTAGTATCAACAGTTTATCTTAAAGACCCTGTAAAGTCAAATCCAAATTTTTTGTCCCAAGACTCAAGATATGTTAAAACATGGTTGCTGCAAACGTGAAAAAACTGAGGTCTACATGTGACTGAATTCTGGATGTAGACCGTTTTTCAACCCTTTCCTGGCAGGGTTTAATTTGGGCGGGGCCAATATATGTGGGAAATGACCCCGCTCTTCTATCACTACAATATAAAATCACAGAGCAGTTAAATGCTGTGTTTTTTGTTCATTGTGAGGTAAATTTGCCAAATCTATCAGCCACAGTGTCTAAGGATCATTTAAAGCATCATAACCGAGATCTGAGCCAGAAAACAGACTTTGTCTCTTCTTCTGAGGTCAGCAAAAGATCAAGAGGCAGGATAATAGCATGAGTGCTTTTCTCCATTCAGATTGTAACATTTTTAAAACCTGAGAGGATCACATTTCTCCTGAGTGGGCGTGGCTTCATCTAATTCAACAGACACGCCCACTCAGGAGAAGGGGAAGATTTTACTGCCTCATTTTTCATGATTTGGAAGCTTAATTTAATAAACATAGGGATGTTTTATTTGACTGAAATGTGACCTGGTGGTTCATAACACAGTGACCCGTCATAGGACAAACCCAAATACAGATTTATTTTCACTTTACAGGGTGTTTAACTGATCACCTACATGACATATAGTATATATATATATATATATATATATATATATATATTAGCTGAAAAAAGAGAACAGTGCAGTGGATTACAGGGTGATAAAGGGCACTGACCTCATACGTATGGATCAGGGGAGAGACAGATGCCTGATTTCATCTTCCACTCTAATCTATCTCACTTTACCTGGGGACAGTGCAAAACATGCTGCAACATTTTGCAGCACTTATGTTTTTAAGACTGCGCATTATTTATTTGGCAAATCACATCAGTCCTAATGTGAACAGAAAGGCCAATCAGAATAATTTGCATTGTTGTGCTGGATGTGCAAAGACTATATCAGTATCTGAGATATTTACTAAAGTTTTTAAAGGCAGATAAATTCTTAATTTTTATATTTGTAATTGTCACTGCCCATCTTGATCCACTGCTGGTGTAAAGTTTGCCAGCTCTTGGTGCCTGCCTCACAGCTCTCAGATCGTTGCTTCTGTGCACCAGTAATACAGGCCACACATTTTTGTTTGCATGCAGGAATAATTAAGAGTGACGATCATCAACGCTTCATTTGTCTCTGTTTTATTCTGCTGCAGGTGTTTAATCATGCAAACACAAGGGTGTCTGTAATCAGTCTCAGTAAACAAGACGTGCTTGCTCCAACCTTTCTCTTCCTATTCCCTCCTCTTGGTCGTTAACATGGGAAAAAAAATGGCACATGGGATAACATAACTTTACACAGGCTGAACAATGACTTTATCGTCATTCTGTACGCGATCATCGTAGAGACCCTGCCTCTCCCCCCGGCAGCAGTCGGTGCTTTTATTGTGGTAACAATAGCTTCCATAACTGAGAGAGAGGATTCAATACCACTGCAGGAACATTCATCAAGCTTCAGTCTATTTTTACTGACGCATGCATGTGAGAGTGACACAGGGAGAGGCTGGCTGCATATGTGATAATGCCTCTTTTTATAGAGCGGCATTGATTAGGCTCCTCGCTATAGTGGGATGTGTACGTGTCAGAAAGAGGGGAGAAGACAGTCGAATGTCATAGAGCAAAACTTAACAGTGCTTCCTTTCTGGATACTTTTATTTTGTCTTTTCTTTAAACTTGGCTGAATAGAAATGTCAGCTGCACTGTGCTTAGAAATTAGACCGTTTATATACCTGTATTGCCGAGGAAGTACCTTGACCATAGGAAAAAATAAAGACATGCTAGTTTGATGTTTGACCATGTTAGTTTAGGAGAAACCAGCATGAACTCAGAGAGTGGATATTAGCCTGCTAGGGAAGAAAGTGAGGACTGGAGACTCGCTTTCATCAGGCTTGTGATTGGAGAAGGCTTTGATGACATTTTCATGTGGAGTAAAAGCCACCATCACAGCTACGAGTGTGGAAAAGATGTAAGAGGGAGGAGCAGCTGACTATAGAGCTGATTTTTAACATGCTGATACTGTGGCTGTTACTACAGACTCATCAGGTCTCTCCACAGTCACAGGATTGGTTTTTTAATGAAAGACGATAGAGTGATGGATCTACAGTATTGGATCTACAATAATGTTGACTTTAAAAACTTCAAAATTTTAGGACCTACAGTCCTAAATATACGACAAACAAAACTAAACACTGGTTGGATCAGTCATCTCCTGGATGCTGTCAATGTATTTTGATTTATTGAATAGCCTTAGTATATATCTTTATCTCTACAAATTCCCGATGCTAAAATCAAAAGTATTTCCTTTTTGCTCAGTCTCACTAAAAAGCATTTCTTATTGAAGGTCTGAACTGCAGCTCTTGTGCAAGGCAAACTGCTTCATCTGTTATGATTTCTTCCACGCTAGAGGCCGATTTAGATTTTATGATCTCTCACATTTTCAGTTTGTTTTTTTAATTTAAGTTTTTTTCTTGTGTATTTTAGTAAAGAGTAAATTCTAAGTTTGGTTTCTTGAAAAGTTTGACCGTCCAAACTCATTTTTTTTCTCTCTCCAATTAATTTGTGATTTTTTTTTAAATTATGAAAATGCCAAGTTTCTTTCATAAATTTGTGAGTTTTAAAACTCAAACATATGTTTTTTTAATGAGTTTATGGATTTTTACACTCAAAATTTTAAGATTTTTTTTCATAAATGAATGACTTTTTAAACTAAAAAGCATTTTCATGTAAATTTGTAATTCAAGACCTTAAAGATTCTATATTTAATTTCCTGTAATTTAAAAACTGTCCAACAAACTCAAAACTTCATTTTTCTTTTGATTAAAACCTTTGAATTAATGAATTTAAAATTCTAATTTAAAATTCAAAGTTCTCTTTTTCTAATAAATCTTTGACTTTTTGTAGTCAAAATTATTGAGATTTTTTTTGTAAAATAATGACTTTTTGAATGAAAAAGGTTGGGTTTCCTTCTCTTTATTTTTTTATTTATTTATTTATTTTTAACTTTTTAAGCCTTTGAATTTCTGAGTTTGGCTTCTTGTAAATTTTTAATGTCCAAACTCAAAATTTAAAGTTTTTATTTTCTTTCATGTGAATTATATATTTTTTTTGTTTGTTTGTTTGAAAAAATATCAAGTTTCTTAAAGTAAATGTATGAGTTTTATATATTTGAAAATTGCAGTTTTTTGCTTGTATTTTTTTTTACAATATAAACTTCAAAAAAAAAAAAAAAATCTGAGTTTAAGAAGTAGTGTGACTTTGACTTCTCACACTTAAAATTGTCATTTTTTTCCTAATATTTATAACTGTTTTATTTTAAAATTCCCTCTAAATTTACAATTAGGAGTTTAGTCAATTGTAATTGAAACTTTCTTTGTCTGAAGACTTTTGAGTCCACAGGCTGCCATATAAAGTGAGAGCAGTGCTGAACTTTGTGCTTATGATTTCATCATTTACATTTCTGCAGCATTGCTATGATTTGTTATCAATAATGAGAGAAAACCTCCTCAAATCTCCAAAATGAAGACAGAAATAACCCATAGAGAAATGACAAGAAGGCTGAGATTGTTTCTGGAGTTTCTTCCACTATGAGAGACAAAAAACAAACAAAATCACTGTGAGGTTTCTTACATGACATGAAGGCTTTCTTTTCTCCTTGTGTGAATAAAATGTCACTAAAACACGAGGAAACAACCTCCCCCTCTCTGAAGTCTGAGACGGCAGCTACCGCTGTGTTCATGTCAGCTGTGAAAGCGAAGACCAGTCACATGATCTGAACGCCACACTCTCTCAGAGACGTTTGGATAGAAGGATCCATTTTAGCGCCGGTTAAAATGTTAACAGTTATTGAAAATTAAAACCGGCTAACGCCTGCCGCCGAGGCATCCGCAGGGATTAGCAATTTCCACACTGAGAGGCGTAGCATTTTTAAGAGGTTTATCTGAGTTATGTAATGTGGATGGAAAATTATTGCCCATCATGGTGACAGTGGGAGATAGTGAGAGTCTCTGTGTGCATTCGTTCTCCGAGGCTTTGGTCTGAGGAAATATGGGAGTGTTGAAATAAGAGGAGTGTGGGCTGAGGCTTAAACCTGCATGATATGTAGCAAACTGCATATATGGCAAAAAGGGAGGAGGGAGAGCGGCGCATGGGTGTGATGTGCTGTACGTGTGTGTGTGTGCGCCTCACTGTATGAGTGGGTGTGTTTGTGCATATCAATATTTAGGAGGAGATGTTTTACTGTGAGGATGCAGGAGAGGGAAATCCTATGAGGAGAGGGTGGATCACTATCCTCTGGACCCCTTAGAACAAAAAGAACCCATCACAGTAATAAATTAAAGAAAAATTATATTTTATGTTGACAGATGTTGTGTCATCTAGCAAGGCGTTGAATTAAATGAGCTGAACTATGACAAAACTGTACTGAACCTAACCGGAATACTTTGTGGAAATGGACCATACATGAGTGCTGTGTGATGATGGCTTTGGTTTTGCCTGGTTAAGTCAGTGTACATTTGTAATATCCATCACAGAAATACATTGGTTTTAAATGCATTATTGCATAAGTGGTCAAAGGTCACAGCATTGAGCTGTGGGCTATAGTTTAGACACCCCGGTAGTAGGGGAACAATTTAAGTTTTTGATGTTAAAGGAATATTGAAGTTGGGCTGTATGAGGTACTAATGAGTGGAGGGGGTGATTTTATATTGTAGTGTTAGAGGGGCGGGGTCATTCCCCACTGTGGGCTCATGATATCATGAGCACACCTATTGGCCCCACCCACATGAAACCTAGCCAAGAAAGAGGTGAAAAGCTTTCTAACAGTCCAAATCCAGAATTCAGTCACATGAAGATCTCGATGTTTTCACATCTTTACAGAAACCATATTCCAACATATCTAGAGTGTTTAGACAAAAACTTTGGATTTCACTTTACGTGGTCTTTAAAGGAGCAAAGATCACTGAAATCACCTGAAGCTAATGCCACTACTGCAGTACTGTTATGCAACTCATATGACTCAAATTCAAAAATACTGAAATATCCCTTTAATAGGCCCATCCAAAATTATGTGTGCTCATCCAAAGTTGGACTTAGTGATGTGAGGCTTGCATGCAGTTGCTTTGCCATAGAAACCCGAAGTTTTAGTGTTTTAGTGTTTGAAGTTCAGAGCTCTTCAGCCATGGAATTAGCAGAGCGTTGGTTACTTTTACTTAACATGTGCCTTAGCAGTTGTTGACCCCGCTCTGTGATTTTGTGTGGTCTTCTGCTTTCGTGTTATTGCAACGGTTGCATCCATCACTGAGCTCTTCAGAACCACCCATTTAGGATCACAAATGTTTGCAAATGGAGCTTGCATGGCTAGGTGCTTGGTTCACACACCTGTGACAATGGGTCTGATTGAAACACCTGAATTCAGTAACAATTTTGAAGACACTAGGATGGTTTTTATGGTTATAAAATGAAACTTGGTCATTAACTAGTTGCATGTGTCTTTGTTTGCAGGTGTGGTTATGCTGTTTAGGTACATGTTTATCAGATATTAGTGAGTATCGCATTGAAGTGCACCAGCGCTGGGACAAGACAAAGCTCAGGATAAAAAATCATAACATGTCCTGTGGAATTTTCTGGACCTGCCCGTCGCATCTCTCTGTGTCCTCTACTTTTCCTCTATGAGTTCAGCCTCTACAAGACCATCTGGTCCAATCACTGGCTCACCCAGCTGCATCTCATCAGCAATCAGCCACAGCATACAGCACTGTGCATTGAGTGGAGCCATAAGAGACACTGTCTGTGTTACCAAGTAGCTTTAGGATTCAGTAATCTGCCTGACAGAGAGCTGAGAGGAACCAACTTTCTGCAGCAATGAACAGTTTTCTGTGTAATGAAACTGGTTCATTGTTTAGAGAGATTATTTTCCCCTAACTTTAATTAATTCAGAAAACAAGGGAGAATTAGAGAGGAGCTATTTTGACTGAGCTAACAATTACTTCACCGAGCTCATGATTGAAATCACTCTCATTTCCTGCTCCTTATTCCCTAAGGGTTGTTTGCAGACAACACATCACTGCAGAGAGCTCCATGTGGGAGCAGGAAGTGGTTCCTGAAAAGAGAAGAGCCATCAAAATGCCGATGTTTAGAGTTAGCTATGCCACAAAACAGGAGCTACTTTTGAGTCCCAAAAGTAGAAGGTGTTTCTAGTCCGGATGTTTTGATTGATCTATCTGAAGTGGCTAAAGGGAAAAAAAAATCAATCCAGCTCAGGTGGGACCAGCTACAACCAGCACTGACAATATGGAGGCAAATGTTAATCCCACTGCTCAGCTTTGATAATGTAGGGCCTGTGATGTGTAGGGCTCAAGCCCGGGGACTGAGATTATCCTATTTGCTTTGATTTCCTGCTTACATCACTCTCATGTGTGAAATTACTGTTGATGTATGAGGTGAATGAACATACAGTATATACTGAGGGGTACCATCACGTCTTATAGGTTGAAGACTCCACAGTTCCTTCGCCTGCTCTGGAGATGTGAGGCTGTTTGGACTTTTTGATGTCTTGGGTGTTGAGGAAATTTGGATGTTTTACATGTGTAATCTGGGATTTAGAGGCGTCACATAGGAACAGACAGGGGTGTCCAAACTCTGGCCATCGTCCATTTTTTTTATTGGTTCACAGCTAACTCTAATTATAAAATGCACAAAGCTCAGCATTAGTGTTTGCAGGAGCAGATGGCCAGCTGATCCCACCAATCACAGCTCTTACTCTCAACACAGCGATGTATTTGGTTATGACACCCTTCTCACTAATCCATGCCTGCATTAATACTGACGCACTATGCTGCTGCTGCCAGCAAAGCTTCACCTCCTCCACCCCAGCCTCCTCCTTTATAGCATAAAGCTTGTTGCACCCTCATATTGCAATTTATGCTGCATTGCAAAACAGTGACAATAACACAGATGCTCTCTGGGTATAAAATAAAATGCTTCAAAAAATTTTGATAGTGAGAAAATTTGAGCCAACATTGTTTTGTGGCCCACTTTTACCCAATAAAAAGGTCAAATTCCAGGTAGAAACTGTACCCATCTGTTACGCTATGTAGCCTAGCTTCCTGACCTGTACAACCAGCGAGGAGCCGTGCTCCCTGAAATCACTGGAGGCTTATGCCTCATATGGCCCAACTTCAAAAATACTGAAATATCCCTTAAACATTGTCCAGCAGCACCTGTTACATCCTAAAGTTTCCATCTTTAAATATATTTTTATATATAATGAGCATATTTTTGGTGGTGGGAGGAAGCCAGAGTACCTGGAGAGAACCCACGCACGCACGGGTAGAACATGGAAACTCCACAAAGAAAGGCCCTGACCCTGACTGGGAAGTGAACCAGTGATCTTCTTGCTGTGAGGCAACAGCACTAACCCCTGCGCCGCCGTGTCACCCTGCTGTGAAATAGTGCAAGTAAATTTAATTTAGTAAAATTATTGCTCAAAAATGTGGAAATAATGTTTCAAATAATGTTAAAATGAATAGATAATTGTAAAAATGATGCAACATTTGTTGCTTGGCTAACTGGTTACGGAGGTCCCTGTGTAATTTTCTTTCTGGGGGCCCTAAATCCCTAGATTTGCCCCTGCTTATGTTCCCCAATCCAAACTTGAGGATTACTCTGTATGGAAGAATAAGTGAGGATCAGCCTCAAGGATCTCTGTACTCCCAGGAAAAGTGGCGGCTTGGTACTTCCAGATCTATAATTTGTCCTTTGAAATGACCCAAGTGATCAGGCACTGGGCAGAACATGATTCTCACATGCACTGGATAAAAATAGAGAAGTTTATGACCGCCCCTTTTAAACATACAGGTCCGTTCACAGGTAAATCTTAAAGATGGAGATGACAACCTTGTATTAAAGCACTCGAAGTGGGTATGGTGGAAGCTGGATAGAATGATGGAAAAATCTCAGTTTGAGTGTGGGATGTCTCATGTCTGATTAGACATGAAAAACCTCTGAAAATAACAGAGTGTTCAAAGACATTAACACAGCTAAACTCAACTTTATAGAATAAATGGAAATGAAATAAAATCGAAATTTTGGAAGCAGTAAACCAAAATTGGATAAAATCTAATGTAGAAAAATAAGATAAAAGTAAAATGAATGCTTTAGTGAAACTTGCCTTTTATCTTTAGAACCAAACCTGAACGAAATTAAGAATCTAATTGTGTTTCTTCAAGTTTTTATGCTTTTTATACTGCTCCTCTGTCACTGTGAGGAACCGTCTCTACAAACAGAGCAGTAACAAAGATGCATCATCCCTCTTGTCTTTGATATTCCCCTTATTACTCATAATGTATAACCTTTCAATATAGAGGCTTGTATAAACGGAAAAGGAAAACACATTCTATCAAATGTAGACAAATGCAGTAGATTTCCCCTGTTGGCCATCACTTTAAAACATTGCTGTCTTTTAAACTGGAGAAAGCTGGGAGCATCTGGATGACTGTAATCCACAGATCCATTAAATCTGTCAGTGCTTGTCAAGCTGGACGATAAAATGGTGAAGGAAAGACTGAGTCTGATTGGCAGTTGGCAGTAACAGTTTGACAAGATGACAATCTTTATGGCCAGTCCATATTTCATATAGAAAGTCAATGTCAGACACTCGAGACGCACAATCTGACTCTGATATGTGACAATGAGCAGACGAGGATGTGACTGGAATGATGCTTATAACCATAAAACTGTTCAAATGAAAGATAAAGATATAAAGAATAAAATATATATCAAACAATGAATGCAAAAATTAAGACTAACAGAGTATATTTTAATGTAAAAATCTCTACTGTAGACTCCACATTATGATGGACAGAGGGGATCTGAGCATGTCTGTCTAGATATTGATATTTCCACTGCAAACCACCTGGATACAAAGCCAGGCACAAGCCCAACTGTACAGCACAGGACTTCAAGGCATGTTTGGGCCAAAAACTGTGGCTGCGTTCAGGCATAGATGTGGCAGGTAAGCTGCTTGAGAGCATGAAGGAGGATTGACACAACCCAAGACACACTCTGGATGTCCTTGCATACTACCAGGGGCATGGAAAATGCATATTCTGTCCACACTCAGTGATATGTGAATATAGATCATAAATCAATTCATTAAAATTAATTTAATGTAATCCTGGTGCCATTAAGTCTGAAAACTCATGTATTCATCCATCCATTTTCTTCTGCTTATCCAGGGCCGGGGCTAAACAAGTCAACCCAGACCTTTCCCTCCCCAGCAACATTTTCCAACTCCTCCTGGGGGATTCCAAGGCGTTCCCAGGCCAGATGAGATATATAACCCCTCCAGCGAGTTCTGGGTCTACCCCGGGGTCTCCTTCCAGTTGGTTGTGCCCGAAAGACCTCCACAGGGAGGCGACCAGGAGGCATCCTGATTAGATGCCTGAACCACCTCAACTGTCTCCTTTCGACCCGAAGCAGCAACGCCTCTACTTCGAGATCTTTCCCGAAGTCCGGGCTCCTCACCCTATCTCTAAGGCTGAGCCCAGCCACGCTCCTGAGGATTCTCATTTTGATCGCTTGAATCCGCGATGTTGTTCTTTTGATCACTACCCAGAGATCATCACCATCGATGAGGGTTGGGACAAAGATCGACTGGTAAATTTAGAGTTTTGCCTTCCAGCTCAGTTCCTTCTTCACCACGATGGTGGGGTACAACATTTGCAATACCACAGATGCTGCACCAATCTTACTATCCCTTCTACCCTCACTCATGAACAAGACCTCAAGGTACTTGAACTCCTTCACTTGGGGCAAAGACACCATCCCCAACTGGAGGAAGCAACCCACCATTTTCTGGCAGAGAACCATGGCCTCAGACTTGGAGGTGCTGACCCTCATCCTGACCTCAAACCGCCCCAGTGCCTGCTGGAGGTCTCCGGCTGAAGAGGCCAACAGAACCACATCATCTGCAAGAAGCGGAGAGGTAAAACTCGTGTATTCTTCGTCTATTTGTATTTATGGTGGACCAGCATCCATTAATATGACAGCGATGCACAAAGAAAACAACAAAGAAGATAAACATCCTCTATTCACTACAAGTAACTTTCAGTATGAAGTTGAGGTCCATTGTCGGCACCAAGGTCCCTCTCACTCTTTTGTGCATGACACAAAATAAAGTAAAATCATTCAGTCAATCAGACTGTAAAACCTAATATAGTCATTAAACTTTCCATTGACACTAATGTCTGCATGATTTTGCAATTTAAGCAGCCAGCTCCCTGCTTGTCTTGGCTCCAAGTCGTGTCACAGACACAACATATCAGCTCCTGTCAAAGGGCTAAATTGGCTTCACTTTTGTACATCAGAAAACACAAGATGCTTTCTCTGTTTTAATTAACAACCAACGGTACAAGCACAGTCGCTGTCTTGATTCTTAAATACATCAGACTGAACATTTTCAAACACGGGTTCATTATTATCAGTGGTCCTGAGGAAAACTTTGGAACAGACCGAGGATCAGAGGTGACCTGTAATCTTCAAGTCAGTACGCAGAAACACAAAACAAAGGTGGGGGGGCAGTGAAGTCATGGTTCACTGATCTGATTGGTTCAGAGAAAGAGGCTGTCCATTCTCATCCAACAATACCACGCTCACTGATCTGAACACATATTACAGCTGATCGAGCCCGGACCTCTTCCTCTCTCTGGCTCCTTCTTTCTATGTTTTCTTCATGCTAATTCTTTCCTCAGAATTCAGAGTTCTCTGAAAATCACTGCACATTCACTGTGAATGTGTCCTATTTATGAGTTACATCACATTCAGGTTAAAAAGGATCCCTTTGTTTTTCAGTGGAGTGAAACAGAACACATTAGGCTGTTTCGGTTTGTGGTAATGTTCTCTGTTTTTATAAACCATGACAGCTTATATCCAACGGTGTCTCAGAATAACAAAAGAATATTGATTTTTTTGAAGGGCTAACCACAGTGGGGACCAAGCTAGATGTCTGATAAGCAGCTTTCAGAGCATAAAACATCAATATTAATACAGGTAAGGGGATGAAAATGCTGTTCATCAAGGCTTCTTGAAAACCTTATCCCTACACACTGCTTTACACTGCTGTGGTTCAAGATTTTCAACTTCAGTGCAAAACTGTTATACTGTACCTAATTTTAAGGCCTTTTCACATCAAGAGTTATGCAAATGAATTTGCACATATTGCAAATAAGCAAATAAAAAGCTCATTGAATGATTTAATTGCGCATATTCTAAAATAAACTATTTTTATTTTACTATTTTCTTTTCTTGTTTTATCCCCCCATTAAACTAAGATTTATTTGAAGAAGAGATTTTTCTGTCTCCTGGTATTTGCATTGGTGTTTTACTTGTCTATGTCGAGACTCTGTTCAGCACTGCTCCATCTCTGCAGCCAGGCTGAGCTCCTCAGTGAATAAAATTGATGCCAAGGCCCATAAGGAGACGTGCAAAAACATCTTCTCTGCTGTAGCTTTCTGTGTGACTCTGTGCTCTTGTTTTAAAAACCGATGTGGTCCGGGTCTAATTAACCTGCCTCTTTCCTACAGCTACATCCGAGCTAACGGCTGCCATTGGATACACCTGCAGACCCCACCTGTAAAGATCGCAAACCCATGCTGCAGCAGACTGGGAGAAGAGCAAAAACATCTTTTCAGTCATAAAAATATTTCAGGGTTGCTTTCTGCCCTTGTTTTTATAAAGAAATGTTGTTCAGTATTGGCAAAACTGCAGCTGCGGCTAAGTCTGAGTCAATCACTCCACTAGCAACCACTGTTTACAACCACTCACAGAACAACTAACCCTTTAATCCTGTAACTCTCAAAATCTCATGCTGAAGCAGGTCGGTGGAAGGTTGAAAACATCTTCCCCATCATAAAAAACTTTCAGGGTTGTTTTTATTCTTTGAATCAAGCAGAAACGTGGTCCAGTTCTGGTAAAAGTAAAGGTATGCTAAAGCTACACCCGAACTAATCATGACACTGGAGGCAGCCATTGCAAACAGCTTTGAATACAACTAAACCCCGCCCATAGCTACTGCCTCGTTCTCTTTAAATGATGCTGATCGGTCCAAACAGTGCACAAACATTGTGGATTGGAGGTTTTCAAGATGGATTTGCCAGATGACAGAGATGGAGTCCAGCAAACCCATCTGCTCTCGACATTAAGACTTTATTCCCTAGAGGGTGAAACAGAGAACCTTCAAAAAACAGAAACAGCGTTGCGAAGGCCGTGCTCATGAAAGATGCAAATGTGTCTGCTGCAAATAGAGAGCAGAAGAGAGAGACAGCAATGCCTCCTGGTCCAGACCTGCAGACAGCCCTGCACAAACACTGACACCCATAAAATGACCTAAATATGAAATAAGTGGAAAATACAGAGTAAAATCACTGTCTTTTTTCTTTTCTTTCTAAACTGTAAAAATATCAGTATTAAAACTAAATTCAGGAGGGATTATCATGCATTGATTGTAGCTAAAATCATGACAAGTCTAAATGGATGTATAGATTAATCCAGGTTATCTATGTCACTGCACTCATTAGTGGCTGCACACTACAGTTTTAGTAAAGGATGCTGTAGATTCTGTAAGCTTCATCTCTCTGCTGGGTTTAATTCCCTCGCTCCGTGTCTTTTCCTCTGTAGATTCCCACTCTCCACTCCTCTCCACCACAGCCAGCAGATGTCTGCTGTTAATTAACAGGCCGATGTGGCAGATGCAGAGGTTGAGAGCTTGGTGCTGTAGTCCTATGCCATCTCACTGGCCTAAAGTAAAAAATAAAGAAAAACACAAAAGTAAGGAGCCTGGGGGGTTTGTAGCACGGGCAGGGCATCAGTGGGGCTGCTGTCTTTACTGTAGGGGTCAGAGGGAAAGGCTGTGGCTAATTAGCAGCAAAACAAGAGATGGACCTGTTTTGTTGGCCTTTCTGAAATCTGTGATGTGTCACTCAGTCCGGTCCAAAACAACATGAAGGGGGAGGAAAGAGGAAGGTCAACGGGTGCAAGCCTGATGAGTTCAACCTCTTTAGAAAAGAGATTAAAAAGAGAGGGAACAGTATAATGCCTCACTTTCCACCTCTTTTCTTTTTACAGCCTGAATAGTACTAACTCTGCAGCTACACCATAGGAACAGGCTCTACATACTTCTGCACTAGTGTCTACATACAGAAGCTCTGCAACACTGAAATACCAGCCATCCTGAACCTGTTGACATTTTTCCAGCTTTCTGTGAACTGGAAACCATGACAACCGACAGAGTGTATTTTGTTGGAGTTTGAGCTAATAGATATTGACGAAGCTGCTGTTAAAACAAAGCTAACCACAAGACAAAAACAAAATAATGAGTCCAAAATGAGCCATAAAAAGCGGTTTATGGGAAAGGTCAAAGTCAAACTGGTTCATAAGGCTGAGAGTTTCAACTTAGAAATCAATACTGTCTCCAAGGAATGTTTTAATCTCCCCTCGTGTGCTTTAGATTTTTCCCAAGGATGAGAAAGAGATTGCTAACGTCATATTCATTTCCTGCCATGGGAAAGGAGAGGGACTCCTTCACAATCAGCCTTGTATTAAGAAACTTGCAGTAAGTTGCATACATCCAAATCAATGAAACACTGGTTTCACTAGAAAAAGTTAAAAGTTTTAGATTGGCCCATGCAAAGTCCTGACCTGAATCCTGCTGGAAATTTGTAGGGGGGACCTGAGGAGGGAGCAGCACAGGAGATGATGTTCATTATTGAACAGAATTTAAGCATTTTTGCAAGGACGAGTTGGCAAACTCTGCAAAGTTTAGATGAGGTTAGGCTGAAGAGTTTTACTCAAAAAGTCTGAATGTTGTTATTTAATTTAAAGGTGCTTTAATGAAGTGTTTCAGTGATTTTGCTTGTTTTTTTGTTATTTTACTTAAGTTGTTGACATTAAGATCCCTGATACTTTCCCCGCAGCTACAAAGGGAACAACAATTAAAGACCTGTAAAGTGAAATCCAAAGGTTTTGTCTTAACATTGTAGATATGTTGGAACATATTCCAACATATCTAGTGTGTTAAGACAAAAACTTTGCATTTCACTTTACAGGGTCTCAAACAAATCAGAAGAAATATCACAACTGAACAGAAACATGTCCTTCCACAAGACTGCCAGTGGTCAGCACATCCTCCAGCTCCACAGCAGCCTGGCTGCCTTCTACAGCAGCTCTGCTCTTCATGCTGCAGACTCTGATTGCTGTTGATCTTCATCTGAGCTTGACCAAGAGCTGCAGTAGAGCAGGGAGAGAGAGAGAGAAATATGGAGGTAGAGAAACTGCACCAAACCACACCCTAAGACAACCCCATCTATAAAGGCCTTTGCACACTGAGTCCGTTATTCTTGTCCAAATTTTATGCACAAAATTGAGCTCATGTTGTAATCATGTTTGCCCACTAACGCCAAAACTTTCCTCTGCCTGCATCAGTCCAAGTCATTTGAATGGGTGATTAATGGTTCAAAACAGTGCCCACTGCTTCCTCCTTTCTTGCTCACCACCCCCCGACCCATCCTCTCTCACTCTCTCCCTCTTTTGCACCGAAACCTGACTTTCGACACCGGACTCTGACAGTGTATTAGCCATGGAAATATAACAGATAAATGCATAAGTTTGTATGCATACTCACAGGTCATAACAGAGGCTGAATTCAAAAGTTGCTCTCCATCTCTCCAATTTGGCTCAGCTGGACGACGCATGAGCGTGTGCTGTATAAAGCTCTCTGTATGGATGGATGGATCCAGAAGGATTTTAAAGGAGTGACAGAGCCACAGGTCCGTAATACAAAATAATTTGACACATTCTACGAATTTTCGTAGTGAAGGCAAATAAAAACGCATCAGACTCAATCTGACGTTTTTTCAGATTACAGACCCTGTCCCAACTTTTTTGAGAGGTGGTATTGGCCTCAAACAAAAATAGGCTAATATTTTGTCATGGAATGGTAAAGCGTCTCAGTTTTAACATCTGATATTTCTGTTCTATAGTTAACTAGAAAAGCACTTGGAGAGTGCAGACCTCCGCAATCAGCCCTATCTCGCAATAGTGAAGAATCCTTTACAAAAATTCCTGGATCCAGACCGTGATCCGGATCACTCCCAAAATCTAATCAGTTCTTCCTTATGCCATTTCTGACGTTTCCTGAAAATTTGCTGAAAAACCGTCCATAATTTTTACGGTATGTTGCTACAAACAAACTAACTAACAAACTAACAAACTCTGCCGATCACGTAACCTTGGTGGAAGTAAAAATGAGTAATATAATGGCTTATGAGATCTGCAGACCATTGCATTCTGTTTTTATTCAGATTTTACACAGTGCCCCAACCTTTTTGGGTTGTATATCACATGCAATGGAAATATGAAACAGTCTATCTGGGGTTGCTTGCCCTAAAGGCCTCATAAATGGAAAATAAATAAACTAACAGAGGCATGCATGTTGTGTTTACATACAAAAGTGAGCTGATAATAAAAGCACGTATGCTGCCTGAGAGAGAAATCAAGGCTAATGCGATGCTTGGCAGAGCATTACATTGAACTCACAAATGCAGAAATATCTGTCTGTCCATGATTGAAAAAATGACATGCATGTCAAGATGTTATCGGGGCGTTCAATGGGAATGATTCTCATGTAAATATGAGACAAGACCAAACAGAGGACAACTCCAGTGACCCTCTTTGTCATCCATAGTCCCGCTGGATTCCTCATGTCTATTAGAATGGAGCACGGATACTGACACTGACCAACCAATGCTCACCTCCTCCTCCTCTTCTTCCACTGTCAGGCCATTTAGCCTGGGAATTACGATTTAGCTGGAATTACAAATTATGCGATGGGATTACACAGTGATGCTCTCCACTCTCAATCATACTGATGTGCACAGGCAGGCGTGCAGAAGCCCACACATACACAAGCGTGCCTGCACAGACACCTCCAGTGACTCCGCTTTAGAGTGAACACAGTCATTGCCGTAATAACATGCTTCATTTTCATTCTGCCTGTCGCCCTCTTCAGCCCGCTAACACCTACATAAGCTCCCAAACACAGGCTCACTGGCACTTAATACATGCATGTGATTAGCATTTGACAGTAAACTTTCAATTCTGAGCTAATTCAATTGAGTGTAAATGTCCTAAACAGACAAATAGCCTCTCTTGGGGGCATGCTCAGTTGGTCTCTAGTGGAGAGAATGTTTAGTTTAGAGTGGAGTCAGCTGGTTTAAAGTAACAGCATTTCATGCATAGAGATTTTCAAACTTACCGAGATGTAGAAGTCCCTAACGATACCAATAAGGATTATATATTTGTGGATCCACTTTTCAGAATCATTTCAATTAAGCACTTCCTCATATGAAAGCATATGTTGATGACACAGCGTTTGCTAGCAGTAGCCCATTTAACCTTCTTGCCAGCTGCACTCTGTAGCTACTTAAGCTAGTCATGTTGTAAGCAGCACAAGCTAATTGGGAATTTCAGCAGGTTTAGCAGCAACTGCTCTGTGATTTTATATTGTAGTGTTAGAGGGGCTGATGACATCACGAGCCCACATATTGGTCCCACCCACATGAAGCTCACCCAGAAAAGAGGTGAAAAACTTTCCAACAGTCTCAATCCAAAATTCAGTCACATGTAGATCCCAGTGTTTTCATGTTTACAGCAACCATTTTCCAACATATCTAGTGTTAGGACACAAACTGTGGATTTCACTTTATAGGGTCTTTAAATAGAGAAACATTTTTCTGAAATTGTTCCACAGTTTTGCGTGCAAATTTTTCACAGATTGGGGAACCTCTACTCATCTTACCATAATGCTCCTTTTATTCCCAATCATGTTACTAATCTGTCACTAATTTGCCTAATTTGTTGCAAAATGCTCCACAGCTGTTTTCCATTAGCAGTTACTTTTCCAGCCTTTTCTTACCCTGTCTCTACTTTTTCAAGATGGCATGCTGCTATCAATTCAAAATGAGCTGATATTTTTCATGAAATAGTAAAATGTCTCAGTTTTTACTTGATATGTTGTTTATGTTGTATTTTAAATAAAATATGGTTTAATGAGAATTGCAAATAATTGCATTCTGTTTTTATTTACATTTAATGCAGCGTCCCAACTTTTCTGGAAATGTGGTTGTAGTTGTAAAGATTTTCTTGGCAGTTAAAAGTAAACTGGAAATCCTTTAATCAAGAAGATTAACAGTGAAACTGTTTTGTTCATTTCTTCAGTACAGAGCTACAAAGACCCAGACATGATATGGTCAAAAAAAAAAAACAACTTTTGGCCACAATATATAACGTGCGCACGAATGTCTTTGCAGCTCATTCACAGCCTAAACTAAAATTTAATCATACTTTCCCTGTCCATCGTGTAGCTTTAGCCCCTCTACTGCCTCTACCTTAGAGCTTAGAGAAGGTGGTTCAATTTGCTTACCCAGCTGCCCAGGTATGATATTAATATTTAGGGCCCGAGCACCGAGTGGTGCGAGGACCTAATTGTATTTGTTAGGATTATTTTACTTACGCACTTGCAGTCATCGCATGGACTTTTGAGGCCCTTAACATTTCTGAATTTACGGGAAACTTTACACGTACATCCAGTCTCTTGAAAATTTTGATATTTTTTGGGTCTTCAACATGAACATTCAGAATTGCAAAAATAGCGCCCCCTAACAGTTTTCAAAGTCAAAGCCCCCTCCTTTGACTTTGTCTTAGATTCATGAAATTTTGTGTGCAGGTGCGGCTTGGGGAGATCTACAAAAAAGCCTCTTGGGCCTACACTCTATCTCCAACAAAAAATCCTCCATTTTTAATAAATATGCAAAAAAGGGGCTGTTTTTGACCTTTTCCAGGGGCCATGGCGGCCCCTTGAACTGAAATGCTTCATCATGTGATAAAAGTGGCCGGTGCTCACTAAAAAATTTCCATTTATTACAATATTAGCCAAATCCTGCTGAAATTAGCCCAGGCACATCCCTCAAGGTTGGTATTACTCAAATTTGAAGGTCAAGAGTCCTTGCCTAAAATGTTGTAGCCAATTATCTAGTGCTTACAAAACTTGTAAAGCCATGAAACTTGGCAGAAAAATACTCAGTAGCAAAACCAGATGATTGATAGGATGATTGTCAGTGGGCATGGCTTTTTGGCTCAGTAACGCCCCCTACAGTTATTTGAAAATTCAGCCCCTGAAGCAGGATTATCCGAGGATTTTGAAAATTCTTAAGCTTATATTTTTAAGTTCTACAAAAGAGCCTTTGGGACCCATGCCGTAAAACAAACAGGAAGTCTACCATTTTTATTTTTGTGGTCAGAAAGCAGCACATTTAGCATAATTATCACTACAGCCATTTTTACACAAAAACTATCCTCTGAGAACAGAATCCCTTTTCTTCTTGTTTTTTTTTTTTTTTAAGGTTTGGCGATTAAATGTCAATCAGATCCACTAATGTGCCTGAAACTGCTGTAGTATGCATGCCAGGCCAGTAGATGGCAGTGTGACTGACAATGAAACACATACATGTACACCTTTCCTTCCTCCTGGTGGTGTCAACAGACAAACATGGCTGACACACAAATGTGTGTGTGTGGACAGATGAAGTTGGGTTGCTTCCTAGTGACAGTCAACCACAAAATAAATAGATATTTAAAAAATGGGAACATATAAACGTTGGCAGGAAGTGAGCAGCACAAACAAAAAGCACATTTTTGTGTGGTCTGTGCAGCACCAGGCCAAGATCAAGTCTCTGATGGACTACATGCAGAACCTGGAGCAGAAGAAGAGACAGCTGGAGGAGAGCCAGGACGCTCTGACTGAGGAGCTCACTAAGCTGCAGGCTCACGGTTCGCACATTTATATTAACCATTAAAACATCTTAGCTCAAGTAAAAACAGGTTAACTTGATGGAATTTTCCTCTTTGTTTTTCATCAGAAAAAAGACACGAGATGTCAGGAGAGGAGGAGGAGAAGGAGGACATCAGCAGACACGATGGGGACGGGGACATATAGGTGATGAGGAAACACGTCACTGACAATCTCTGTTACAGAAATGTGAAATAGCTGAATGTTTCTGTGTCTGTGTGGCACAGAAAACTCTGGAGGAGCAGCTGGAGAACCACAGACAGGCTCACCACAAACAGCTGAGCCGACTGAGAGACGAGATCGAAGACGAGCAGAGGATGCTGGACGAGCTCACAGAGTAAGTCTGACTGTTTTAAATTCAACTTCATTTTTAAAGACGTTAGAGAGCACATACGTAAGAAGAAACAAATGGCATGAGATATTGAACCAAACTCTGCAGTAAAATAAGTATACTAATTTAGATCAATGTTACTGAAAACTGCTCAACCAAAGAGCCAAACTGATGAAAAATACCTTTGCAGTAGCCACATTTAAAGTGGTGAAAAGTGGCTAAAATGGATTAAAAATGGCATAAATGCTCAAAAAGCAGAATGGTAAAAAGATTCAAAATTGGAATAAAATGGCAAAAACTGGGTGAAAAGTGTCAAAAAAGGAGTTACAGATAACAAAAAATGACCAGAAAGCAGCAAAAAATGTGCTAAAAATAATGAAAAGTGACTAAAATAGCCAAAAAGTGGAAACAAAATTGATGAAAAGGTAAAAAAAATAGGCATTAAATGGCAAAAACTAGGTGACAAGTAGCAAAAATGGGGGAAAGGTGATATAAAACAAGTAGTTATGGATGATAAAAATAGTCAGAAGCTTCAAAAATGGGGTAAGAAATAGAAACAATTGACTAAAATAGGCAAAGAGCTGCAAAAATGTGGTATAAAATAGTGAAACGTGACTAAAATGGTCAAAAAGATGCGGAAATATGTGGTATAAAATAGTGAAAAGTGACTTAAATGGCAAAAAGCTGAAAAAAATGGTTAAAAAATAGTGGATGGTGACTAAAATGGGCAAAAAAGACGAAGAAATATGGTAAAAATGAATGAATAGTGATTAAAATGACCAAAAGCAGCAAAAAAATGGGGAAAAGGTGCAAAATTGGAATAAAATGACTAAAAACAGGTTTAAAGTGGCAAAAATGGGTGAGAAGTGACATGAAAAAAGGAGCAACAGATGATAAAAATGGTCAGAAAGTGGCAAAAATGTAGCAAAAATTAATGAAAGGTGACTAAAATGGTCAAAAAGCTGCAAAATATGTGGTGTAAAATAGTGAAAAGTGACTTAAATGGCAAAAAGCTGAAAAAAAAAGTTTAAAAATTAGTGAGAAGTAACTAAAAAGGTCAAAAAGCTGCAAATATGTGGTATAAAATAGTGAAAAGTGACTTAAATGGCAAAAAGCTGAGAAAAAATGTGGTTAAAAAATAGTGGATGGTGACTAAAATGGGCAAAAAGATGCGGAAATATGGCAAAAATGAATGAATAATGATTAAAATGACCAAAAGCAGCAAAAAATGGGGAAAAGGTGCAAAATTGGAATAAAATGACTAAAAACTGGTTTAACGTGGCAAAAATGGATGAGAAGTGACATGAAAAAAGGAGTAACAGATGATAAAAATGGTCAGAAAGCGGCAAAAATGTAGCAAAACTTAATGGAAGGTGACTAAAAGGGTCAAAAAGCTGCAAAAATGTGGTATAAAATTCTGAAAAGTGACTAACATGGTCAAAAAGCTGAGAAAAAATGTGGTTAGAAAAATAGTGGATGGTGACTAAAATGGGCAAAAAGATGCGGAAATATGGCAAAAATGAATGAATAATGATTAAAATGACCAAAAGCAGCAAAAAATGGGGAAAAGGTGCAAAATTGGAATAAAATGACAAAAAAATGGGTTTAAAGTGGCAAAAATGGATGAGAAGTGACATGAAAAAAGGAGTAACAGATGATAAAAATGGTCAGAAAGTAGCAAAAATGTGGTAAAAATTAATGAAAGGTGACTAAAATGGTCAAAAAGCTCAAAAAAATGTGGTATAAAATAGTGAAAAGTGACTTAAATGGCAAAAAGCTGAAAAAAATGTGGTAAAAAATAGTGAGAAATAACTGAAAAGGTTAAAAAAGCTGCAAAAATGTGATATAAAATAGTGAAAAGTGACCTAAATGGCAAAAAGCTGAAAAAAAATGTGGTTAGAAAATTGTGGATGGTGACTAAAATGGACAAAAAGATGCGGAAATATGGTAAAAATGAATGAATAATGATTAAAATGACCAAAAGCAGCAAAAAATGGGGAAAAGGTGCAAAATTTGAATAAAATGACAAAACAGGTTTAAAGTGGCAAAAATGGGTGAAAAGTGACATTAAAATAGGAGTAACAGATGATAAAAATGGTCAGAAAAAGGCAAAATTGTAGCAAAAATTAATGAAAGGTGACTAAAATGGTCAAAAAGCTGCAAAATATGTGGTGTAAAATAGTGAAAAGTGACTTAAATGGCAAAAAGCTGAAAAAAAATGTGGTTAGAAAATTGTGGATGGTGACTAAAATGGGCAAAAAGCTCAAAAAAATGTGGTATAAAATAGTGAAAAGTGACTTAAATGGCAAAAAGCTGAAAAAAAATGGATGGTGACTAAAAAAATGGGTTTAAAGTGGCAAAAATGGGTGAAAAGTGACATGAAAAAAGGAGTAACAGATGATAAAAATGGTCAGAAAGTGGCAAAAATGTGGTAAAAATTAATGAAAGGTGACTAAAATGGTCAAAAAGCTGCAAAATATGTGGTGTAAAATAGTGAAAAGTGACTTCAATGGCAAAAAGCTGAAAAAAAATGTGGTTAGAAAATTGTGGATGGTGACTAAAATGGGCAAAAAGATGCAGAAATATGGTAAAAATGAATGAATAATGATTAAAATGACCAAAAGCAGCAAAAAACGGGGAAAAGGTGCAAAATTGGAATAAAATGACAAAAAACGGGTTTAAAGTGGCAAAAATGGGTGAGAAGTGACATGAAAAAAGGAGTAACAGATGATAAAAATGGTCAGAAAGTAGCAAAAATGTGGTAAAAACATAGTGAGAAGTGACTAAAAAGGTCAAAAAACAGCAAAAAAATTGGTGAGAAGGTGCAAAATTGGAATTAAATGGCAAAAATTTGGTGAGAAGCGACATAAAAAAAAGGAGTTACAGATGACAACTAGAATGGCGGTCTGAGGCGGCATACCCACGCCTAAGCAGCGCCACTGAGGAATACGCTCCCATTGATTTCTATGGTGTTCAAAATTTCAAAGTCCAAGAAACACTGAACGGGTGTGCGGATCATCACCAAAATCTAATTGATTCTTCCCTGTCACCATCCCAATATTCCCTGAAAGTTTGGTGAAGATCTGACTTTCTGTTCTCGAGTTATCTACAAACAAACAAAGATACGGAACCCTTTACGTAACCCCCTGCCGATTTTATCGGCGTGGGTAAAAATGGTCTTCTGACCTCCTGAATAGACGATAAACTGTAGGACTTATGGAAGGAAAACAATTTCTTCTCTTGTCATTTTCTTTTTCCACGGCTCTTTTGGATTTTATAATGTCAAAAAATTCTACCTTTTAGTTGACATAAATTTCCAGTTTTCTTTTTCTGGTAAATTTATGACTTGTTTAATTAGAAATGTTTGAGATTTTACTTAAAAATGGACTGAACCTTCTCATTTTGGTATTCTTATGGTGGCTCTAAATGCCGTCGTAATGATGGATAGTTTATATGCAGCTATTTATCAAGAACTAGTTTATGTAGGCCTGTTATGCTGGGATTGCATCAATAAAACAATAAAAAATGATGTTTAATTTTTTTCAGAGATTGTCCTGGGGGGCTTTAGAGCATTTATAGTAGAGGGACCCCAAAGAATAAAGGTCAGGACCCACTGATGTAAAGGTATATCATTTCAGAAATGTTCTGCCTTGTACCATTTTTTTTAAGCCAAATAACTGTTTGGAGAAATTTCCAGAAACCAGATGAACAAAATGAATCTATGTTGATGTGGTTTGTTGACATTTGTCCAGACAGTTACTCTGCCGTTAAAAAGCGCCCAATCAGAGCTTAGCGAGTATCTCCTCTCAGTCTGAACCAGGGTCTGCTGGAGCAGGAGAGGCTATGTCAGACTGCGACAAACTGAAGACTGAAAACCAAGAGAAGGACACCAAGCTGCAGAATCTCATGTGAGTAAAGGACTCATCCGTACATTTATTTATGTGGAATGTGAGTTCATGTGGTTTTTGTTTGCAGGCTGCTGAATGAGCAGAGAGAGCAGGCCAGAGAGGACCTGAAGGGCCTGGCGGGTCAGGGTACCAAAGTATCATTTATTTTGAAAGGGCATTTGAACGTACGGAAATCAAGAAAACGGACAACTTCACTCGTTTTTCCATTCTGGACACAAATGGAAAAACGAGTGAAGTTGTCCGTTTTCTTGATTTCCGTACGTTCAAATGCCCTTTCAAAATAAATGATACTTTGGTACCCTGACCCTGGAGGAGACCGTGAGGGGCTCAGTGATCATCCATGCATGCAAATAAAGACTCCACCCTGTAAAACTCCTGCTGTGTCTGCATTTTTGTTGCATAACCCCCTACTTACATCTCTGACAGCTCCCCAGGGGGGCGCTGCACTGCGTCCCCCCCCTTCTCCATCAGGCATGCCTTGATCCAGGTACCGGCCACAGTGGGGTTTGAACCCCAGCATCCCCTGCAGAATTGGTCTAGTCCAGTCCTCTGTGCCACCGCCGCCATACCTTTCACACTACCATCTCTTCTCCTGGCGCATTTATCCTCTTTGTTCAGGATGTGGCTTTAAAATTCACTGAGACCAAGATGGGAGTCGAACCTGAAACCTCCAGACTCTGAGTCAGTCGACTATCTCTTTAGGCTACAGAGCCAGACATGCAGCAGAGCCTCAGAGGAGCTTTTCCTTCTTTATTTGGACTCAAATCTTGAAAACTTAAAGACATAGGTTAGATTTGAAAGACCAAATCCTGTCCAGGTCTCCTGAAGTCTATATGTGGACTCAGACTTTTAAAGTAGATGAACCCATGGTAAGACTTGAACCTGTGACCTCCAGATTCACAGTCAGTTGACTTTTCCACTGAGCCACTGAGCCATACACCAGTTTATGTTTCTCAGAGGATCTGATCTCTGCTTTTTGGGGACTGGACTCAAAAATGCATCAAGGCTGAAACCCACAACCTTCCAACTCTATGGCAGTCCTCTTTACTCCCAAGTCAGCAATTTACACCAGCAGCTTCAAAAATCCACAGAAGATTTGAACCAACAACCTCATGATTGCAGGGCAGATAGCTCTCCAACTTAGCTAACACACAGGTTAAGTCTAGCTGCAGTTTCTCCGAGACTTCACATCTGGAGTAGAACATCTCTACGATCCACAATCTTTGCTGCTGAAGACCATTTTCATACTAGAGTTGCACATCTCCATGAGTGATGATCTCTGCTGCTGGAGACCATTTTCATACTAGAGTTGCACATCTCCATGAGTGATAATCTTTGCTGCTGAAGACCATTTTCACATCTTGAGTTGCACATCTCCATGAGTGATGATCTTTGCTGCTGAAGACCATTTTCATACTAGAGTTGCACATCTCCATTAGTGATAATCTTTGCTGCTGGAGACTGTTTTCATACTTGGGTTGCACATCTCCATGGGTGATAATCTTTGCTGCTGAAGACCATTTTCATACTTGAGGAGATATAAATAGATATAAAAGCATTGATGAAAATGATAAAACAAACTTGTACACATCTTTAGCTCTCTATTTGCTCCTCTGGTCGATCTTCATCACTTATCATTGGAACATTCAGTTAATGTTTTTAGCCACAGAAACAGTGGCTGAGCCAAGCAGAGCAGAAAATGACAATACAGTGATTTATTCGTAATTTGGAGCTGCATTCAAAATTTTCAGGGTGCATGCCTCCTTCCCATTAGTTTTACTGCCAAAATAATGGCAAGCTCTGGAAATTGATGATGGGTATCACCCTCTGTTTCTGTGACAGTGTGAGTGTTGCAAGGCTAACATAGTCCATGGGTGCAGCCTGCCTTGTTGCTAGGCATGCAACAATTGATACGTATCCGCTTTCGCGTAACACCGTGACATGCAACGGGTTGTGAGGGCCCGTTATCACTGTTTGCAGCTTTAATATTAATTAGTATTTAATATGCACATTATACCTACTTCATGGCCACAAATTAGCATTTCGTGCACACTTTAAACTTATTTTGTGGCCACAAATTGGTATTTTGAGACCAGGAATTAGTATTTTGTGGCCATAATTTAGTTGTGGCCACAATTTGGTAATTTGTGGCCACGAATTAAGCTAGTATACTTCATGGCCAGAAATTAGCATTTTGTGGCCATAATTTAATTGTGGCCTTTATTTAGTATTTCATGGCCACGAAATAGTATTTTGTAGCCATGAATTAGTATGTTGTGGCCACAATTTAGCATTTTGTAATCATGAATTAGTATTTTGTGGCCAAGAATTAGTATTTTGTGGCCACAATTTAGTACTTTGTGGCCACAATATACTAATTTGTGGCCATGAAATACTAATTTTGTGGCCACAATTTAGCACTTCATGGCTGGAAATTAGTATTTTCTGGCAAGTAATTAGTAGTTTGTGGCCAGAATTTAGCATTTCGTGGCCACAAAATACTAATTCTTGGCCACGAAATAGTAATTCCTGGCCATATTATACTAATTTTTACACAAATTAGTATTTCGTGGCCACAATTTAGTATTTTGTGGCCACGAATAAGTATTCCGTGGCCATGAATTAGTATATCGTGTGCATGTTATAGCTACATTGTGCCCACAATTTAATTTTTTTGACCATGCCAAGTCTGGGCCTCCTTACAGTGCTGCTAAATTAGGTGTTAAAAAGTAACTCAGACATCATTTACAATCAACACTCCTCATGAATCTTCACACATCTTGTGTTGCGAATGCTTTGTTCACTGCTGTAAAAAAGAAAAAAAGCCATCTGTTGAAGTTCCTGTGCAGAACTTTCTGCTCCGACTTTAACCTCACATAAAGCTGATTACCTCTACCCACATACTGTCGACATGAATGTGATGACACGCTGAGAAACAGAGGAGGAAAAATCTGGATCTCATACTTTTACTTCAGGATTAACTTTAATGAGAGCTGAACTCCCAACATACGCGTAGAATAAACAAACGCCAAAGCTTCTGGTTGGTGTGATAGACCCCGTATGCATGTGCATGATTGACTGTGCTCACACCATATGTCCATGCATGCTGGAGTCAGTGCATCCATCTCTGCCAGCTCTGCAGCAGAGACCATCACTCTCCTATTGTCTCTAAGTCTTCTTTGGCTGCAGGACGACGCTGCAGCTCCGCCAGACCGCTCACATGCCTGGCACCTCCGCTCTGCTCGTTTTTAAACACCGTCTTCTATTGTCTCCTCCTGAATGTGGTGCCGGTTCCTGAGCTTTAAGTTAAGACCCAGCGAGAGATAGCAGAGTCAGGGTTGGTAATTGCATGTCGTGATGTGCGGCTGCCTCTTTTTTCCTGCCCTTGATGGCCTCATATTGTGCAGCACAGAGAGGAAACACACGTGTAGCCGCTCTCTTGATTAATTGGCTATCCACAGCCCAGCAGTTCACTCTCTGTGGCCTAATTATGTTTTTTAATGGGAATCTGAATTAAATTGAGAGAGCTCTTATCTTGTTATTGCACTGTAAATTCTATCAAGTGGTCACACATGGATTGTCAGGAATATGTGTCCCGCTATGACTAAGACACAGTCAGTGTTTCTACAGCAGCCTGCTCCATCACTGACCCCTTCTCAAATTACCACTTTTGATATTCCAGCTGAGGAAACAAATTGAATTTCTTATTTTCCCCCCATATTTCTGCAATATGAGGAAGATCGGCACATTTTCATCTAAATTAGCTAATTTTCTGGTTTTCACATCCTGTTCTAATCCTCTGTTGGAGCCACAAAGTCACAGATGGTTGCATCAGAGCTGGTTTGGAGAATAAGCTCGAGGGGTGGATTCTTTATTTTTAATTATTCTTAAGAGGAAAACATTTTCAAAAGGCACCCATGGTAATTAATTCTCATTATGATGCAGGGATATTTCAGAAGCTGAGCCGTGTGCTTAAGTGACCAGTGAGACTGGAGTGAATGAGGCAGAGGAGGCTCGGCGAAGAGTGCCGTTTCTGTTTGTGTCAGATCACCGTGTGGCATTAACATTTAATGCTCACACCACTCTATTGAACATTTCCTTTCCGTGTTTCCAATTAGGACACTCTGAAGCTCGCGGCAGGCGGGTTCTCCTGGAGAGGCAGGTACAAAGGCTTTCATGTGACACACGGGCGTCCTGCAGTAAGGAGCAGATGTGAGCAGCAGTGACAACAAGGTGAAGCTCTGCAGGCCTCACAGCTGGTCAGCATGCAACAGCTGGTGGCTGCTTATCGCTCACTGTCACCGTCAGAATGGGGGGATTCAATTTGGAGAAGGATTTCATTTCCAAGCGTGGTATTTCTGGATGAAAACATGCCTCAGTTGAAGGATCCCTCCATGGGTTGATCATGGTTGGCCACATCATATAGATGACTTAAACTCGGTCTGGCAAATCTGACCTTAGAATACAACTCTAAGGTGTGTTGGAATCAATCAATAGTCCAAACAATGTTTCTATGTGTGATGTCAACAGGATTAATAGGAGCCACCATGTTTGCACCAAACATACACTGTATGGACAAAAGTATCCGGTCACTAATGCTATTACACCAGCAAGAATTGTAATGACATTGTATTCAAATACCTGTACTTCAATATGGAGTCGGCTGCCCTTTTGGAGCTATAACAGCCTCCACTCTTCTTGGAAGGCTTTCCACAGCATATTGGAGCGTTTCTGTGAGGATTGGTGCCCATTCATTCTGTAGAGCATTTGAGATCAAGCACTGATGTTGGAAAAGAAGCCCTGGTTCACAATCTCTGTTTCAGTTCACCCTAAAGGTGCTCTGTGCAGGCTGAGTTCTTCTACACTGAACTCATCCAACCATGTCTTTATAGTCCTTGCTTTGTGCACACAGGTACAGTCATCTTGCAGTAGGAAAGGGCCTTCCTCAAACTGTTGCTACACAGTTTGAAGCATAGCATTGTCCAAAGTGTCTTGGTATGCTGAAGCATTAAGATTGGCCTTCACTGGACATAAGGGGTCTCGCCCGAACCCTGAAAAACAGCCCCAAATCATGTTCCTCCTCCACCAACCTTCACTGTTTGCACAATGCAGTCAGGCAGGTACGTTCTCTCAGTATTCTCCAAACCTGGACTCGTCCATCTGACTGCCAAACAGGGGATTTGTCACTCCACAGAACACGCATACAAGCAGCTGCTCAGCCATGGAAACCCATCCATGGAGCCTCCGCTGCACAGTTTTGGTGCTTACATTTATGCCAGTGGAAGTTCAGAACTCTTCAGCTCTGTCTTTCACTTCCTGCCTGAGTTGCTGTTGTTCCTTAATGCTTCCACTTTCTAAAATATCACTTAAACTTGACTTTGGAATATCCATCAGGGATTAGATTTCCCTTAGAAGAAGAGGTGATATAACAAAGTGCTCCTGTCTCAATTATTTTAGAACATATTGCAGGCATAAAACTAAAAATGTGTGTATGTTTAAAAACAGTATCAGTTTGATCATTATCTTGTCTGTGCTGTATTTAATGTAGGATGACAAAGATTGCAAACACTGTGTTCTGTTTTATGCACATTTTACACAACGACCCAGCTTTTCTGGGATTTGGTTTGTAAAAACAAACACTTGTATAATTTACATTCAGTTTCCTTCAAGCATCTGAGCAGTTGGTTTTGCAGTATATTTTGTGTAACTCTTGATTTCTTGTACTTTGGTGTTTTTCTGTGCTTATCCCTCAGATCAGGGGTTCTCAACGTTGGGGTCGGGACCCCATTTGGGGTCGCGGGACACTGAGAGGGGGTCTCGAAATGCCTTTAAAAAACTAAGAACATTTTTGAATTTCACTGTTGCCTCTTTACACCAATTTTGCCTCACTGTAACCCATTTTTATCACTTTTTTCCCACCAATTGTACCAATTTTAACATATTTTTGCAACTTAAAGCCCATTTTTTGTCAATTTTAAACCCTTTCCATCACTTTTCTTCTGCCTGTTTTGCCACTTCTAAACCAAATCTTGCAACTCTCCGCCTATTGTTGGCTCTGTTGGCACATTAATGCCACTATCAACCCCTTTAACCACTTTTTAAGCCACATTTCACATTTTGATATGCCCATTTTTGCCAGTTTCTGACTTTTTCTGCCTCAGCTAACCCTTTTTAGCCGATTTATATCAATTTTCATTGCATTTCACCAAATGTCCACCTATTTTTGCCTCTTTAATGCCATTTCAGCCACTTTAAAATCCCTCTTACCATTTAATATGCCCATTTTTGCCACTTTAACCAATTTTTGCAATTTCTTTTTCCTTTTTTTATTTAATTTCTGGCCTTTTTAACCCATTTCTGCTACTTTTAAAATCTATTTTTCACCACCTTTACTCAATTTTTTGATTTTTAACGTATTTTAATTTTATTTTTAACAAAAGGATTTTGTATATTTGTATTTGTATTTTATGACATTTATGTATTTCATGACTTTTCTTGAACATGCATGGCTGTGTTCAGCCACCTTCAGGTACAGTGGGGGTCCACTGTCTCTGGCACCTTTATTTTGGGGGTCGTGAACTGAATAGGTTGAGAACCCCTGCCTCAGATCACCACTAGGGTTATTCAGTTTATTATGATTGTGTCTGCTCTTTCTGTCAACTTTACTTTTTAAAAAAATATCTCACCTATGTTGGTCTGAGTTTAAGGGTCCATAAAACTCAGGCTTAACTTTATTTCCTCTCAGTGGAGTTGTCTCCCCGTTATCAGGCCCTATTCAGACTCCTCTTCTCTTTTGATTGTTCATATTCTTGTCACACTCTGCTTAATAAGTCTGGACACCTTATCAGTGTCTGCTGTTTGTTTATGCTGCCTTTGAGTGGAGTATCACGTCCCTGGAGGGGCACAGGTTGGGCCCTCAGACAAGTCTCAGGTGTGATGGTGGTTTTATGCTAATTCTGAGCTGGACTCATTCTGAGTGGAAGGATGACTTGGCATGGACTCCTGCAATTTCTTAAAGTGTGTGTGTGTGTGAAGGCCAGAGCGTGCAGGTGCTCCCTTTCATGCATAACAGGATTAATGTTGAATGCAGAATTTCTGAAGTGACTTTACTGTGCCAGAGCTGGTTTTCTTTGTGCAACAACCACAGAAACATTGAGACCCTCTGTCTGTGTTTTCAACCTCCTGAGACCCAAGATTTGGTTGAAATGCATTTTTTTAGTTTTTCTCACTTATTTGGCAAAAGTCAAAGTTCAGAATTTCTTGGGAATTTTCCTTTTCAAAATTCACGCTAATTCCCTTAATTTTAAAATAAATTATCTAAAGATCTGTGACTATGCTTAAAGACATCTTAAAATATCCCATAAAACATACCCAAAAATTTCTATATTATCTGAATTTTTCTATGAAATTTTATTTTTATCCTAACTATTCTAACATAAATTCCCACATTCCATCCATGTATATTCTTAACATTTACCTGAAAGTGAATAACTCAAAATTAAAATAAATAAATAAATAAATAACCTTCTCATTTTCTCAAAAATTTCACAAAAAATGTACAAATAAATTACACACATTTCCATTAAAATGGGGCTAAACTCCCCAAAACATCCTATCAAATTCCCACAAGAGTACCTTGATGCTGACAAGATGGCCAACATACATCCAATCCATACTGGAAGTCCCAATCAGAAGTCTGTACGTCTAAGGTTAGGCTTAGGCATTAAAACCAGAGTGGTTAGGTTCAGGGTAAGGCAGTGGGGAAGGTGATATATTTGAGATCCAGCACCTAGAGTAAGGCTTAGTTGTGAAAAAAGACTGACAAACACTGGCAGCTGAACCCAACACGAAGAAGAAACTTCTGCTTGGGACTTCTGGCATGGATTGGATGAATAGCAATGCCCATGTCAGCCATCTTGACTGCAGTTGGGTCCCTCTCAATTTTCCATAGAAATTTCCCAAACTTTTATGAATATTTCTCCTAATGCACTCCCCAGAAATATTTTTAGTTCAAAAATTCTCAAAAAAATATCTCAAACTTATATTTATTATTTCAAAAATTCCCATAAAAATGCCCCTGAATTTTGAAGCAAATTCCCCCAAAATTTTTTCACAAAAAATACAAAAAATGTACAAATAAATTACAAAAAATTATGTGAAAATGGTGCAAAATTCCACCAAAACATCCTACCAAATTCCCATAGACATTTCTGCAATTTTCATGGATATTTCTCCTCACATTTCAAAATAAACCTCTTCTAGAATCAGAATCCAAAAATTACTATTAAATGAAAAAAAAAATCCTGTAAAAGTGCCCAAAGATTTCAAAGCAAATTCAAGCAAATTTGTGGTGAAACCAGGATATGAACATTTCCAGCACACCTCCATGAAAATCCAGAAAATTTCCAAGCACATTCCCAAAACACGCAAGCAATTTCCCTAAAAGTTCCATGAAAAGTCTTGAAAATTTCACTTGATTTTCTCCCAAAATTAAGCAAATTACTTAAACTTCCCTGGACATTCCAAACATTTATAAAACAAACTCTAACAGCAGAAATTACTGCTGGAAAGATGTACTGTCCTCACAAGGGCATGCAGGGACTCAGGAGGATAAAAGGAGCAGGAAAAAGTCTAACTCCAACCACCCTCTAAGACTGTTGTATATTAACTATGTGAAATCTATCATAATGGCTCTTCTTCTACCCCACAAGAACAGTTTCTTTAGCAGAGGTAATGGATTTGCAAATTCACACTTATCTGCATGTCTGGAGTTGATTTTTATTTGAAGCTTAATTTGAAACAATGTCAATATTGTGATAAAATATGACTGCCAAGCTGTATATAGTATTTAATCTTAAAATTGTTCCAATAGTCTGTTGCTTTGCTGTGCCGTACTTCTTCTCCAGGGTTGATCTGCTGTGTTTAGATGACGTGTTGAAAGTGCCATCGTCAGAAATAGATTCACCGCATATTTCAAGTGGAGGAGAGTCGGTAGACCTGCCATAGATGGACCACGGCACATGCTGTGAAAGCACAAACACTGACTAAAAAGGACGCAACCAGCCCCAGAGTGCATGGCAGGGGATGGAGAGTGGTTTGGGGGTAATAATACAGCAAAAATTGGATTTTTGGTTTCGAGCAGAAGGTTGTTTAATAAATAATGTGACCTCAATTTAAGAGAGGTCGCACTGACATACATGAAAAGGCTTGTATGTGGAAGGTTAGGGAGGTATCCCTGCAGAGTTGCACCAAAAATTCATGTTTATATGCTCCTATCTATTTTCTATCTTTGCTAAATTACCATAGGAATGGAAAGGTGGGCTGATCAGAAAGTAGAATGAAAGTCTGGTCTTAGTAAAACTTCTACTCACTGTAATATGGAAGATGGAACAACAGTAATGCATTAAAGTCTTACACTCTGCAACAGAGAGAACTTCAACCTTTAGAGTTTATTGGAGGGTGTTCCATGGAGGAAAGTACATTTACAAAACCCAGTGCAAGCTCAAGGGATTTTAAGAGTTAACCAATCAGTAGAAAAGGTTATGATGCTGTCAGAACTTTTCTCCAAAAATCTGAGATGGAATTTGTTGCACCTTTCTGTAATCCATGAATGATAGGAGCACTTCTTCAACTATTCTCTTTCTATAGGACAATGACAATTTGATTCATATTTGAACAGGGAGTCAATTTTCTATCACAACTTGGAAGCTAGGGTCTGCGCATGTAAATCATCAAGCTACAAGACAAGATATTTATTCTCCTCACTTTCTATTTACAGTAGATTTCTACATATATGCACATTGTCAGTGTTTCTGGCCGTGGTGAACATCATAGATTTCCAGTAAAACTTCCAGTAGGCTGTGTTTCAAGTTCAAAAGCCAGATCAGTTTGATTACGCTTTCAGATATTTTTTTTTTTTTTGCAATTCCTTCACCGTTGGACATGTGCCCTCGAAGGGGTACTTTGTCGGGTTTTATTTGACCCCTCGTCTCCACATACATGTGACTGATATCTCTGTAAATGTTCATTTGTGATGCCCTCAAGTGTGCAAAGTGTGCATACAGAACGACAGCTGATTAAGAACTACCTGTAGCATTAGGAAGAGTTTCATTATGCCAGTTTTCTGCCATGCAGTGGCTTGACTTGGAGTATGTCAGGAGTAATGAAGACAAAGGAAGGGCAATACCCTACACTTTATTGCCAAAAGTATTCACTCACCCATCCAAATAATTGAAATCAGGTGTTTCAATCACTTCCATGGCCACAGGTGTATAAAATCAAGCACCTAGACATGCAGACTGTTTCTACAAACATTTGTGAAAGAATGGGTCGCTCTCAGGAGCTCAGTGAATTCCAGTGTGGTACTGTGATAGGATGCCACCTGTGCAACAAGTCCAGTGGTGAAATTTCCTCGCTCCTAAATATTCCACAGTCAGCTGTCAGTGGTATTATAACAAAGTGGAAGCGATTGGGAATGACAGCAACTCAGCCACCAAGTGGTAGGCCACGTAAAATGACGGAGTGGGGTCAGCGGATGCTGAGGCGCATAGTGCGCAGAGGTCACAAACTTTCTGCAGAGTCAATTGCTACAGACCTCCAGACTTCATGTGGCCTTCAGATTAGCTCAAGAACAGTGCGTAGAGGGCTTCATGGAATGGGTTTCCATGGCTTAGCAGCTGCATCCAAGCCATACATCACCAAGTGCAATGCAAAGTGTCGGATGCAGTGGTGTAAAGCACGCTGCCACTGGACTCTAGAGCAGTGGAGACACATTCTCTGGAGTGATGAATCGTGCTTCTCTATCTGGCAATCTGATGGACGAGTCTGGGTTTGGCGGTTGCCAGGAGAATGGTACTTGTCTGACTGCATTAGGCTAAGTGTAAAATATGGTGGAGGGGGGGATTAGGGTGTGGGCTTGATTTTCAGGAGCTGGGCTTGGCCCCTTAGTTCCAGTGAAAGGAACTCTGAATGCTTTGGCATACCAAGAGATTTTGGACAATTCCATGCTCCCAACTTTGTTGGAACAGTTTGAGGATGGCCTCTTCCTGTTCCAACATGACTGTGCACCAGTGCACAAAGCAAGGACCATAAAGACATGGATGAGAGAGTTTGGTGTGGATGAACTTGACTGGCCTGCACAGAGTTCTAAACCTTGGAATGCCTTCTCAGAAGAGTTGAAGCCGTTATAGCTGCAAAGAGTGGACCAATGTCATATTAAACCCTATGGATTAACAATGGGATGTCACTTAAGTTCATATGTGAGTCAAGGCAGGTGAGCGAATACTTTTGGCAAAATAGTGTACGTTAACTAACCCATCTTTATCTCATCCTGCCTTCTAACTTCCCTTAAATGCATAGATATATTTAAACAGCCATGACAATCTGAGAGCAGCTCATATCATCTGATAAATCCAGCTTTATTTCATATCAAAATCGTTGATCCGACAGCATTTCACATCAAGTTGATAGATGCAACTTTTCATAGCCTGTTAGCGAGCAGCTTGGTTGTTAAGCTAGCGCACTGCCATACTGTCCGTCTGAAATCTGCTGCAGAAGTTTAATTTTCTCAATATAATTGCAGCAGATTCTGGACAAAAATATTAGGGGAGAGATGGAGACAGGTTTCACGGGCATGTCAGTTATCGCAGAGATTCCAACAGGAATGATTGGACTTCTGTTTGACTCACACATATAACCATACACAGTCTATAAAAAATATCCACCCCCTTGTATGTTTTACCTTTTTTTTTTTATTTTATAAATTAATAATGGTCAATATAATTTGCCTTTTTTGACAACAATTATTAAAAAAAATGCTTTCATGTCAAAGTGAAAGCAGATTTCCACAAAGTACAATAAAACCTGTAATTTAAATTAAGAGCATAAATATTCATCTCTTTTAAAGGTACAAAATGTAAAATTTGGCTGCATTTCGCCGAACAGAACTGTACATGGGAAATAATGTTTATATATCTTTGTGAAGTATGTTAAAATAAGTGCACAATCATCCCCTTTAAACTTTCATTTTCTTTTCACAAAATTAGAAAAAAGCTTTTTAAATTTACATTAACCGGGTCGCCCTCATGGAGGCTGACATAACGAACCGCCATGTTGTCTATGGCAACGTTTTGGGGACAGAAAGAGCGAAACGCGATTTTTAAATACAAACCTGCCCGCCGGTCCTGAAAGCTTCCTGGAAGGCAGGTGGAGAACAAGACTGACCTATAATCTATAAAAATAATGGTTACAAAAATGAATGAATAAACCCTCACCTCGTCACTGCTGTAATTGATGTCCAGCTCACGATCCTTTTTGGTCTTCACAGGCCCTCGTCGCTTAGTGATGTGACGTTTTGGTAACAGATCGGCTCATTCTAAAATCTGAACGCTAGATGTCGCTAAAATGCCAAATTTTACACATTGTACCTTTAAGTCAAGATTTAATAGATACACCTTGGCTGAAATCGTAGCTCTGAGTCTGTGCCCTTTCAAGACCAGCCACAATTTCTTCATTGGATAGAAGTTTGGGCTTTGACTCGGCCACTCCAGAACATTCCCCCTGCTGTCTTTAAACTATTCCTTTCACTGTATGCTTCGGGTCATGATCTTGCTAGAAATAAATCTTCTCCCAACCCGTAGTTCTCTTGCAGACTGAATAAGATTGCCCTCCAGGATTTTCTGATATATTTTGATTTGGGGTGGGTAAAAATATTGATTAATCAATGCATTGCAACACCCCCCCCCATTCAATATCGATTCAGCAAATCCTCTGAATGGATTCACCTCCTGGCCAGTGGGGGTCTCTGTGCGTGTGATTCGCGTTGTATGGACGGAGGCCGCACTCGACCAAACAACAACCAACCATAACCATGTTACGTGAGATTTAGCACAATTTCCAAGAGGAAAGAAATATTATTTCAGCTTACATGCACTTTAGTTTTTCAGTGTTTATACAGAACTGTCATGTTTTTTACTTTTGTACTCCATATGCACAAAGAAGTTATTATTGTGCTAATTTTGCTTTTCAGATGTTTTATTCTGCAAAAATATGAGGTGACTTACCACATATGTTCACACAGGCATGAAAATAATTATAAAAAAATTGTCAGCAGGTTATTTGTGTATTTCTACTTTTTACCGAATCGACATCAAAGCATTTAAATCAACATTGAATCAAATCGTGAGGTTCTTAACAATACCCAGCCCTAATTTTGATGCATGTATTTTACCCTGTACCTTTACAAACCTTCCAGGGCCAGCTGCTGAAAAGCTTCCCCACAGCATGATGCTGCCACCAATGTGCTTCATGGTGGGGATGGTGTGTTTGTGGTGATGTACAGTGTTGGTGTCCCCCCAGAGTAGCTGCTTTTTTGATGGTGGAACAAACCATTTTGGTTTCTTTAGACCAAGAACTTTCTCCTGTTCCTACAGATTTACACATGTGCCATATTCCTTCCATTTCCCTGTGATGGATCTAACTGAACTCTGCGGGATAATCAGTGATTTGGATTTTGTTTTTTTTGTATCCATCCCCTGACTTGTACTTTTCAACAACCTTTTCTCTGAGTTGCTTGGAGTGTTCTTTTGACTTTATGATATAATGGTAGCCATGAATACTAATTAACCAATGGCTGGATCTTCCAGACACAGGTGTCTTTATACTACAATCACTTGAAACACATTCACTGCACTCAAGTGATCCTCATTTCGCTGATTGTGAGACCACTAGCACCAGCTGTCTGGACCTCTGTTGAATTATGAAAGTCACTTAGGGGGTGAATATTTACGCAATCACAATTTTACCTTACATATTTTTTTTTAATTGACATTAACTTGTAGAAATCTGTTTCCACTTTGACATTAAAGATTTTTTTTGTCCAGAAATTCGAATGATATCGCCCTCGATTGATATATAAAATCAATAAAAGGTTAATGCTTTTTACAGGGACTGTATGTAGGTGGAAATGAGGGTCAGTACTAAATACTGTAAGGACGTCCACCAAAATTCCATCACAGAATAATTCAGATTTCTCAAACCATGTGTCAACATTTACATTTACAGTCAAGGTTTTATTCCACAAGTTTGTGGGTTGGCAGATTCTCCGGCTACCCAAAGATATGTGCAAAAATACAAAGTGGGTTTTCCTTGATATATCCTCTTAATTAAATGAAAACTGAGGGGAGAAAATCCTGCCTCCTGATGAATGTTCCCAGAAGTTATGACTCTGTTGGCCTAGATCTGAAACTCACACCACTGCTTCCAGTCCTGTGTTTCTTCCATGTGCATGTTCACTTTCTTCCTCTTTTTCCTATTAACCCCCTCTCCATCCCTCCATCCATCCTCACTCAGATTCCACATTAAGCGCCTCCTCTCTTCCTCTCATGCCACTCGCTCCCTTTCATCTCTTATTTCCCTCTCTGATCTCACCCGGGCCCAGGCCATTACAGCGAGGAGCTGCCAGCTCTGAGAGAAACGTCATTAGTGAAATATGTTTGACACAGCTTTGCTATCACACAAACCCCATAGAAATTAATTCTAACTCTATTTTCTGCTCATTTCCTGCTGCTGGATAACAAAGCAGTGGAACTTTTTCTCATAAATCCTCCAGTAGATGTGTCACCATCACGGCACATGTATAGAGATTATGATAAAGCCACGTCAGAACAGTGGAGGAGGCAGTCTCACATGTACAGTTACTGTCTTTGGTCTGAATAAGAGCACATTTACATTTGTAAGAACAGTTGGATTGAAACAGTAAGAAGTCATGGGGTGAAAATGAGCCGTGGTTCCCTCCCTCTGTTCTCTGAGCATTGTGTATGTTCTCTGTCTTCTTCAAGTACCCCTCAAGTGCATACAGCAGACTGTACAGGGTGTTTAATCATAGTGATCATCAGACTACAGCAACAGAACAGTAGCTGGCTCATATAGAAAACTCATTAAGGTCAATCCAAAGCACCACTACCTGTAGATCACTACCGGTACTCTATTTCAGATCTCTGAGCATTGAGCACAATCAGAAGCATCTCACTGATATCAAATGACATCAGAATTAGATAAGAGGCATCAAACGTAATTAAAACAGTCCATCACAGTGGTTCTCAAATGGTGTGCCAAGGCACACTAGTGTGCCTTAAAGGGATATTTCAACATTTTGGCAAATTCGCCCATTGCCATAATCCCTATAGTCTTAATAATAGGTTTGTTTCTGTTAGTTGTCGGTGCAAGCTGTTTCTAGATCTGGGGGGACCGATATACCAGCTGCACAGCTAACACTATGGAAGCAGACCGTATTTTTTGCTTTCCCTCATCAAACTCATCAAATACACAATCCAACAACTCCAAAACGCTCTCATGGACAAGTTGTGACCTGCACATTCACCACGCTATGAAATAATAACTTATAATTATGTAATATTACGACACATGAAGCAAATACTCAGAATTATTTCTTGAGTAAACCACTGGGCGGAGTGACACAGTTAGGTTAGGCTTAGGCATTAAAACCAAGTGGTTAGGTTCAGGGTAAGGCAGTGGGGAAGGTGATATATTTGAGATCCAGCACCAAGGGTTAGGCTTAGGCATGATAAAGACTGACAAACACTGGCAGCTGAGTCCAACACAAAGAAAAAACTTCTGCTTGAGACTTCCGGCATGGATTGGATGAATAGCAACGCCCATGTCGGCCATCAGTTGGGTCCCTCTCGAAGAAAGGGATGTGTAGAGCTTGACTGTGCACCAAGAAAAGACACAATGGTTGAAAAAATACAGATTTGCAGTTTCTAACTCTCTACACCATACGAAGAAGGAGTAGTTTTTGTTTCAAGATTGGGATTGTTTGGTTTCAGAGTGAGCTAGGCTCACATCATCACTCATGCCTTGTAGATTTGTTTGTTCACCAGAGTCAGTAGCATTTAGTGTCATTCAGGTGCAACACTGCGGGTGCATGCTGTGCTGTAAAGGATTGTGCATGTCTTTTACTTCACATGGAAAAGTGAGAAAACACAGCACGCAGTACAGTCATTTAATTTTGAGTGTCTTGTTTTTATGATCGTGGGAATCCAAAAACCATGATTATAATTGAAAAGTCATTGCTCACCACCAGCCCTGAATGCAGTGTTGTTTGTGTCACATTTTGGTAGTGTGAATGCAAACGAACCGCGCCCAGGCACCGGGCCTGGGCCCACTTGGGGAGGTGGTCTCAGGCACGATTCAAGTGTACTCTGGCACGGTTTGAATGAGATGTGAATGTAACCGCACACGGGACAGAGCGTCCTATCAGCTTTATGAAAATCGTAACAACTACATTTCTTTCCACAGCGCGGCAGTTTGTTCACATTTTTCCTCAATAAAGGGCAGAAATCATCAGAATCCAGTCAATAAATGGTCTGTTGTGACTCAGGATGGACGCAGGATGGACTTTTTGCTGGGTAAAAACAAAAATAATCTTCACTTAGGTCATGACCCCAGTGGTTGCCATGGTAACTTCTTCTTTCTTTTCCCATGCGGGGTTGTAAACCAGCTACGTGCATACCACCACCTGCCATTTCAGACCGAGTAAATCCGATCTGATCTATCTGCTGCTTTTCTACAGCTATAGCCAAGCTAATAGCTACAGCAGTAGCAGCCATTGTATACATCTACTTACAGTACAACTCAACCCCACCCATAGATATCGCAAACTCATGCCAAAGCAGATCAAGAGAAGAGTGACAACATCATTTCTCTCAGTGTGAGTCTTTGTCCCTGTTTCAATAAGGACATGTGTCCTAATAACTGCCGCTGTGGCTATATCTGAGCTAATCACTCCACCAGCAGCCATTATATCCAGCAGCTCTCAGAAACTCACGCCAAAGCAGGTCGGTAGAAGAGTGAAAACATCATTTCCTTAAAGATGATGCTTTTAGTGTGGTTCTTTGCTCATGATTCATAAAGAAATATGGTCCAGTTTTGTTATCGCTAACACCAGTTACAGCCATTGCTAACAGCTTCCAGTAAAACTAAACCCAAACCACAGCAACCGCCTCGTTCTCCTCAAATGAAGCTGGTTAGTCTGAACTGTTTTCAGGTCTGGCAGAAATGTTGTAGATAGGAGTTTTGCAAGATGGATTTACCTGATGATGGGCATGGCCAGGTTAGTGATGATGCAATCAGGTTAAAATCTAGCTTAGCTTCGCTTGTGAATTCTGATTGGGCCTCTAGCAAAAAGGGATGATGCCATTATCGCGGGGTCTATTTTCTCGTGTCTTAGCGACAAAAAAGAAAAAATGCCAGCAGAGCAACAATCATGTCAGCATCTGTCAATGGGTATGTTGACTTCACTTTTGTACAAGACGAGATGGAGCCAGTGTCCATTGATATACAGTCAGTGGTTCATAGAACAAATGGGTTTAAAGTTGTATTTTCAAATATAAAGATTTTCTCCAGCTATTGGCTTCTTGATTAAAAAGTGAGAAGAGTTCTGTGTTTTTTGTGCCTCTTACACAAACGTAAAATAAACGTATCATTTGGGTTTAAATGTATGAGAGAGAACAAAGAAATGGAGCACAACAGATGAAGTATAGTCGTGATGTTCTAGAAACATCTGAAAAGGAGCCAATCAAATGATTCCTTTGAAAGCTGCAGCTCCCAGAACCTTCCCTCTAATTAACTTTGCCTGAGTCTGAACTTCTCTGTTTCTGAAATGATTTTCTAACATTCCTCTAAACAATCTTCCCTCCTTTATCTCACAGCTCCAGAAACCGAAACAAGCTGCTGGCCAGGGATTTGTAAAAAAATATTTTTCATCCGGAGCTTTTCAGGGTGTGGGGTTGAGATCAAATAGGACTCAGTAACAGCACAGCCCAAATGTATTGTTCACAGTGGACGAATATTTGTGAAGGAGATTATTTCCCAGAATCCCCTCAGACTACAGCAGAGACGACAACAGAGAAATCTCTTTGTGTGTAGGCAGTGACAGTGTGATGCCAGCTGAAAATCTGTTTGCTGAAACTAAACAACGCTGGCGGTAACACAGACATCTGCTTCCAGAGAAGATTGTTGTTTTTCTAAGAATCAGGAGCTTTGGCGTGATCAAAAATGAGTCCTCTGAGGAGAAAAGTTGGAATACTCCTTTAGGGAGGCCGTATGAGCTTTACACCATCAGCATGTATGTTTATTTAATCCTGACATTTTTATTTTTCAATCAAAGAGGATGAAACACTGAGAAGGAGCTTTCTTATTTCGTTTTTCTGTCCTTATATCGTGACTTTTATGTCAGAGGTGTAGTGTTGCCCAGAGTTGGCAGTTTCAGAAGTTCCTTTTTTTTTTTGGTTGCAACATCATTGTCTTCTGTAGCTTCACCATCCCACTGATGAAGTAAAGTAGCATCATAAGCTCCATTTTCCTTGCAACAAAGTTGAAGAGCAGCAGAGCCCATCCACCAGACTAAGGCTGGAGATAGATTTGCTCTGATGGGCAGACGAGTTAAAAGGGCTCTTGATTTACGCCCTAGGGTGACAGTGTACAGAGCACTATAGGTTCAAAGTGAAACAGATAAAAACCCTGGTTAGGATTTAACTTTTGTCAAACCATAAATATAATCTAACTTTGAAAAGCAGATTAATTTTCCAGACTCCATCTCTGTCATCAGGCAAATCCATCTTGAAGGGCCCCTATCCACAACGTTCTGACCAATCAGCATCACTGAAGGAGAACCAGGCAGTAGCTATGGGCGGGGTTTAGTTGGGTTTTCCTTCAATAATTTCTGGAATTTTCAAGGATTTGTTCAGATGTTTGGGTGACACTTTCCATGGAATTCAGAAGAGATTTATTTGTAAAACCTTTGAAATTTGATCAGAAATTTTAAGTTAAATTTGGGGGGATTTCCCTGAAAATTTTCAGGAATTTTCATGGAATGTTTGATGAAAATTTAATGTTTATGTTTCAGCTTTTTTCGAGAAGGATTTACTGAAATATTTTGGGGAATATTTAAGGACATTTTTGGGGTATTTCTTAAAATCAAAGGGATCTTTGGAATTTTGAACAGAGCAAATTTTTAAATCTTTAGACATTTTGGTATTTACAAGAGAATATGGGGATATTTTTTTGAAGTTTTGGAAATTTTTAAGAAAATTTAGGAGTGAATTTCCTTTAAAATTTTCCTGAATTTACATGAAATATTTAGGGACTGTTTGGCTGTTTGGGGGATTTTTTGGGGGGTGTTTTCCATGGAATGTAAATGGAATTTAGTTGTTGATTTTTGGTAATTTGATCAGAATTTTTGAGTAAAATTTGGTGAAATTTGCCAAAAATTTTCAAGAATTTTTAATGGAACTTTTAGTGAAAAAGTAATGTTTATCTCTGGGCCTTTTTTTTTTTTTTTTCAGAAAAGATAACTGGTACATTAAAGAATATTTGAGGACATTATGGTGTATTTCAAGGCAAACTTTGAAATTTTACAGAGAACTAATGTTGATAATTTTTATTTATTTATTTATTTATTTATTTATTTTTTGGTACTTTCGAGCAAATCAGGGGAATTTATTTATTATTTTTTAAGTTTTGGAAATTTGATTGGATATTAGGGTTTGGAACTTCTTTCAAAATTTCCTTTATTTTCATGATTTTAGGGATTTTCTGGCTGTTTTGGGGGAATTTTCAGGGACATTTTCCATGGAATTTAGGTGGAATTTATTAGTTAATTTTTGAAAATTTAATTGAAATGCTGTTGAAATTGTCATTGAAATCTGAATTTTTTTTAATTTTCAGGAATTTTTGGTGACATTTTTTTATTTTTTTATTTTTTATTCCCATTAAAAGTTTACTGAAACATCTGGGGAATATTTTAGGACGTTTTCAGGTATTCATGAAGGGATTTTTGGAATTTTACTGAAATTGTTGGTAACATCTTGAATTATTTATTTATATTATCATTATTATTTTGAGAACTTAGGGGGATCTGTTTTTACGTGTTGGAGCTCTCTGATCATTTTCCAAGATCTCCAAAACTTTTGGTGGAAATTTTCCTTCATCCCTGTCCTTAGTGACTGAACGGCCCCCTACAAACTGGCCCGACACACTCAAAATGTGAAAAATTAAAACAAACAGTGTGTTGTACGGTCAGATAAGCCTGTTGTCCTCACATGCAAACATCTTATTTTGGTCAAAACTTCCTCCTGTTCAAAGACAGGGCTGAGCTGTTGGACTAATCAGGTCCTGCTGATCCCCAGTAAGAGAGAGGAACCAAAAATGCAGTACATTTAGCTTAGCTCTTAGAACTTTAAAATATGGTGCTGTTGGGGGATTTTCTCTACTATTGAGGAAAGGAAAATTAAAGGAAATTAGAAGCAACAAGTCCAACCATTTCAGAAACACACAAAAGAAGGAAAAGTTGCCAAACAGCCGTTTTCTCTTGGCTGCCGTCTGCTTAGAAACAAAAAGGACGTGATGCAGAGGGAGGCTTTTTAAAGATTCACAACAGCTGCTACTCATTTGGCTGATTGGTCTGCACAGGTGTTCTGCTTTTTAAGTCAGTCCAAGAAGCTTTAAACAAGAACTTCATAATCTTTATAGATGCTTAGCTGTTACACAAATTAAGACACAAATTTAGAAACGAAACAGTAGAGGACATATGCTACTACAAACATTTCAGAAAACTGTGGAATCAATGCGTAGTTTCCTGTGTATTTTTATTATGGCATTTTAGTTCAGTGAGTCATCCAAAACCCAGAAATTTACTGTAAAACCTTAATTTTTTTGTTTGTTTATCTTGTTAATTATGCAGCATGTCCCAGCCTGCTCTCAGTTCTTTCATTGTGATGCCGCTGCAGTTCTTTTTCTTCTTTATCTTAAATTTGAGACTTTGGGATTTTATTTGAGGATGCCACTGAGGGATCTGGATACTGTGATCAGTGGGATCTCAAGCTGTAATCCTCTACTCATTTGCCCTCATTTATCAAATATGCATATGGCAGACACGTGGATGTCGTGTCATTTCCATGCACTGATTAGGATTTATCAATCCAGACATGAGATGAGGACATGCTTAAATCCCACGACAGGTTTCAGCTTGTGCACGCACATTTTCATGTCAGAGTAAATCTGATGGTGTTACATTAGATACTGCATGTGTAATTTATCCAACATGGCACTCCACTTCTACAATCCCTTTAGGCTGTGTTGGTTTTAAATTCATGTTGAGCAGCAGGAGCTTTCAGCTGATTTCTTTGTTGTTTGTTATATTAGATAAACAAGTATGTCTAAACATGTTCTGGGTAAGATTCACACTCAGCAAAGTCTTTTTCTTCATGTGCTCTTGGAATAACTTTAACAGTGTATAAAACCACAGAGGACTGCTCCCAATACTTCGCTGATTGTCAGAAAACAGTGGATTGGTCCCTCCAGGCAGGGAGTGAGTTTCTGCCACAGGTGAAGGAGTTCAAGTTTCTCTGGTACTTTTTCACAAGCAAGGGTAAAGCGAGTGTGAGATTGACAGGTGGATTGGTGCAGCCTTAGCAGCCCTGTGGGCCTTTCCCGGACCGATTTTTCGGTGGATCCTCCCAGCCCTCACCTTTGGTAGCATCCTCTGGGTAATGAGCCAAAGAATGAGATTGCATATACAAGCGGCCAAAATGAGCTTTCTCTGGAGGGTGGCTAGGCTCAGCCTTAGAGGCAGGGTGAGGAGTTCAGACATCTGGCGGGAGCTAAGAGTAGAGCCGCTGCTACTTGCTCACTGGGTGCCTTTGGGCAAGTCTGTCTGGGAGAAAACCTCAGGGAAGACCCAGAATGTGCTGGAGGAGTCTTGGGATCCCCTAGAACAGGGATGTCAGACTCAATCACAGCAGGGGCCAAATTCTGGATTTAGGTCTAACCTGAGTCTACAAGGGTCAACATTTAACCATGAACCGTCAACCTCATTTTCACCAGTAATAAAATATGAAAAAAAAAAACCCAGCACTGATGATTAATCATTTGGAAATTCAAAAAAGTAAAAATAATAAATTTAACAGCTCTAACCTGAGATAAAAAGTCCACCTTATTAGTTCAAAAGATCAGAACATGATATTAAAAATAGAAAAATAATGTTTTTAAAGAGCAAATATATGAGGAGAAAGTTGAAATCATAAGTTTGAGAGGTCAAAATATGAGATCAAATTTAAAATCATGAGTTTAAAAGTCAAAATATGACCTAAAATTTTAAATTGTGAGTCTGATAGGTCAAAATATGGGACTAGAAAGCCAAAGTCAGGGGTTTAAAATATCAAAATTTGAGCTAAAATAAAAAATAATGACTTAAAAGGTTAAAAATATGACCTAAATATAAAATTTTGAATGTAAAAATTCAAAATATAATTTAAAAAGTCAAAATCACAAATTTTAAAAGACAAAATATGATATAAAAAGTCAAAATCATGAATTAAAAATGTCAAAATATGAGAAAAAAATAGAACTCATGAGTTTAAAAGGACAAAATACAGGATTAAAAAGCCAAATTAATGAGTTGAAAAGGTAAAAATATGACTTAAAATTTAAAATTGTGAATCTAAAAGATAAAAATATGACACATGAAGTCCAAATTACGAGTTAAAAAGGTCAAAGTTTGAAATAAAAAGCCAAAATCACAAGTTTGAGTCATTTTATGTCAAAATATGACCTAAAATTTTAAACTGTGAGTCTGATAGGTCCAAATATGGGATTAAAAAGCCAAAGTCAGGGGTTTAAAATGTCAAAATATGAGCTAAAATTAAAAATAATGACTTGAAAAGTTAAAAATATGACCTAAATTTAAAATTTTGAATCTTAAAATTAAAAACCAGAATCACATGTTTGACTCATAATCTTGAGATGCAAAATTCTGATTATCAAATTTTTCTTACTCTTTACTATTCAGGTTTTTATGGCTTAACAATGATATTTTGAATAAATCTGCAGAGCTCATCCTGGATGGCCAGTTATAATACAAATATGATATGATCTTGCAGGCCGGGTTTAACCATTCCACGGGCTGAACCTGGTCCCCGGGCCTTGAGTTTGACGCCCCTGCCCTAGAATGAGTTGAAAAGTGTTGCTGGGTAGAAGGATGCCTGGGTTGACTTGCTCATTCTGCAACCACTGCGACATGGCCTTGGATAAATGGAAGAGGATGGATGGACTGGATCACTTAAGCTCTGTGCCGTTTCAAGGCAGTCTTGTCATCAAAGTGGTTGAAATTTCTCTTTTAAAAATGCTGTAAACCAAATAAATAGGGCAGGAATTACAAACCTCCTTCCTGTTCAAAAAACTGCTAAGCAAATATTTAACATCCAGGTGAAAATTTTTCATAAAATCAATCTTTTGTGCACTGAAGACTTTGATGCAACCTTGAAGGGAGAGAGAAAAAAATGGAATCAACCAAGCCTACAACAGAAAAAACAAAACCACCAGGAGCCGGAGTTTGAAAAGCTATCTCACTTTTATATGACACTAGAATGACATTTAAGAAAACAGAAAAAAATAAGAAACTCACATGCATTTAGGAGAAATCAAATGGGGTCGGGAAGATGGAGAAAAACATTCTCTCCAACAGTCTGGAATACATGAATACATCATCATCCTTTCAGTGACCTTTGAGTCTTTGTGACATTTTATTCTAATACATGAGTTCATAAATATAATCTTCTCTCACCATATAGTCTATCTATACGAGTCTCATACATCTAACTGTACATCTACTGTAGCATATTGCATATCTCGAATAAAAGAGGGGGTCGTCAATAGTTATTATGTTCTCCGGCTTCCCTGTGGAAGGGAGATAATATCGTAGAGTTAGAATAAAGAGGAAATGAAGATGAAGTAGAGGAAGAGATGAGGTTTGCTTCTGTCTCATCTCAAACAGTTACAGAAACATCCTGCAGTGTTTCGACATTGACATCTTTGTGTGTTCATGTGTGATATGTCTGTTCAACACATCATTTATGCATATTTTTAATCAGCCAATCACATGGCAGCAACCAATCCTGGTTGTTGTCTTGACCGTGTCCACATGCCTCAATGCATTGGCTGCAGCCATGTGATTGGCTGATTAGATATTTGCATTAATGTTCAGTTAAACAGGTGTACCTAATGAAGTGGTCAGTGAATGTACAGATGCATGTGTGTGCATAAAGGTCCACCTGAGGTCTACCTGCTCTGGATGCTAAAAACTGTGACACAAGATGATAGGATGAAAATTTGTCAAAATCTCTGACAAACAAGTGCTCAAAGGTACATTTTACATGAAATTGGACCACATTGCTTTCCATACTATAGGGTGTTTTCTAATATCTTGCTACACTCAAGCAGACCTGAGTCAAATAATCTTTTGGGTTTAATGCAGCACACAAAAATGATAAATCCCTTGTTCTGAGTGCCTGGAAATCTGACAGAATGCCAAATCTGTGCCCAGTGTTTCACACCTGGGTAACCTGGAGTCATTTATCAGCTGCTGAAGTGTATTCTGGGAAATCTTATGAGAGTTTAATGTCATTCAGTTCACCCTGGATCCCTAGGCACGTACCAAAGAGCAGCACACTTACTGAACTTAAAAAGTTGGCCTCAACAGATGCAGACCGCTGCACTACATCAGGCACAATGCAATACCTTCATGTATCTTTAGGGATGACTGTAGGTTCTGAGCGCTTCTAACAAGTGCTTTTACATACAATCGGCATCAAGGGAACTCCTTGGACTACAAATAATCTTTAAAATAGAAATCTATACATTAGTTCCATATTTACCCAACTAAAAGCAAAGAGCCTCGTCCTCCTACTGGCAAACATGCTGCCACAAAAGTGTCTGTCACAGCTGTTCATCCATGCATATTAATAATATGTTCCCCTTATCCAATCAGAGTTAAGATTGAAGGATGATGACAACGGAAGTGATGAAGAAACTGTAAACCTCCATTGGGATTTTCAAAGTAAAAGCTCGTTCAGTTTGTCTCTGTGGTGAGACAACTAAATTTTCATACGGTACTTTTATTCTGAAGTGTTTCTGGGATAGTTCCTCGGTTGTTGCAAAGTTGCTTTGGTGTTTAACTTTCCTTTCATTTTTACTCAATGTAAATGCTTTTAAAACATCAGCTTATAAGGTAACCTTGCAAAGCAGATGGGTACGCCCATTTCCTTGTTTTTCACTGGCGAATCCATCTTGAAAAGCTCTCATCTGAACCATTTGGGCCCGGTTAGAAAGTGACAGGACCAACCAGGGACAAGGGGCGGTACTTTCAGGCGCAGCAGAGTCGTGACGTAAGCAAGCAGCAACGAGAGGCTGGTGCAATTATGGCAAAAGAGCTTAGCATGGATGCTGCTAAAGATATAAGAGGGTCTAAGATGTCAGTCTTTTTAAAGTCTTGTAAATGTTATTGTCAAGTCCTCCTCTAAGGCCAGCCTTGGTCTAGTCTTTCTCAAGGAAAAAGGTAGTTGACAAACAGTTTTAGTCAGAGTGTTAGTCAACAAAATAAACACTTTAGTCACTCAATTAATGACTAGGTCCACTCTGTTCTCATCATAATGTTGGTAAAACCAGAAAACCCGGACTCTATTTATGTCGTTCATGGTTACAAAATCAGACAGTTATGTTACTTTGATTTACCTGCCTTAGTAGCCTCTAGGCTTTGCAAATTCATCAGACACTGCTAAAAAATATCTGCATTTGGCTGGTGCTAATTTCCCACCCTGTTGTGCGCTTCATTGTCTCTTTTCTTTAAGGGGTCTGAACCGTGCATCATCTCATAATCCTCCAGTGTGCTGACAGGTGTTTGGCCTCTTGTCTCTGCAGGAATGAGCACTTGGTCTTAAAATTGTTTTTTTCTGTCTCACTCCGTCATGGTGGTGTTGGCGATTGGAGTGCAAAGCCACTGATGTGCCACTTGGCCTGTGGCAAAACACACACTGAGTGCGTGGGTAGTTTTGTGTCTACATATAATCAATGCTAATTTTTTAGTGGATTTGTTGCAAAAGAGGAGCTACAGTGCCGTGAAAAAGTATCTGCCCCCCTTCTGTTTCCTGATTTTTTTGCATATTTATCACGCTTAAATGTGTCAGATCATCAAACCAAATTTAAAATCTCACAACGACAAAATGCAGTTTCTAAATGATGATTTTATTTATTAAGGGGGGAAAAAAATCAAAACCTATCTGGTCCTGTGTGAAAAAGTAATTGCCCTTGTTGTTGAGTTAACTGTGACCAACCACAGTTTTTGGAAAGCCAGATTTGTTGGTTCATGTCGGGGGGCAATTACTTTTTCAGTTAGGGCCAGATAGGGTTTGATTTATTTCCCCCTTATTAAATAAAATCATCATTTAGAAACTGCATTTTCTATTTACCTGGTTTGTCTTAGTGAAATTTAAAAATTGGTTTGATGATCTGAAACATGGAAGTGTGATAAATATGCAAAAAAAATCAGGAATCAGAAAGGGGGCAAATACTTTTTCACGGCACTGTATTAGCAGGGGTAAAAGTATCTTAGTGGATTTGCACCTTTGATTTTAACATCCATATGATGACGACTGATGTAAAGGAGTTAGAGTGTGAACTTTACCTGTGAAACTGGATGACATTAAACTTTCTCATTCATTTTATAAAGTTACTTATATACATCTTAGATTGGACATCTATTTTCTTAATGACTTTCTTATAGCCTCTGTAAAGTACATGTTAAAACTGTTGGGTATGATTCATCGGTCTTATAAGTTTCATAAACACCTTCTGTTCTTTAGAGTATTAAATGTGGTAGTAAAATGATTATTTGCTAGTAGTTTTGGCCCAGGTCTGCACTCATTACATTTTAGCCCTTTCATGGGTACACAGAAAGCACAGAGTCCACTCTAAAGTGGCCAACGCTTAATGAAAAACCCACATGTATTCTCAGCAGCACTGACATTACCATTGTTCTTCTTGAAAAGCCTCTCCTGTATATATATATATTTTTTAGGACTTTCCAGGCGCCATTCACTGTCTTGGTGTACCGCTCCCTCACAAACAGAGACAGACATGTCTACATTCACGCAACTTCAATACACTGAAGTTGAAAAAGAACACAGAAAATATACAACCTTTCAATTTTCTCTTACCCAACAAATCTGCTGAACAGGCAAGAAGGTTGGGAAATGCTACTGTTAGCGATGGTTATTACAAAAAAGCTGTACAGTTCTTCTTCAAAAGAAGCGTCAGAGTTAGCCATCTGTCTGTGTCAATGACGCTGTTTTAGCACAAAGGTTGAGGGCACGTTGGGTCAAGCAAGTTCTGAAGTTGATTTTCATCCCTATTTAAGTAACAAGACCTGAATAATGTTCATCAATCGCTGTGATTTTTCGGACTTTTCTCTCTAATGGCTTTCCAAATATTCTTCTATTTCAGGATGGCTCATATTTAAAGCCCAGATGTGTCGAGGCTGGATCCTGGTCACACTAAAAAGGCTAAGCCCCTATCATTATAGTTCAGTCCTGTCAAAGAGCAGCCACATATCCTGTGAAGAAAAAAAGGATGTCAGATCTCAGAGGCAGCTGTAATCTTTTGAGAGGCGACTGATCCAAAGCAGCCGGATCCAAAGAAAAGAAGAGAGAATTTCAGAATCAGGTTCACTGGACACGCAACGTATTAAAAGTCTCTCCCTGTACTGTTCGAGGTTCAGAAATGCAAATAGTTAAAGAGTTCGACTACAGAGAGGCAACAAGTGTTTCATCTATTTTTCCTGGAGCTTGTGTCTGTTGGCTGGCTGCTGCTCTTCATGCTGAAGGCTGTGATGTCACTGACCTCTTCGTCACTCCTTGCCCTTCCCTCCGTCCACGGGTTGGACAAGAAACCGTGGGAATCTATGCCATAAAAGCTGCGTCCATCTTTGCTACGAGCTGACAGATTTGTTTGGTTAAGTGAGCCTGTGCTGTTACATTTCTTCACCAGCGGGGGAGCCAGAGAGCCCGGCGTGAGCAGCGATGTGAGCGAGAGGCTGTTCAGAGTCTCCGACAAGTGTTCGCCACCCGTCCCCGTGCCCACGTCCTCGTCCGAGGGGTCTATGGAGTCCTGACGGGGGCAGCCGGGGCTGGTGCTGCCACCGCCGCAGCTGCTCTGGCTCCTCTGGTGCCCCCTGGTGGCTTGGAGGGTCAAAGCAGTACTGCGTCTCTTAAGTGCATGGTGGCCTTGGTCTCCTGTCGCCGTTTCCTGGGTGTGTGGGGTGCGGCTGGGGAGTGGGCAGTGGAGAGGCACGGGGAGATCGTGAACCCGAGGGGGGGAGATGCTGAAGCTCAGTCCTTCCTCTAGAGTGGTCTGCAGGCTGCCCTCTGAACTTCCTGTGGCCAGGGAGGAGTCACTGTGGGACGGGTGCTGCACAGATGTAGAAGAAAAGTTAGTTTTCAGGGACAGTAAATCTTCAAAAATAATGCCTATCATAGTTTTGCTAACATTAATATAAAATAATTTTTGCAATTCATTATTCTTTGTCTTTTGGAATGCATCTAAGGACCCCCATTGGACTAGTAATATCAAGGGACCTTTGGTATTTAGTGATAATCTCATGGGACATCTGTGTTTTTAATCCCGTGTGAATCGACCATGTCTGTAATATGAGGTGTAAAAATAATTACCAACAATAGTTCAGCACAGAGAGAGGTCCAGGAGTAATTCTTATCCTGTATAAATCGACATCTCTGTAATTTATTGTGGGTTTTTCCGATTCTTGAGGGGTTGAGGAAAGGACAGGGGCATTATTTTTGTTAGAAAAGCCTGAAAAGTGTATTTTCCATAATATGGGACCTTTGACTAAGGTAATTTTGACAACAGATAGTCTGGGGGAACTCAGTTTGGTTCGAGGGCCCAAATTACAACCTTCTTTTACTTTTGTATACTCTGGTTTGCATTCACATTGCACCTGGTCAAACATACCAAACCATCTGGATAAGCATTTGAGGCGCTGTCGTGTGGAGCGCAATCCATGCCAGAAGTTTTGTTAAAAGGAACCCTGCATGATCAGACAAGTTCATCTCGTTGGGTAGATATTTGTATGTCTCATATACACGTTGAACTAAAAAACTCACAAGATGTCTGCATTTTGAGTCATTTGAGTTTATAAATTCACCAGGAGACCGCCATGTTTTGGTCTGCGCTGGCGCCGTGATGTCACAGTTCTGTGGTGTGATCCTCACTGTTCCTATGCAGTAACCTGTTTCAGACTGGCAGCCAGTGTTAGGGCTGCATCTCAGAAACACAGCACGTCTCACACACAGAGGATTCTAAAATTTGAGGTCTCTTCTATTTTATATTTGCACCACAAGCGGTTATCTGTCCATCTAGACAGGAAAATGATAAATACAGAGCCATATTTACCTTGTTGTAACAAATAATTATGTCCACATGGGTAGAAAATGTTTGAAATCTGTTTCTTGATGAACCAGATGAAGGCCACGAGGTAAAATGTGTCTGTTTAATAAAGTTGTTCCCAAACTTCTACTCTTTATGAGGCTTTCTGTTTCCACATGGTTCAAGTGAATACGAAAGGACTTCTGCTTTGCATCTTCTAAAGTAAAAGTCCACTTTAGCATTTCTTTGGAGAAGCTCAGTTCGTATGTACATAATACTTTTATTTTGAAAAGCTCTTGGCACACTTCTACTGAACCCAGTCACTTGTAGGAGGTTTATTGATGTAAAATTTAGAAGAATGACAGAGCTTTGACAGCAGGGACACAAAACCAACACACAGCAAACTCATGGCAGCAACAGCTGCAAGCAACAAAACCGTCTGAAAAACGGTTACTGCTGGCAACGGAGAGGAGCGCTGCAGAACCGTGACATCACACTAACTTGGTGTGGATCAAAACATGACGGCCTCCTGGTGAGTTTATGAGCTGAAATGAACAGATGCAACAAAACAAAATGCAGATATGTGGGATATTTAGTGAGTTTTTTAGTTTAATATACATTTAAGACATACAAATAGCTATCCAACAAGATGAACTTGTCTGATCATGCAGGGCTCCTTTTAATTCGGAAAAAAAAAAAAATTAACTGAGAAAAATAAATTTGAAACTGAAAGTTTATGATTTGTTCCTGAAAAAAAAATATAAAAACACTCAACTGTAATGAGAAGTGTTTTTTTTTCCAATTTAAATATAGCTTTGATTCAGCTCTGTAATTATTATAATAAAATATTCTATTTTTAATTTTCTACTCCTAAATATATTTTCAAATTTGAGGTGTTATTTTTTTCAAATGCAGGTTTAATGTTTTCAGAATCAAATCTTTTTGTTTCAAACTCAAATCTTTTTTTTTGGTTTCAGATCTTTTTCACTTTCAGATCATATCTTTTTAGGTTCAAACTTCTGGCCCTGTTCTGGCGTGGGGGGCGTGGCCTCGACTGAGAAGGGTGTGGAATAGTGAGTGACAGCATGGCAAAGAAGGCTCAGAGCCTTCCCCATGTTGCCTTCAGGAAACGTGGGTACTTTGCGAGATATGACAACACTTTCTATACACTGTATTTACCCAGTTAGCTGTAAATAAAGGGATGCTGAGGACAAAATTACCTTTTACAAGTTGTTTTAGACAACTCTTGGCAATTATTTACCTATTAAAACATTAAAATATGTTATGTTAATCACCCATACTTAAAGAAACAATGCTTCCCATTTCCATATTTGACTGTGAGCGCAGCATCACGGATTAGCATGGGGTCTTTCTCACCAGGGCTTTTTAGAAGAGGTAAAGAAGACAGTATCCTAATATCATAATGCTGGGTAACTTTGAAAAGTAGGGACACTCAGACAGACATTATTATATATCAATGCAATAAGGAGGCATAGGGCAGGAGTGTCAAACTCAATCACAGCAGGGGCCAGATTCTGAATTCAGGTATAACCTCAGGGCCTAACAGGGTCAACTTAACCATAAACCCTCAACCTCATTTCAACAGTAATAGAACATGAAACAAACAAACAAACAAACAAACAAACAAACAACAACAACAACAAAGAAAACTTAGCACTGATGATAAAGGATTTTGAAATTGAAAAGAAATGGAAAAGACAAAACATGTAATTGAAATTGTAAAAATAATGTTTTTAAGAGGCAAATATATTAGAAAGAAAGTCAAAATTATGAAACTAAAAGTCAAAATATGATTCCAGTTTTTAAATGGAATGTCTAAAAGGTCAAACCTTAGGATTACGAAGTCAAAGTTAGGAGTTGAAAATTTGAGATGAAGTACAAAATAAACAGTTAAAATGGTCAAAATTTGACTTAAAATATAAAATTATTAATCTAAATGTTCAAAATATTATATAAGAAGTCAAAATTCTGAGTTGAAGTGCTCAAAGTATGAAATAAAAACGTTTAATCCTAAATTTTAGTCCTTATTGTGGGATGCAAAATTGAAAATGTAAAAAAAAAAACAAATTAATTTCTCTTCCTATATTCCTAAATTTTTATTTCATCATTTTTACTCCTTACTTTTTCAGATTGTATGACTTAACAAGGATATCTTAAATAATCAAGGATAAGTTCACATTTTATACTTGAGGAAATCTGCAGACTTCATACTGATGGGCCAGTTATAACAGAAATATGATATAATCTTGAGGGTCGGATTTAAGTGTTCAGTGGGCCGGATTTGACCCCCCGGCCTTGAGTTTGGCATAAGATTAGCATGAACTAGCCGATGCTATTAACGGCTCAGCAAGAAAATACCGCAAAGTTTACTGGAAAAGTATAAAAGATTCCCAACCTCCTAGAAAAGACTGCTAAAGGTTCTAGGAAAAATCAAAATAATAATTGCTGAATATTCCAAAAATTTCATAGTTTGTTGTGAAATTTCTATTTGTTTAGAAAAGTCCTGACACACCAGGTGAGAACCACTGATTCAAATGATGCAGTGTGGACTGCATGCATCTGATGCTGTTTGATGCAAAGTGCAATCTGACAGTTGCATGCTGTTAGGAAACGTTGCTAAAGTCATGGGCAAATAGGTCTAAAGAGAGTGAGTTTCAAACTATTGCTTAATTGAAATAATATTGAAGTTTTGCTGCAACAGAGACAGAATAAAAAAAAATAAAAAATGTTACAGTTCAAGCTGATTGGTGTAACCAGCCCAGGATGTCTAATGGCATTTCTTTCATTAACTCATTGAGTGCCATTGACGTATATATACGTCAAAGTGTTTTTCAGCGGCTGGCACAAGGGGGTGCTCTCAAGCTCCCTGTGAGTAATTTTGGGGCTTCTGGGATACGTAATCAGAACACTACAGTTGGAAGAGACGGTAGAATCCAGGGATCAGCGCTTTCATTCATCTGCCTATGCCGGCCAAGAGGCTAAAGAATGCCGCGAGCATCAGAGGAATAAGGCAGCCTCCCGCCAGCTGGATACATACAGTGATGACACTTCAAAGACGGACTTTTCCGACCCAGACTCTGAGGAATGGCTGCCAAGTGAGCGGAGCGGATCTTGTTCTCCATCCCAGAGCCATGGAGGTAAGTTAACGTTAGGAACCCACTTATTATTCAGACAAATTTATCGAATGAAACCATTACTCATGCTCCTGTGATTTCAGAAGCAGACTTGAGAGAAGAGCAAGCCCCATGCAGTTCTACAACCCTGTCTGTTGGCAGAAAAAGAGGTAAGAACAAAAAATTCTATATTATAGATTATATATTATATATAAAACATATTATATAGCTATTATATTACTTCTATTATTTACAGGCAGTGCCAGGGGACATGCAAGCAGGAGAGGATGTGGGCATATCGGGGGGTCCTGTGGAGGCCGTCCAGTTGTATTGTGCTGTATTTTGTATTTATTTTTATTTATTTCATATATTTTACAATAAAATAACATTTGGAATACAATTTTCAGATGTCTCTTATGTTATGTCGTTGAAGGCAAAATTATAACATTCAAATCACTGATTTGCTTGACAGACTCTCTTTCACAAAAATGCATTTTTCTCAGCTTTCTAGAAAAAAAGTGGTCTTTTTGGTGAAACTAGCCTCTATTCAACTTAAGATAAATCAAGGACGGAACAAGGTGCAAACAAACGTTTTTTTCCATAATGACATCAAGGGTTTCTTCTGTCATTTGAGCTATTTGGTGTTTTCAGAGTCATAGTACAAAATATTCTGTGAGTCTTCAAAGATGACTCAAAATGGCCAAAAAAGCTGGCACAAGCCACTTTCCATTTTATAAAAGGGCTGGCACTCAATGAGTTAAAAATATCACATGGACAGGAGAGTGTTGGTCATTTTTCCCAATCTTGGCAATGATCTCACTATACAAGACCACAGGGGAGCGTATGAGAATTTCACATAAATGGAAGAAATGGTGGAGAAAGAACCAAAAGATAAAGGACAAAGCGAGGAGGCATGGAGAGAAAGAACAGCAGAGAATGAAACGAAAGGGACAGGAGAGACTGAGAGGAATGTGAGCCAAGAACAACAGTGTGCACCGAGTCTGTATCAGACTCAGGGGCTGGCCGGGCTAATTAGCTGAGCGCCGCAGAGCATTACTGTAGCAGCTGAGGATCACAGACGCACTCAGGCACGAGCTAAACAATCCAAACAGGTAGAGGAGAAAGAAAGGGAAATCTGTCTCCATGGTTACGTGGGAACAGGAACCAAATAAGGGCCTTTTCATCTGTGTTTGTTTCATGAAGCGTCTAACAAACAGGAGGCGTCAGATTCAATGCAAAGGAAATCCTAGCTTCATGTATGACCACAGCTTATCATCAGAGTCTCACGCATCTACTGATGAGGGAAACTGTCAATGACATGTTTACTGTAACTAAAATGTGTGCATACTTTAAATTTGTCTCCTTTTGTCAAATTATTTTGAAGCTTAGATATTGCATATAGAATGAATAAATAACTTAATTCAAGGTATATTTTTAATGTATGTGGCATCAGGTATCAAGATCATTCAGATTCAGGCTTGCAATCTTATTTTTATACCTTATTTAACAAATCCCATCTGACTGCCTGAAGTGTTTTTGATGCATGACAACTTTGGTTCACTGAGCGCTCCCCCAGGAAATATCTATCTACGCCGTTCCATCAAGTCTCTGACGTGTTGCACAGAGATACGGATGTCAGGTTCCTATTTGTCTATCCAGCAACTCATCCATCAACACACACAGCGATCCATTCAACTGTCCATAATACCTGAGAGCTCAGGGGCCGGCTGTTGGCTCCAGGTGATCGCAGAGAGGCCCACGAGGCTGGGGAGGCCAACCTGGACGGCCCTCTGTGTCCTGGACTAACTCCGTTCTCAGGACTGCCCGGATGAGCCGCGGCGGCCGGGTGGAAGAAGTCTGCTGGGAGGTGGAGGACAGGTGACGACCCGTCACCACCTCTGCTGCAGCCGTCTCCATCTGAAAAGAGGAAGTTAGGGTTTATTACAGCTCTGAAAAAGCAATGGTATGAGTTTCAATCAGACCTGTTGTCATAGGTGTATAAAATCCTTGCCATGCAGTCTCCATTTGCAAACATTTGTGATAAAAAATGGGTCATTATGAAGAGCTCTTTGGTTATGGTATGGGGCTGTTTCCACAGAAACTCTCCAGAATCTTTTGAAAACCTTTCAGTAAGAGTGGAGGCTGTTATAGCTGCAAAAGGGGGGCTTCACATCAAAGTACATGTATTTGGTGATGGTGAGGCATCCAGAAACTTTTGCTTTTATAGTGTATAATGTTGTTCACTCCCTTGTGATTTTTGCTCCCAATTTCTTGTACTTATTCAGTGAGGAATCACAAGACAAAGAGCCTTTTTAGCCCATCAGTGAAACATATGAGTTACCAAGTTATGCAGATGATACACATCTTTATATTCCTCCTTCATCTGGTGTTCGAGTTCTGTCAGGCATCTTATAGTGGATTTCAGAAAATGATCAGATCATTCAGAATGTTCAAAAAGAGGCCAAAGTAAACAATATGAGAAATCTCAGCATGTCTTTCAAGTTTGAATCCATGTAAAGGCTGAGAAATGTGTCAGTTTGCATTCTGAATCAAACAGATTCCACCAAAACTAAATTATCCAAAGCACTGCAAGACTGTGAAACAGCCCTCTTAAGAATTTCTGAACATACCTATAAAACTCATATTTCCAAACTCACATTTTCCTCAAAGTGTACTTCAATACTTGAACACAGAATTCATTTTCATTAGGGCTTTTAGCATTAGCACATTCATCATGATATGATTATGATCAAAATCTAATTAATCGATATTTAAATCAAATTTATTATGATCTAATTTCTCATTTCAGGCCAGGAGTGTCTAAAAAATTTTGGCAACAAAAAAAGTTAACAATGACGGGGCCACTTTATCCTTTTTTGTATTCAAATTACAAACCAATCCAGAACAGGTTAAGATATGATACGTTATTGAATGTGCCAAAAAATAAAACAGTCAGTATCACAGTTATGCATGGATAGCTAATGACAGAAAGCTGTTTCTGCACCAGCCTCACACATGTTTAATCTACCCAAGCTGTCTATTTAACCCTTTCTAAGGTGCCCCCCCATTTTCGAGGAGACAAAATAACATGCCCAAATAAAAACAGACACTGTTCATGATCCCTTGTGACTACAAACTAATCCCTGACCATTCCTGACAGCAAACACTCTTAAGATTCTCCCTCCAGTGTCAGAATAGCTCTATCTGACACAGACTTACACCAGCTCAAAGAAAGAAAAAATGGCTGATTTATTCTCGCCTGAAAATATGTATTTTTTAAAAACTGAATTATTTAGTTATGGCTGTGATATTCTTGCTTAGAAACTTGATGGAGCTATTGCCACATGTCAGATCAAAATCAAGTTAAGTTGTAAGTAAAATTTACCAAAAAATGACTGTTTAGCAGTAGTTTTGCTATGAAAATGACTTTTGAGACTACAAATACAAATACAATTTCAAATACTTATTAAATAATAATTAATATAGACATAGATAGATTTATTTAATGGTCTGACCCATACAGCACCTGTCAAGGCAAAATCTGGGCCTTGTACTACTCTAGTTGACTCTAGTTGTACTCTGCTAAAATGTTAAAATGTCCCGTGTTTCACTCTTTCACTTGTTTTTAATTGTGTAATCAGTAAAATAACAACTGCACATCATAAGATGTTTTTACTGAATGGAAAACAAATGTTTTGATTTCGTTCATAAATTTCTTATAATGTGAGAGAAATGCATGTAAAAGTAGACATCTATGTTCAAGCTGGAAGCAGAATGCATGTGCTCTGGGATATGCAGCTGCATGAAATCACCTTAAAGCAGGTGTTCTCAACATTGGGGTTGGGACCCCATTGGGGGCCGCAAGACACTGAGAGGGGGTCTCCAGATGCCTTAAAAAAAACTAAGAACATTTTTGAATTACACTGTTGCCATTTTACACCAATTTTACCTCATTCTAACCCATTTTTTATCATTTTTTTCATCTGTTTTGCCAATTTTAATACATTTTAGCAACTTAAAACCCATTTTTTGTGAATTTTAAACCCTTTCCACCACCTTTTTTGTGCCTGTTTTTGCTACTTCTAAACCAACTCTCTGCCTATTGTTGGCTCTCTTGACCCATTATTGCCACTATTAACCCTTTTTAAAACTTTTCAAGCCACATTTCACAATTTGCTATGCCCATTTTGCCAGTTTCTGACTATTTCTACTTCAGCTAACCCTTTTTTGCCAGTTTATATCAATTTTCATCCCATTTCACCAAATTTCCACCTGTGTTTGCCACTTCAATGCCATTTCAACCACTTTTGAATCCCCGTTGACCACTTAATAAGCCCATTTTGCCACTTTAACCCATTTCTGCCATTTTTTGATTATTTTTTTGCCACTTTTATCTATTTTTTGGCATTTCTAAGCCATTTCTGCTACTTCTAAACTTGAATTTCCCCAACTTTCCCACCATTTTTTTTGCCATTATTAACCCATTTTAGCTATTTTCTACATGTTTTTAACCAAAGGATTTACATTTTTAACTAACTACACAAATGAATTAAAATTTGTTTCTTTAATAGGAGTGGTTATTATTCGAGTTAATATAAAATACCACAGCCCCACTTTACAATGGACCATGATTTTGCTGGCCCAGTTTGGCTGGGCCCTGGGGGTTCCCTGGTGACTGACACCTTTATTTTGTGGGTCTTTTTGGGGGCTCTTCTTCAGATGCTGCATGCATTTATTGTTGGTGTTGGTGGTGTTATGGTGTAGGGTCAGCCCTGTGTTGATGTGCTCTTTGGTATCCTAAGCATCCTAAGTTTTGCATATTTTAGAGAAATTAAAAGACAGCTTTAATGCAAAGATGCATGCTATGTAAACAAACCCACCATGTCCACAGTGACATTATTTCCACAGCAGTCGTGTGCTGTTGTACAGCCCCCCCCAAACTGACTTTCTCATCTTGCTCCATCTGTTCCAGTCATGACCGTCGTGTTACACGGGGACAAAGCGCCATCAGCATACCATAACATGTCATTCATCATATGGCGGTGTCCTCGCAGGCCTCATCTATCACTGCTCTAATTGCAGTGGAAGTCAATCAACTGTGTGCAATATATGAGACATGTCCCTGTGTGTCTGAGTCAAAGACGTTCAGCAGTGACGTCCTTATTTAAACGATACGATCAATGTCACGCCAAAGTCGTGGCTTAATGAAATCCTGCTGGGTAAATACAAGTGAGGGTCATAGGGAACACTGATAAGGATAATAAGGAGCGCTGATGAAAGGTATCCCAAAGAGGGATTATTTTAATATGATCTGATGATGTCAAAGATTCAATTGAAGCGTTTTACTGCTCTTTGATGAAAAATGATCTACAAAGAGGAGCTTTGATTCAAAGGAAAAGGACCCAGACTCTCATTAACATTTTATCATTGATATTATGTAACGGTGATCTCTACTGTAAAGCAGAGGTTGGACTGCCTGCTATACAGTCTTACCACAAAAAGAGGCATCTATACTTTTTTTTCTTACTGGTTTTAATGGCACGTTTTGCTGTGTAGGCCATTTTTTCAACCTCCTTAAGATATTTTTTAGTAAACCAAACATTATACATATATCCTTTTGCATGCATTGAAGCCTGGATCTTTGCTAAAATTCTACCCCAACTCAAGGACTCTTGATTTACAAATCTCATAAACACATATTTCATTCACAGTAGAACATAAACAACATATCAGATGTTGAATCTGAGACATTTTACAATTAAAAAAAACACATTTGCTCATTTCTTGCAGCAGCACCTCTCAAAAAAGTAGGGACGGGGTAACAAAAGGCTGGAAAAGTCAGTGGTACTGATGAAAAACAGCTGGAGAAGCACTTTGAAACTACATATGTTAATTGGCAACAGGTCAGGAATATGATTGAGTAGGAAAAGGAAAAGGAAGGAACACTCCTAGAAATCATTGTATGTCAACACAGTTTGCTGTGCCATCTATAAACGCAAGTTAAAGCTGGATCATGCAAAGAAGAAGCCATATGTGAACATGATCCAGAAACACCACTGTCTTCTCTGGGCTAGAGCTCATTCAAAATGGACTAAGGAAAAATGGAAAATTGTTCTGTGGTTGGACTGATAAAATAAATTGAAATTCTTTCCGAAAACCACGGATGCTGGTACTTGCAGACAAAAGAGGAGAGGAACCATCCAGCTTGTTATCCTGGCACAGTTGCATTAGTGCCTATGGCATGGGCAGCTAACACATCTGGAAATAAACTATCAATGATGAGAAGTAGAGAGAGGTTTTAGATCAACATATGCTCCCATCCAGAAACATCTCTTTCAGGGAAGGCCTCCACTATTTCAGCAAGACAATGCTAAACTACATACCACATCCATCACAGCAGCATGGCTTGGTTGCTGGACTGGCCTGTTTGCAGTCCAGACCTTGCAACAGTAGAAAGCATGTGGATCATTATAAATTGACAAACATCCAGCAAAGAAGACACAGGGCTCTTCAGCAGCTAGAATCCTACATCAGACAAGAATGGGACAACATTCCTGTCAGCAACTGGTCTCCTCTCTTCTCAGACTTTTACAGACTGTTGTTAAAAGAAGAGGGGAAGCTACACAATGAAGCTACACAATGGTAAACATGGCCCAGTCCCTACTTTTTTGAGATGTGTTGCTGCCATCAGATCCAAAATGAGCTAATGTAAGATGTCTCAGTTTCAACATCTGATATGTTGTTTGAGTTCTATTGTGAGTAAAATATGGGTTTGTGAGATTTGACAGTCATTGCATTCTGTTTTTAATTACATTTTACAGAGTGCCCCAACTTTTTTGGAATTTCGGTTGTACTGTGCCAATGTTAAGTCTTGTACCTGTACAATGTTCTGGACTTGGCTGATCCGGTGAGGGGGTGTTCACCCTGGGATGGACGCCGACCTCACACAGCTCCTGGACCCCCAGCTCGCTTCCTGAGCTGGACGGATGTAAGCCCCTGAAGCCCCCCTGGTTGGTCAGCTCCTCCGAACTGTGGGAGTCACTGCTGCCTCTCTGAAAGCATGATGGGGAAAAAATTAAAAAAGAGTAGATAGGGGAGTGAGTGAAAAGGACTTAGGCGGGACAAAGAGATGCAGACAGAAGAAGCGTGATATCCAGGTGCTCTGATGTTCACCGGAGCAGCAGAGATTTCAAACTGGAGCCTTTCATTTCCTCTTGTCATAATGGAAATCTGAAAACAATTTGTTACCAATTTCAAAAAAAGCTCTCCTTTCATGTTCCTTTCTTTATCCATCCACACACGTTTGATTAAAACTGAATGCGGTTTTAAGAAAAGAGAATAACGGCACGCTTCAAAGCTGTTTATTGCTCGAATGTTGTCGTCGGATCAAATGAAAATGGCCTCCAATAAAGCAGTGATGAATCAGACCAGGTGGAGCGCTGCGAGCTGAGAGACAAGTGCTCAGGAGAAGATGAAGATATGAAAAAACACATGCTTAAGTATCCCAGCATGCCCGTATCAGGAGCATGCAGGGAGGCAGGTGTTTTAATCAGTCAGAAGAGCATGTAAACAGTAATTAATGATGATAAACGGGACTGAAAGGGTGTGATGACATGAGCGGTTCCCCTCTAGAGCCCCAAACACATGTACCTGCACGAGCGTTCCTGTGATTATTACAGCTCATGTTAATTTATATGATGAAATTCAGGTTTGATTTCACCAAAGGGCGTCAAATAAGAGGCTGGTTTAATTAAAACTGCTCAAAGATGGTGAAATGATATTCTAAGGGGATGTGACTTTGAATAAGATAGGGTCACACGTGCTCACTCTGCTCCTCTTAACATGGTGCAGGAAAGTATAATTATTACTGAATGATTGCCTTATATTATTAAAGACTCTATGACCAAAAGTGTGCAGAATAACTGAACGTCAGACCAGTATTTCATTGCTGAGTAGCTTGATGGAATATGTAAGTTCTTTGCAGATGATGTCACGAAGCAGCAGAGAACTTCCCTTAGGGGGCAAGAAGTGATTTCAGCTCAGAAGAGCTGGTTGTTCAGCTCTTCATTTGGTACCAGTTTTTTTTTTTTAGCTGTGGATTAAAAAATGACAAAGGATGAAGGAAAGGAAACTGGTACTCAAACAAGAGCTAGCTACAGTGGCTCCCATTAAAGAGCCGTTTCATAGAACAGGCTCGTTTCTGAATGGCACATCACTGTTTCAATTAAAAGCATGTTTGTGACAACATGAGGCTGTTTTATAAGTTAAACAGGTTCAGCTAGTCTCTTAGCTCATTTCAAGACTCTTTGAGACTCCTTTTGCCCTTCACCTGGCCATGGTTGGATTTACTATTATAGTGGAGGTTACAGTTGAGATCATCAGTAAATGAGGACTACTATGAGACAACTGAAAGTGAGACTGCATCTTCAATTATAAGAGTTCAGTTATAGCAGTTAGCATAGCCATCTGTTGAGATGATCTGTTGATGTTTTCAGTGGAGGATGGTATTTGGCTTTTGTAAGCCGCTAAGTTCAATCTTTATTATATACGGTCAAAATCAGACGCTTACATACAAAAAAAGCACATAACCTTTTCTTTCTCATTGTCTGACATTAAACCAAACGAAACTTTTCCTTTTTTAGGTCAGTTAAGATTACCAAACTTACTGCTATTCACTTAAATCCAGAATAATGAGAGACAGATTTTTTTTAGACATCATTTTGTTACTTTCTTTAAAGTCAGAAGTTCACACACATCTTAGTATTAAGGCTGTCACGATATCAGATTTTCACTTCACGATTATCGTGGGCAAAAAATGTCACGATAACGATATTATCACGATATCAATAAAAATTTAAATAATAATGGGACAATAAATCAAATTTATCTTTAACTTTATGTTGTGTACTCTCTTTTGGCAGATGAATTACACTCAAAATACCTGTCTAAGGAGGTACTGAGGCAATATGAAAACAGTAACTGTACAACTGCATATAAAAAGTGCAATTACACTTGATAGCTAGTTAAAAGGTAACCAGATGAACTGATAAACAGAAAATCCACAAGGTGCAACATCTGCTATAACCACAATATTAACTGAAACAAAATTATTTGTGGATAGCAGGGGACACAATATTTATGTGCAACTGAAGAATGACAACTAATAACTTTGGAATAATCCAATGTCTACTGAACAATCCCTGGCATATTTTTTTCTTTTTCCAAGCTGTGTTCAAGTGACACTGGATCATTTACATGATATTATCATATGCACATTTTTAACACGATATTGAAATTTTATTTTTTAATATCACGATTATCGTCAGTACCAGTATATCGCGACAGCCCTACTTAGTATTTCATAGCATTTCTTTTAAACTGTCTGACTTGGGTCAAATGTTTTGAGTCTCCTTCCACAAGATTCCCACAAGACTTTGCTGGAATTTTGTCCCATTCCTTCTGACAGAACTGGTGTAACTGAGTCAGGTTTGTTGGCTGACTTGCTCTCATAAACCTCTTCAGCTCTGCCCACAACTTTAGGATTGAGATCAGGGCTTTGTGATGGCCACTCCATCACAAAGTCTGATGTCTTGAGATGTTGCTTCAATGATGTTCTTTCCTCCTGTTGCCATCTTTTTGGGAAGTGCACCAGCCCCTCCTGCAGCAAAACACCCCCACAACATGATGCTGCCACCCCAGTACTTAACAGACTGGATGGTGTTCTGAGGCTTTTCCTCTAAATATAACAATGGCTCTGATGGCCAAATAGTTCAACTTTAGTTTCATCAGACCAGTGTGGATGATGACACTCTTACCAGCTTCAGTCAGCATCTTCACAAAGTCTTTAGTTTTTGTTTAAGGGTTGATGCACACATTTGGCACCAAAGCACATTCATCTCTGGGACACTGAACCATCTCTGTCCTGACTGGGGAGGTGATCAGACATTGCTATGGTGTTTATACTTGGGTATAACTGTTTGAACAGATGAACGTGACACCTTTAGGCATCTGGAAATTGTACCCAAGGATGAACCAGACTTGTGGAGGTCCTCAATTCTCCTCCTGATATTTTGGCTGATTTCTTTGGATTTTTCCATGATGTGTGCACAGATGTGTGCCTTAAAATATATCCATGAGTGTGCCTCCAATTCAGATGTTGTCAATTAACCAATCAGAAGCTTCCAAAGCTATGACATAATTTCTGGGAAAATTGTTTAAAGGCATAGTAATTTTAGTATATGTAAACTTCTGACTTTTGAAAAAAATAATAAAAAGTTATCTAAACAATTCTCTGTCTCACTATCCTGGATTTTAGCAAATAGGAAAAATTCTGGTAATCCTATCTGACCTAAAACAGGAAACCTTTTGTCTGATTTAATGCCAGACAGTGAGGGAAAAAAGGTTTTGTGTATTTTTATACAGTCTATGTAAACTTCTGGTTACAACTGTATGTGTAGACAACTTCCACAAAGACAAACACAAGAATGCCTATCTGCAGTCCTGTCCAAGGTCCAGTCATGGATGAATGGAGTAAAATTATGTGTGTGAGGGTATTTGTGTACCTGGCTGTCTCTGACCAGCAGCTGGTAGCTGCTGTGTTCGTCCAGGCTGAGGTCGTCTGGCAGCGCCAGAGATGAAGACTTGTCTGACAGCTGCTCCGACATCAGAGACGCCTGCTCCACCTCCGCCAACTGGATCTGTACAAGCAACACAAAGACGTGTCAACAGTCATCTGCTTCCACCCACAGAGAGGGGGGTCATCACAGCCGGCTGATCATTTAGATGAAGAGGAAAAGTATTTGAAGTGTTCCTTGAAATGAATAAAAAAATGACTAAAACTGATACATTTGTGTTTAAACTCACATACAACACCCAAATAAAGCTCATTCTGAAAACGAGAACTCCTTGGTCAAACAAGATATGACCTAGAGAACATGGTAATAGAGCATTGTGTCATTAATTCAAACATGCAGGATGTAAACTCAAGCACCAGGAGGGTCTCAATCAACTCTAATTAAAGCTGACGCCAAGTGTAACAGGGAATTATGGGCACCATAGTGCCTGACTGCACTCATATTATGGTGCATGCTAAACTGAAGGGTTTAGTTCTCAGGTCACGAAGTAGAACTTGAGTGTAGTTTACTCTGGAGATGGAGGATGGCCATCACTGCAACAAGAGGGACAGACTATTGAAAACCACTGTGTGCAGATTTACTGCACTTACTATGCATCCTGCCTGTCAATACATCCCAAACTTTGAATGAAAAAAAAAAAAAGTTTTCAAAATAAAAGCCTGATTGTGTCTATCTCCTAATGATGAGACTCACCATTAACCATTCTTCACATATTGCTTTTATTCAGAAATTCTTCCCAGGGCAGTTATTTTGTTATTTAAGGTCACCCTGGTGCAGTTTGTTCGTGGTGTGAAAGCAAAGCGGAGCAACTTGTGAACCAAAGGCAGGAAGCGGGTTTATAAATGTGGTTTAATACATTCAAACCACTTTGTAAACCCATGTTATTTAAAGTGCTATATAAGTAAAGTTTGTATTATATTATTATTATTATGTTGATACCCCATCACCCCACCATGGAAACAAGTTGTAGTCTCTTGCTCTCGCTCTCGTTTTGGCTCGTCTTCTTCGATAGATTGGAACACTTGCAACGTCACTTCCTGCTTTCCAATGTGGCCACGCCCCCATTTTAAGGGAAAAGCAACCCACACATTGAATGGCACTAGGTTAGAAAACATCAGTAACAACATGATTAAAAGCCATTTTGTTGTGTTTTGAGCCTTTAGCAATCAAAAATCCATAATTCAAGGCATGTTTTGTTATTCTCAAATGATGACGGCGTGTCAAAGAAGAGCTCTGTGTCTTTTTCACACATTCATTAATTTATTAACCACAGTCAAGTGTTAAGATCCAACACACATCAGGAATGTGATGTTGGTTTATGACATCTCCAGTCACAAGATGGGACTGGTCCGGTTTGACGGAGGACGCCTGAACACAACTTCATGTAAATGTAAAATTTTGTTGATTTCATTTTTTTGCGCAGCAAGGATTTTTTTTTTTTTTTTTTATAAATAGCCTACATTATATGTTTATCTCACAAGCCATTATATTTTTGCTCCCAATAACCGTTTAACTGTACGGTTTTCACATTTTAAGCTTTTGAATCCCTAATGAGTCAACCTTTTCATTTACTGCCATTTGTTTTTAAGGAATTTCCTCCCCAAGAAGGGGTTGGGCTGTCAGTTTTTGGGCAAAGTACTCATGGGTTGCTCTGGTCTATATTGATTCATTCGTCTAATGCAAAGAAACACATGATGAGCAGCTCGCTGCCATGCTTGCTGCTCATAATGTTTATGATAAAATTTCTGTTCTTGCCAATAGATAATTCATTTTCTTCTTCTATGTCTGCTTTTCTTCGTCATTGCTGTTTGGGACGATAGAGCTACAAACCTATAACCGCTTGATGTTACCCAGATGGTTTGCTTCATTTGACCAAGTGCAATTTCAGCCCCTAATAAAAGTCACTTTTAAAGTTGTAACACTATTCTTGGGTTCCCTGTTAAACTGTCTTTACATCAGTGAAATAAAATAAAAGACTGTCATGAATCACATAGACGTGTGCACATGTGCTCTTGATGTTTTAAATCATCAAGTTACAGGCAATAATATTTCATATTGCCTGCCTCAATCTCTGACTTCATTCTGCATGCAGTTGTTTCTGTACCTGTGTGTCAGTTAAGCATTTGTTCTTAACATAATTAAGGTTGTTTAGTTAAGTCTGTCATTGTAGCTGACATTATTGAAACAAGTACTTAACAGATAATTAGAATAAGCAGAACTACCGCCTACTGCTGTCAGGTGGGAAACAGCTCCTGGACAGTGGTAGTGCAATGGTGGGTCACACCTACCTATTCACACCCATTCACTCACACACTCATTCACTGATGGCAGAGGTGACATTGTTACACTGCCACACCCATTTACACGCCACTGACACAGCTGCGGGAACAAATTGAGGACACACTGACATGTGATTGCAGAAGCTGGGATTGAACCCACAACCTTTCGACTATGAGACAACCGACTCCAGGGATTTCTGTGGTTGTGCTTTTTTTGCAGAAATCTAATATGCAAGGGATGAACTAGGCCTGCATGGTGGTGCAGAGGTGAGCACAGTGGCTTCACATCAAGAAAGTTTCTTGTAAGAATCCCAACTGAACAAGACCTTCTGTGCATGTTCTCCCAGTGGATCAGTGGGTTCTTTCTGAGTATTGTGGTTTCCTCCAAAAGTCCAAAGGCAGGCTTGTTAAATTGAGTGGTGACTCCTATTTTTCTGTAGGTGTTAATGTGATTAGTTTGTTGTCTCTGTATGCCTGTCCAGGAGTTGCATGCCTCTGGCCCAATGACAGCTGGGACTGGCTCTAGCCCAGTGCAACATTGGATGAAACAGCTGAATACTAGATCACAGATGGATGGAAGGTGACATTAGCCTTTGACCTCTAAAGTCTGATCAGTTCATCCTTAAGTCAGAGTGGACGTTTGTGCAGAGCTTAAAGCAAGAGTTCCTAGGGTGTTGTGTGCATAAGAAAAGGAAGAGCATAAGGCCAAATGACCAAACCCTTTGACCTATGACCTTAAAAATGTTATTGAAGGTGTCCTTGACATTTGTGCAAAATTTAAAGAGCGCCCAGAGGGAATGACTAACCAGAAAACACAACACCTCTGATCTCAGCTATCATTGGCATGGAGGTATACAAATATCTAACATAGTTTCAGTCATTTTTCATTGATTTAGACATTTTAGAGGAAATGTTAGACATATTTAACCTTTAAATGCTGAATTAACGTTCCTGTTAAATCAAAGCAGTACTTTCAATACCCATCAACCATTACTAATTACCAAACTTTGCTCCATTTATGGCAGAAATAAAGAGATATTGATTTACTCTGAAGCTTAATGTTTCTAAAATGTACAACGGTTTATGAAATTGCCATAAATTACGGCTCACTGCATGGATAGCAGATCAAATGAATGTGAGATACAGCTTTAATACTGAAGGGAAGCAGAAAAGAAGGGGAGGGAATAAAATTGATGGTGCTGTATAAGAGAGAAGTTACATTTTATTATATTTGCTTTGAAGCCAGCCTTCATGCATGTCAGGACTTTTTATTATAGGCCAGGGAAAGCAGGAGAGGCCCTCAGTATAGGATTGTGTGAATATAGATTATAGTTTAATACTAGGAGCTAGCAGTCACACTCCTGCTCCAAACACATGGACAGTAATCTGCTGTGCCTCACTCACTTCTCTAGCCATACATTAGACTGGATTCATGGCTTCATTCCCTCTGAGGCAGAACTGCTTCAAGGTCATGTGTGACTGATGTTTTTCACACGTCGGCGTACGTCATGAGTGAATGCACGTGATGAGCCGTGAAGTTTGGAGCATAAATCAGTGGTGAAATTCAGGATTGGACCATTGAAAGAGCTGAGAGTTAAGGAAATGTCTGCATGTTCTAAATGGTTGCAATATGGAGCCAATCCTGACAGCTAAGCCCCTGATATTGGATGGAGTTATTTCAGTCTTCATAGGGAAATAAATCTGGGTATTAACTGTATCTGATTTCATTCTGAATAAAAGGAAAGAGTCCAAAACAGGATAATAAGATTAAAAAATACAATTGATGTGCATGTGCCAGTGATTCCCACCTTTTTCTGATAACTTTGAGGGATAAAAACTTGATTTCATGAACTAGTCCTCAGTATTTTTCACTCATGACAGGAAAGATGGAAACATTTGAGGATTAGGCTGCTATTACACCGTGTCACACAGCTCTAATAACTTTTTTCTGGAGGAGTACATGCATTCATTAGGGGGAAATAATTGACACACCAGCAAAGAATTTTCAAGGAACAGCGACTTTGTCAACCTTAATAATTTCTCCCACAATTCCCAAGTATTTTTTCTGCTTAATGGTCTGTGTGTACGGTGATTTTCGCCTTGGCTGCACCAGTGACCTCAGTTATCACCAGCATTTAATATTATTAGGTTAAAAGGTTGACTTCTGCTTCCTCTGTCATATCTGTACGGTCTTTCTTCAACAGCACAATGTTCCTTATACCGTCCAATCCATTCCACTTTATTTATATGGCATTTTATAAACATTAAAGTTCACCAGTGCTGCACAGTAAAAACACAGAAAGAGACCACAAAAACAGCAGAAATGAAAAAATTAGGTGAAAAGAAATAAAAGCAGAGTAAAGTTTGACACATGGCGACACACAGGTCTGCAGAGATGGTCAAGGTCAAGCTTGACGGCAACTCTTTTTTACTACTGATTATTTTCCCACACCTCGGTCATATGCAAGGGCATCCAGAGCACAGCCGGGGTTGTGCCAATCCTCCTTTCCACCCGATGGTGCCCATAGGTCAATTTCAATGCCTAAAAGTTCTGCACAGTACTGTACATCTCCTACCATGTTGCCTTATCAAAGGTACACATTTTTAATACATTTCAATACAACTGAGAAAAACAAACAGTGCTGATGCGTTGGAGAATTTTTCTTTTTTGAAACAGGGCAGTTTTTTAAAGTAATTTAAAAAGAGAATTCCATGATCTGCAAAATTTACAGGATATGTTACTTATTGAAACATAAAATCTGTGTACTCTGACAGATTACTTTGTAAATTGCTTCTAACACTGGTGGATGAAGACCATCAAACCAATTTTTAGCTGTATTTATGAGAAAGAACTCACACTGTACTGCTGAAAATTGTCAAAAAGGAAAGAGAGTACACATTTTCCTGTCTATTCTAAAGCAAATCAATGCCAGAGCTATGGAATCAAGCTATTATAATGGTACAGAGTGTCATGACCGCCATGCAGTTCTTATCTGCATTTCCATTACACAGATATAATAGTAACCTTCCTTTAACCTTGCTGGATTTTCACTGGGAATACTGGTTAAACTGGATATTACATACATTTAGAGCAGGGCTTTATCTCAGCCACTATTATTGTTATTGGATTGTAAGGGAAATGTTTCTCCAATTTTCATTTCATTTCAGGCTGTCAAATGCAGTCGGACTAATTTCAAAGGACAATTGGTAACTAGTGTTGAGAGTAGTATGTTGAGAGTTTTTGCATTTTTTTATTGCATGTTGAAAATTCAACAGTTTTGCATTTCAAAATAATTTCTTAGTCCATATTCAAATGTGGAGGGAAGCTCCCCAGTGCAATGACTAGTGAAACAAATGAAGTCAGACATAGTCCTGAATGTGGTCTCAGACTTCATTTAAAGTATGCAACAATAATACAGCATTACATCTACATCTTAATTTTACAACCAATTAAATCAACAGCATTGACTATGAAGACTTCTAATGGAAAAATAAGGTGAGTTTAATGGTACTCTGCTAATGTATGCGTGAAACAATCTCCACTCATTGAAATGAAAGGCCAGAGTTTCAAACATAGTCTATGAACTGCCAACACAATACCACTGCTCAAACCATCTGCCTCTGCATCTCTACGGCAACTTTCAAAACAATATACTTAGACAAATAAAGCTCAGCGTTAGTTCATGCAGAACACCGTAGTCATACGCCCAGCCATAATCAGCTGACGGCAAGCTGATCCCAATTGTCGCCTCTCAGCTCCCACAGCCAATCACAGCTCTTTCTCTCAACACAGCTTATTAAATATGACATACTTCTCATCAAAACCCTGGTTGCATTAATGCTGATGTACCACACTGCTGATGCTGGCAAAGCTTCACCTCCTCCACCCCAGCCTCCTCCTTTATAACATAAAGCTTGTTGCACCCTCGTTTTTAGATTCCTGCTACTATGAATTAATTGCTTTTGAACTGATTTTATTGTATTCAGTATGCATTGTCATTAATGTATCTAACCATGAGGGGGTTTCTAGCCATGCACTCCCTGGACTAACCCAAGGAGCATCTTTAGAGCAGAGCCTTCTCCACCAAGTAAAACTGTATATCCATTTTGCAATTAGGGATGGGTACCGAATTGGATACTTTAACAGGTACCGACCGAATTCCGCCGGTACTCCCGGATACTGATTCATGTAAAATCAAACGGTACCATGTTTCGGTACCTAAATGCGTCCTTGTGACTGGAAGAGTGGAAGAGTAGTCAGGTTTTCATGCCGTATGTGAACGCAGCATTGCACGCATGAGAGTAATGACGACGGTCACAGCTCACTGAATCAACAAAGCAAGCATGGCTGATAGGAGGAGATCGAAGGTAGCGCTCCACTTTCAAAATACAATGCAGATAACGCTGCAATATCTGTTACGTTAAGTGCAAGGCTTTCCACAGCAAAACTTCTAATATGAGGAAGCAGTGTGATGACTGACGATTCAGATCGGCTCCCACTTCTTCCTGATCGCTTGCCCCCTCCCTCTCTCTCATACCGAATCCTCACTTTAAACACTGTGATTTGCCTGTTTATCATGTGGATATCAACCATGAAAATATACCAGATAAAGGCATACATTTGTTCTCTCAGCCACCAAACAGAGACTTGATTAAAGCACACTACAGATTGACTAGTGGAACTAAAAGTTGTTCTCCATCTCTCCAACTTAGCACAGCTGGTGCCGTATGAAGCACTCTGTCAGGATGGATGGATCCAGAGTGATTTGAAGGAGTGACAGAGCCACATGCTTGTCTATACTGCTTATTTTCATCACATGAAACAATTTGCCATATTCTATTAATTTCTGCAGTGAATACAAATAGAACTTAACAGACTTGGTGTGCAAGGTTCGGGTGCATGATATTTTTTTGGATTAAGGCTTGGTTATACTTCTGCGTGGATGGATGCATGATTGATTGTTTTGATATTGATAAATGCATATCTAAAATTCAGTTTTGAGGTTATATAACATTCATTATTGCATATTACTCACACACAAAAGTACCAAAAATGGGTATTGTTTTGTACTGGTACCGGTTCACAGATACTGGGAATCGGTACCGTACTGGTTCAAACTTTAAAGTTGCCCATCCTTATTTGCAATAAAATGGTAAAATGTATGATGAGTGTTCCTGACAGAACTTTATTTTGCAGAAAGATGTGAGCTGCAAGTTTTTCCTAAACCATAGATTACTGTAAACATGCAAGCTTTGTCATATATTTGATATTATATTCAATCTAGAATACATATAATTTTGCACAGAGCTGGCGAAAGTCAGAGCATGTGTATTACACGGCTTCTTTTTGTTTTTACAGGCTGAAAAGAGACAGGAAGAATAGGTAAGGTCACAGGTAGAGAGAAAAAACAGTGTGCCAAGGATTGGAGCCCTATCTCCCAATAGTACAGAATCCTTAAAAAAATTCCTGGACCCAGACGGTGATCCGGATCAGTCCCAACATCTAATCAGTTCTTCCCTATGCCATTTCTGACATTTGCTGAAAATTTAATCAAAATCCGTTCACATCTTTTTGAGTTGTGTTGCTACCAAATGAACAAACTAACAAACGAACAAACCCACCCGATCACATAACCTCCTTGGCGGATAAAAACCTTATTTGGAATCAAGTCTTTGGTTGACAACACTAGCTAATCAACCCATAAAAATCACAAAGAATATCCTCATACATCTTATCATATCTATGTCTTTAGTCTCTCACTCAGGCCAAGTTAACAGAAGAATCAGACCAATTAAATACAAATAAAAGCCACAAAATGGGGTACTTCAAAGACAGAGGTGATTAAGGTTAAATAGGGATACAGAAGATCCTACAGTATCTATAATGTATGTATCAATAGGGAGAGCTCTCAAAAGAAACTGCTCTATTGTTTGATCACCCTGACTCTATCTGTAGGAATACAGACAAATTCATCAATAAATAAATATCAGAGAGTCATAAACAAACAACCTGAGGAGTGTGATGTGGACTCACTGAGACATTTGATCCTATGTTGACCAGAGGATGCAGATGTATGCAGATGTAGGGTTGACGCTTCCACTCTCCATCTGTGAAATGTTTGACTCATGCCCCGGGCTTTGGCAGACCTCCGCACATTCATGAGATTTAGTCATGTGAGACTTTACCTTCCATCTACCCTCCACACAGACACGCATGACTAACGGGATACGGTATAGACTTATACATTTACAGGGTAAACACATTTTCCCAGCCTGTATTTCTCACTCAGGATTGATTTCTTCTGCAGACAAGGTTTGTGTGTAGACTCTCACTACTTTGATCCTGAACTGTGGAGCTCAGGTGTTTATTTTGGAGTTGAAAACTTGCTTCTTTTTTGGTACAAAAGCTTCTAACTGGGGCAGCAGAACAGTACAGAACATCACTAGGGTATCTGCTACAAGCTGGTTTGTTTTACTCAAAAACACTGATAATGCACCTACAGGACTAGTAATAATTTGCACCACTGCATTAATACCAAATTAGATTTTTTTTTACTGATAACCTTCACAGAGTTACAGAGCGAGTTTAGCACGTTTAACCACCCACTGTTCTATAGTGTGAGCCACCAAGTAAAGGAGCACTTATACATATGCAGAGATATAGATCTGCATAGTGTTACATGGGTGGGCTGACAGAAACTCTGCAGATGAAAGGCCTTTATTATCATCACCACATGATTAAAATGAAGGGCTCGACAGTTAGAATGCAATAAAAAGAAGGGATTCATGTGTGAGCGTGCGCGTACGGGAACCTACTCACCTCTTGTGGGTGGCTCTTGCAGTCCTTGCAGACTGGAGGAGAGCAGTAATGATGGAAAACTGAGCCCGAGAGGTTGTCAATCATGTCTCCCTCCATAGAGTCTTTGATCAGCAGAGACACGCTGTCAAGCCACTGGCTCTCCTGAAACAAACACATACACATGTCTCATTGACCTTTTGTGATTCGTGGAAAGAACGTCTTCTTTTATTAGAATGACAGAGAACATGCCGTTCACGACTAGTGGAGGATTTAAATGTGATATAATCCAATTAAAGCAGTGAAGGCACACATGTTGAGCTGCCACTGATACATATTTTCTTCTTTTCTTTGTCTTAAGTGAAAAAAAATGTGATACAGGTATACTCTGACCACAGAACTTCTGATAACACAGTTTATAAGAAACATGACACTAATGCCTGAGCACTCATCACCACTCGTAGACTCCCCTGACACACCAGATGGATTGTTCCACATAACCACTGCATGGATGTATTTCACATTCGTCTGGGAAAGCTTCCATTAAAAGTGTTTAGGAAGGGCAGGACTTTAAAAGAAAACCTTGGAAGATTATTGGAGGAACGCTATGTCTGTCAAGTGCCTGACCCAGCCCAGGCATGACCTGTTCCGAGGACAGTGTCAGGTGGGGAGTTTGACTGGGACGCTACACCTGTCAGACAGTAACGCAGGTGTCCTAAGGTGAGCTCAGGGAGGACAGAGACCTCCCATGGAGCAGAAGGGCAAAAGCTCGCTTGATCTTGATTGTCAGTATGAATACAAACTGTGCTGATGGGCCAATCAGAGTGAAAAAACAAAATGACATTGTACCCACACACAGCTTCTGGGCTGCCAGGCTTTCGCTGCCGCTGTTGAGCATGGCGGAGCTCTTGGGTGAATAGAATTCATTACCCCATTTGGCTAAAGATGCTTTTAAACTGTGTTTAACTGACTAATCTAAAGTAGAGAAAATGGTCAGAAAACAGTCAAATTCATCACAGAATTATGACGAGAGGCTGGTGTGCTGAGTAGAGTGTAGCCAAAGTTAGCAGCTAGCTCAGCTAGCCTTCATACCTCTTTGCAGATCAGTACCATGTTTAATGTGGATACACATCACTTTGGTTGGGTAGAAATACCCGAGTAAAACCCTCAACAGCCTATAGGCATCTTTGTTTCCATTTTTTAATTCAAAATGTTTTTATACCGGGCTGATCCGACGACATGTTAACCGTTAGCTTTACATGGTAATATCCAGCAAAGAGACAAGGAAAACCTCTTGCAGGAGGGTAGCGACCATTAAACAGTGGTAGTAGTAGTGAGAGGCTTTTAAAATAGTAATTTGACCAGGATTCCAGGCCTGTGTTTTAAAAAATGATAGATAATTAGTTTAATCAACTCGTAACTCATGTGCCAATTATTTTGATACCTGAAATAACCACCTAGCTGTCTAATAATGAACATCTCTACTCCATTTGGTGTACTTGCTTAACTGTAACCCAACATTTTGGTTTCTTTGATGAATTTCAGATAATTAAAGAGAAAAGCTGTTAAAAGTGCCCTTTGTGGTTTGCATTGCACTGAGTGATCCTCCCATGCTTTGCAAGTAGCTCGATAAACACAAGAGTTTTGTTTCCAAAATCCTTAATAAATTTTGGCAAAAAAAAAAAACTGTATAGTGCAAATATTGCAGAACTACACCTTATAAAACCTCCTATCACTAATATAACTCTTCAGGAAATAAAAAGTTATTTGATTTATTAGGTTCATTACATTATCCAATCATCAGATGACTTACTGAAGTCAGCATCTCTTCCAAAAGACTGTTTCTCACTTTGCACTGAGCAAATCCATCATCTGTACTCCTCCCTCTCCATCATTAACACTCTGTCTTCTCTGACATCTTTAGTCCAACACCTGCTCCATCATCGTCTTGTGCTGTAACTGGGCCTCTTTTCAGTCAGTGCTGGCAGGTGCAAAATGGAGGTCGATGACTTTTCGCCTGCTCTAAGCTTATCAGATGAATGTCAAGTGTGTAAAATTAACTACACGATTGCTTTAAAAAACAGCTCTGATTCTGTTAAGAATCAGAGCAGAGCTAAGTTAAGATGCGCATGACTTAGAATTCCTGCTGAGGAGCAACATGGAGCCTTGAGTAATTGGTTTCAGTCAGTGGGATGCATTAAGTAAATCAGATCAGGGAGAAGTATTCAGGGTTGGATTTGGACTTGGAGACCAATCATGAGCACACAAGTGTCCAAGTTGGTTGCCTTAATCTCTCTTTTTCTCACTCGTCATTTTACTCTGACTTCTGTAAACAAGACCATCGGAAATGTCAGATATTTTGGAAGATGTGGTGGTGTGACCCTTGTGTTGTCCAAGCTTCAAGGAAGGGTGTGTGTACCACAAACATAGAAGCATCAATAACCTTTGTTTTCTGTAGTGAAGACAGAGGATGCAGGTTTTCGAGGTGTGACTTTCTCACATTCAGATCCCATCTGCTTTCTCCAATGACTAAATCAGTTCTTATGAGTTGTGTTTTTCCGCGTCAGCTCAGCTTTTTCTGCCACTGCATCTAAAGTTAAAACCGCTGCTCCCTCCAGCTGCTCTTTCCTGCTCTTTCTCTCCATATGAGAGTAACTGCTGACGACTGTGAGGTGAAGAGGGCAGTCACAGTCGATAGTCAGACCTTGGCCGCACCCCCGATGTACTACACGCACACACACACATACATATTGTTTCAAGTGTGGAGAGACACACAGCGAGGGGTGAGGCAGCCTGATTGATTGGCTTAGCCGGGGGCCACGGTTGTGGTAAATGGTGCCCATGACCCTGTTTGATTCACTGCCCTGCCTTCTGATTTCTCCCACCCAGAGAGGCTTTCATCCGCTAAGAACCTCACTCTGCAGTTCACAGTTCCTTTCCATATTACATTTATTTTATTGCTTTTCTTTTCATAAATCATCCATCATATTTCTAAAGAAATTCTGGATCAAGACTGATCTTTCCTATTTCTCTGCTAAAATACTAATGCAATAGGCATATTTCTCTGCAGTATCTAGATTATCTTTACACAACAGCAACTTTAGCGTAAAATGCGATCTTTGGTTGCATATTTGCACAACAACAAAACACATTAACCCTCAGGCCCTCCTTTAAAAAAAATCCCACTCTCCCTCTTAGAGCCCTTTTAGGTCATTGAGTATATTTAAAGTATCAAAAATGAATGAAAAAACTTTTTTTTTTTTCGGTCCTCAACTCCAGTCCTAATCATGTATAGCAGATGTGAATTTTTTTTTAAATCATTTTAAGCCTATAAATGCCAGTTTATTTACAATATGTCACTTTTTCTGACACAAAAAAATGAATTAATTTCTATTTGAAACCTGCAAAGCAGATTTTTTTTTTTTTTTTTTGCAGGAATTATCGGTCTTGGATATGTCAATGATTAGCAGCAACACTGATTCTGACATACCATAAAGTGTTGTGTAATAACAAAAGAATTAAAAAAAAATCACACTCTTCCTCTTAAAGCCCTTTTAGGACATTGGATATATTTAGAAATATTAAATATGGTCCTTAACTCCAGTCCTAATCATGGATAGCAAATGTGGATTCATTTTCATAATTTTAATTTTTCACCAGACATCCATAGAAAACACCCAAAGTAGTTTTAGTCAAAATAATTAATTCCACTGGTCTACAGTCACTGATATATCCTATCAGTTCAAACAAGGTCATTACCTCCCACAATGCCTCTCTGCAAACATTGAAAAATGGTGAAATTTGGCAGCATTTTTTGGTGTGCAAATATTTTTACCCCTGAATGACTTAACTACAGAAGAATTAACAGGATTTCTTATTTCTGTATTGCAGTGGCAGTAGAATGAAAATAAGTGGTTTTAATGGTTGTCAATGAGGCCTAAAAGGGCTTTAGGAGGGAGAGTGTGAGTTTTTTGTCTACATGGTGGAAAATTCTGTCAACACAGAGTGGATAGTGAAATTTCAAAAATTCATAAAAAATGAACATCTTTGTCAAATATCATCATCTTAGCATGACAACTGCCAAAGTATGAGCAAAAAAATACAATAAAAAAGCCCTAAAGGGCTCTAGGAGGGGCTGAGGGTTAAATTAAAAGTTTTTGAACCATTTCACACAATGCTAACTTTTGAAACCTCTTTTGCTGTTTGAACTCTGAAAACAGAGACTTCATGACGACTAAAAAATGTAAATTCATACAGAATGCAATGATTTATAAATCTCATTGAAAAATAAATTTTGCAAGAGCCACAATCTACGTGGTGAAAAATTGGTGAAAAAATGGGTAAAGTTAAAAAAATAAGTTAAAGCTGGCAAAACGGTCTAAATGCAGCAATACAGTGGCAAAAAATGAGGAAAAAAGTGGCAGAAAGGGGTGTGGAGGAAAAAAAATGCAAATTATAAAAAGTAGGATAAAAGAGGCAAAAACTGGTGACAAGGGGGCAAAAGCAGGATGAAAGTGCCAAAATTTGGCTGAAAGTGGCAAAAAGTAAAGTAAAAGTTCAAAAAAATGGCAAAAATGCAAAAAAAAAAAAAAAAAAAGGGTCAAAAGGGGGAAAATAGGCAGAAAACTGGGTGAGTAGTGACAAAAATGCGGGAAAAAAGGGGGTATAAACGGGTGAGAAGTGACCAAAGAAATTAGTTAAAGTTGGCAAAAATGGTAAAAAAAATGTGACCAAAAAATGAGTGAAAAGTGACTAAAATGGTCAAAAAGTGGCAAAAATGGGGGAAAATGGGCTTTTAATGGCAAAAGGAAGCTAAAATTGGTGAACAATGGCAAAAAAAAAAAAATGTAAGAAAGGGGAAAAAAATTGCAAATTCCAACAATCAGGATAAAAGACAAAAACAAAAAAAAAACTGACTAAAACTGTTGAAAAGGGCAAAAAAGGATAATAGCGGCAAAAACAGCCTTAAAGTGGTAAAAAGAAGAGGGAAAAAAGGCCAAAAAGCAGGAAAAAATGGGCAAAAACAAGGTGAAAAATGTCAAAAATTGAGAGAAAAGTGCATTAATGGGTGAGTACTGAGAAAAAAAATTAGTTACAGATGGCAAAAAATGAGCGAAAAGCAAGCAGAGTGGAAAAAATGGAAAAAATTGAAAGAAGTGGGAAAAATAGTAAATTGCAAGTAGCAGGATTAAAGAGGCAAAACCCAATGAAAAGGGTTAAAATGGGCTAAAAGCAGCAAAAATTGATTAAAAACTGGTAAACAAAAAAGGGCAAAAAAAGGTCAATAAGGGCAATGGAGAATACAGACAAAAGATAAAGGTCGACAATTATGTCTGACAAATAAAGCCTACTGTATAAGTGGGAAACAAGCTGATTTATGTGACTTGCAATAGATAATTTCTGAGGTCAAAGTTTCCCTTTTTTAAGGTTTTCTGGGGCAAAGTATTTCAAATGAAGACATGAAAGAGCCACAAATCATCACAAAAGAGCCACATGTGGTTCATGAGCCACGTGTTGAGTATCACTGAGCTACATGGTCCAGCTGCTCTTTAGTTTGCAGGACACAATCCATGGGTTCCAAAAAAAATTTCAAATTTTGATTCATGTGACCACAGAACAGTTTTCCATTTTGCCTCAATCCTTTAAAAATGAGCTTTGGCACAGAGGAGACTAGAATTTCTGGACCGTGTTCAAATATGGCTTCTTCTTTGCATGATCCAGCTTTAACTTGGCCAACTCTGTTCCTGAGCCTTTGCAGTGATTTCCAGAATCATGAGCTAATATTTTTAATGAAGTGGAAAAATGCCATATTTTCATCATCTGATACGTGGCTTATTGTGAATACATATGGGTTTATGATATTTGACAATGATTGCAATGTTTTTGGAATGTTTTACACAGCGGCCCAACTTTTTTGTAACTGGGTTTGTACAGTATCAGAGTTCCAGTTAACATACATGAGTAGGTGGAATGCTTCTCATTCCCAGTTTATATTTCTTTAAAATTTCTACCATGTGGTCACTTGGAGAAGCAGTGGGATTCACACATCTAGATCAGTCAGGGCTTGCTCCCTTCGCTCACCCAGACAAACCATTTGTGCACAAGTTCACCTTACTGGTTTTCAGTTCTTTTAAAGAAAAAAAAAAATCTACATCTTTGTATGAATACACACGAACATTAACACTATGATTAGATTTTGTCAAAGCAACTTGCTGGCTAATCAGAAAAGAGATTAACAATCCAGCTCATGTAGAATACCACTTGAAAGACCTCATCCTCTCTTTTTTACTCCTCCTTTGGTTAAAAATACCAGGAGGCAGACAGACAATGAGCTAGAAGCACAATGAGAGTGTGGCTGAGCCCGCCACCCACTCACTGTATCTTCCAGTCCTTCCTCTCTCCCTCTCTTTCTGCTCTCATCCATTGACTCAGTGTCATATTTCAAGATGGATGACAACTTTAATTTCCTTTGGTTGGAGCTGAAGTACAAAAGGTCATTCAGGTTCATTAGTTTAACATCTGCAGTTCTGAACTAGAGCTAATTGCTAAAAAATCTCAAAAGAATTTAGATCGAGTCAGTGTAGCGTTAGCTAAAGGAGTGTCCATACATTATAAATGCTGGCTAGTTTCAGTCATGATATGTGCTCAAAATATTAAAAGCTTTTCAGTATGAGGTTATATGCAAAATATCAGTCCACATGTAGATAATGCACCAGGATCTCCCTAGCCAGATGGGCAGGAATAGGGCCACCTGTTTCTATTCTTCTGGCCCAGAGTCATCCACATCATGGCCGTATGAGGAACTTATTCTGGCTACGACTAGTTAAAGTAGTTGTAATGGGAGATACACATAATAGTTGTAAAAATGCCATGTGACCAACTGTGTCTGCCTTTGAATCTACAGACTCTACTGTCATTCTTCATTCTAGTTCGCAGCCTATGATGTGTAACTCTGCAGCCTAATAACAGAAAAACATAACTATAATAACTTTTTTTATATAGCACTTTTAAAAATAGTTGTTTATAAAGTGCTTTACACACAGCAAGAGCAAAAAACTCCCAGGCTGGCTGCAGAAGCACTACATACACAGAGCCACATACACAGAAAATACACAAAATAGATTTTATGCACTTAAAAATGGCTATATGGAGAAAAAGACTACTCCTACATTATATATATTTAGTTGAGTTCTTATATTGCCTTAAATATCTTAATTTTCATACCTGTGATGGGACATATCTTGTTATGGTGACTGTCATGACAGAGCCACAGCGACAAACATGGCTCGTTTGTCAGCGCCATGAAAATAAAAAAGGGAAAAGACTGTTACATGAGGCAGTACAATTTAAATGGAAACCAATGTTCTTTTGCTGTAACTCTTTCATGTTTTATTCTGCTTACGTGTGATGGACCATAGTTTTTCTCTGCCATTAGTTGTGAGTTCAAACGCCCATCCCACCCCTGTAACATGCATATACAGTACTATGGTATAGGGAATGATCAAGCATTAAATTAGATCATAAAACAAGCGGCATCACCATGTAAGGTGACACAAAATAGGTTAACATAAGGTAACATGAGGAAATATAAGATTACAAAGTAAAGTCACGTAAGGTAAGGTATCATGAGGCAATATAACATTAGGGGAACATTAGGTAATGTAAGATGATGAAACATTAGGTAATATTAGGTAACATTAGGTAATGTAAGGTGACATAACTTTAGGTAACATTAGGTAACATTAGGTCAAGTAAGGGGATGTAACATTAGTAACATTAGTAACATTAGGTATGCATTAGGTTACCTAAGGATACGCAACATAAGGGAACATATGGTAACATAACATTGGGTAACGAAAGGAGACGTAACATTAGGTTACAGTAGGTAGGCATTAAGTAACGTAAGGTGATGTAAAATTAGGTAACTTTAGGTAAAATTAGGTAACGTAAAGTGGCGTAACATTAGGTAACATCAGGTAACATTAGGGTAACGTAAGGTGAGGTAACATTAGGTAACATAAAGTAAAAATACGTCACATAAGGTAACATTACATAAGGTAATATTAGGTAACATTAGTTGATGTATGGTGACGTAACATCAGGTTACATTAGGTAACATTAGGTGACGTAACATTAGGTGACATTAGGTAACATAAGGTAATGTAACGTAAGGTTACATAGGGTAGGTGCAAGGTAACGTAAGGTAATGCAACTTCAGGTATTGTTACATGAGGTAACATAAGGTAGCGTTAAATAATGTAATGTTACATAAGGTAATGTAACATTAAGTAACATAATGTTAAGTACCATTACATAAAGTGACATGACAAGGTAGCATAACAGAGTTCTGTAATGTAAGATAATGTGACATAAGGTAATGTAACATAAAGAACCATAACATGAAGGGACATAACGTTAAGTAGGGTTACACAAGGTAACATAACATAAGGGAGCTGACATAAGGTAACGTAAAGTAATGTAATATAAAGTAACATAACGTAAAGAAACTTAACATAAGGTAAGGTAACAAAATGTAATGTAATGTAAGGTAATGGGACAAAAGGTAATGTTACACAAAGTTACATAAGGTGAAGTTATGTAGGGAAACATAACACCAGGAAACATTAGGTAACGTAATGCAAGGTAAGTTAAGGTAACATATCATAAGGTAGCGTCACATATGGTGAGGTAATGTAAGGTAACACCACATAAGGCAACGTAACTTAATATATTCTAAAGAACCATAACATAAGGTAAAGTCATGTAAGGTAACATCACATAAGGAAAAGTTACGTTAGATAGCATAAAATAAAGTACTGAACTCTGTGTTAGGTTTGATAACCTAATGTAAGGTAATATATTGTTATCTAGCATAGCTCAACATAAAATAATGTTCCAAAACATAGAGCTATGGACCATAAGGTTTTGTAACATAACGTAACAGAACAATGTCACATAACATACTATCATAGCGTAACACAGTACAACATAAAAAAAACCCCATAATATAACATAAGGTAACATGGCATAACATAACATGAAATAATGTAATATAACGTAACATAACATTGATAACGATGATAAAACAAGCAACAGTTTATATTATATTTTGGTAACATATTTTGACATAACACAACACAATGTAATATTAAAAGGAACATAACATTAAAATAATGTAACATAACATTACATGAAATTAAAAAATGACATTTTATAATATAACATAACATATGTTATACTAACACAACAAAACAAATTACAACATAAAAAGGAATTTAACATAAATTATTATACTGTAACATAACACAGAAGTGAAAGTTGTTAATATTACTTTTTTCTGTAAAATCTCACTAGAAGTGTCTGCCTCCCTCTGCAGGACTGATCAATACGAGTAAAGTTGCTGTCAGGAAAGCCAATGATCTCACATTAACTAACAGGATCCATAGAGCAGAGGGGAACTCCAAAAAACAGTAAAGTAGCTTTATACTGCAAATGAGACTTATTTTAAAGTCAAGTTTATTGAGCATTTTTAGCTGAGGATGCAAAAAGAAGGTGTCCTTGAGAAACTCTGCTGGTGCAGTTCTTGTTTTTAGGAAAGTTTGCAGATGGAGAGGGAAGACAGCATAGGACATACGACTTTTACACATGAGAACATTACATTGTAATGTATCTCAGACTTTCTATGATTAATAATAAAGATCTGTTTCCAGCTTTTACATGACAGATGGAGAAATAACATCCAATAAGCTCCCTCAAAGACTACTTCTCATCTCTGTAATACATATATACACAGGCCAGCAGGCAATCAGCTGAAAGCACTCCATGCTTTCTTCTTCTCCTAATAAGAAATTGTGTTTATGGGGTCAGTTTTAATGAGCAACCTTGTGGTTTTCTTGGCACTGTTGTCACCTGCCCAAACACATTACAGTTAAACACTCCACTTTACACCTGCCTGGTGCAAACAAACCTTTGTCCAATCATTTTGTGGCTCTCTGCTTCATTCTTTCAGCCAATGCAATCACTTCCTCATCTTCCATGTTCCAAATGTTATTTGTATTTGTTGTACTCTTCATTCCCTAGTATCCTGCTGCTTTGTTTCTGCCTCTTATTGTGTATTTATGTGTTTCCCTTCTTTTCTGCCTCAGCAGGCATACATCTAAAAATACCTATTTTCATGCACAGGTGCTATAATTTTATGTGAGCCTGATTATAAATGCAGTTCGTACCAACTCGCTGTTTAAGATGCAGCAATCAGGGAGCTGAAGAATGAGAGCCACCACCGTCACAGCTTCCCCCCCTCAATCATGGTATTTTTAGAAAGCTGGAGACAGCGGCCATTTCATATCTTAACACGTGTGTGCATTTGGGCACGTGGATCTTCAGCTGAACTTGTATGAGTGTGTGTTCAGTCTGTGCTTTCTGCATGTGTGTAAAAGTCATCATCACCTTGTATTTGCACAAGTAGGGCAGCAGGATTTCATGAATAAAAACAGCTCCAGATGCTGTGCAGACCCACAGAGCCTGGCATGATGTGCAACACCAACTGTTGCTGTGCATGAAGTTAATAAAGTCTTAAAATAAACCAGGAAAAACATGCCAATCACAGATCATTTGCATTAAGGGCTATGTTTATATTCTTCTCCTAAACTTGTCGGATGCTTGGTTGTTCTTATTTTCCAAGTCAGATTCAGCAATCTGTTTTAAACAGATGTTTTGCAGAATTGGGCAGCAACAGCACAACAAATATTGGTGTAATTACTTTAACTACCTTTTTAGTGGCTAGTTTAACAGTAGTTTAGCTGCTTGTTTTGATCAGGTAGTATGCAAGCATCCAAGCAGTCTGCAAAGCCTTGGAAGATGTCAGATGACACATAGACTTACAGGACTTAGACATCACTGTCAAATCCTTGATGCCCATGTCCCAGCCGCAGGTTGGTTAGAGAACAAGCACTTACAAGCAGTTCACTTACAGGGAAAACAGTTCGTTCTGAATAAACTAGCATAAAAAAAAACCCTAGAGTTAACTATAAACCATTCTAAAATCACCTCGATCCAACTATTATGGAGAGAGACGTATCAGAAAATGTGTAGTATTATACAGAGCAGTCCAATTAGCATCTGCAAATACACATCAAACTAATTTGATAAAAAAATAAATAAATTTAAAAATTTATTGCAGCTATTACAAGTATCCAAAATAATTATAAGGCACAGATGATATAGTCCCTAGATCAGTGGTTCTCCACTGGTCTAACCTATGGACCCACCAATGTCTTTGATGACAAATCGAAAGATATGTCAAAATTTATACCCAAATTTCCAAAAATTTACTACACTGCACTTAAGAACTTGAATCAAGAGACAGGACAAAAATGATAAATTTAACATCCCACCCCACTCACCCATCCTGCCCCCCCCCCCCCCAAGATCCCATGATATCTTAAGAAATTACTTCATTAACATGGTAAAAACAGCTTTTTTTTGCAAGAAAGGGATGTAAAGGAGTTGAAATATTGAAAAAAACAGCTTTTTTTGCAAGACAGGGACGTAAATGAGTTGAAATATTGAAAAAAAACATGCTAATGTTCCCATAGGTGCACAGATGGCCTAGCGGCCACATCAAGCCCCCACATCTTCCCATCCAGCTTTCTGAACATTATTAAATGCAGAAATATGTAGAGGAAAAAATATATTGACATAAAGCTGGCATATTTTGTTTAATTCCTTAAAAGAATTAAATAAAAACCTTGAACACAATTGAGATTAAAAAAAAAAAAAAGAGTCTGGACTGGTTTAATGTTTGATCTTTTTTTTACAGAAATCCACCTGTTAGCCATTATTAACAAATATGACGCATGGTAACATAAACTCAGTAGTTTATTCTTAATTTAAAAAAAAAAAAAAAAACTTTCAAATTTGGGTGGTTTTTTTTTGCTGGAAAATCAAATCAAAAGACCTGTTTCTTCCACAGGTTTTTCACCAATCAACACAGCATGTTTTAGCATCAAACCCAGTGATCGGCTGTTTTTGAATTCCCCTACTATACTAGCAGTGTGTACTGATTTGCCCAAAATGTAGTATGCAGTATGCGAACAAATGCGAAAGTTGCAGTATTCCAAAAATACCTGGATGACGTACTGATTCTGGAATTTTTCACAGTTTGCATTGGACCAGTCTGCTTCGTGTACTGTTACCCACAATGCAAAGCGCCAGGTCAGAGTTTGTAATGGCGGAGAGCGGAGAAACTTTCACCGGAGCGACTGACAGTTACAAATGGTAGTGCCATTACTTTTTATCTTTACCTTTTTAACATGTACTGTAGCGAAATAAGTTGTAATAGGGTCACTATTGTTTTTGTTTTGCCGTTACGGCTCGTAACGGCCGGAAAGGCGCTGTCAGGTGTGTCCTTTCACTGCACTATACATGCTAAGCTAAAAACACCGGCTATAAAAATCCCGAAAACTCAAATAAAAGCACCTCCCAGATTTTTTCTGTACATAAATGGATGGAAAACACTTTAGTGTTGTTTGCAATTGACCAGGGTATGACATACTTCTGTATACCGGAAACCAGCTAAACCAGGCCAAGCATACTACACAATAACGTACGACTGGCAGTCATACTGCATACTACTTGACAGGAGTATGCAGTGGGACAATTTGAAAATGACCATGGAGAATGTCACAGCCCCAGAAATATCCAGCGAAAATATTTCAATCGCCTCCTTCTGGCTGGCTGGAACTGATCTCACTTTATAACCTAAATATGAAAGAAAAGAATATGTTTTATTTTAAATGTTAATTAGAACAAAATGTCTGTTCATTTGAAAGTCTGGTCCAAAACATTCATCAAGGATAAACCCGACCCTTGTCTGAATTGTAGTTGATGACCTCTGGTCTAGTGGTTTGGTTGTCTCTGAGGCAGGCAGCTTAGGCTCAGTCTGACCTGTCAGCATTCTGTCACCCCTGCTTCTAGGTCACTGTCTTAGCCATAAAAAACCCAAGAAGAAAGGATCTGCACCTACTTAAAGCTAGTGTGATTTTCAGCCAATCCAGACAGGATTTTTGAGTCGTAAAATTGACCACAGCCCAGCCTGCTGCCCCTGTTGTACAGCATCTTCAATCACCATTGGCACAGCTGGAATACCTGTTTGATATGTACTCCCTGACAATAAAAAAGGAAATAAACAGGAAAAAGGCCTACCATTGGACCACCAGCTGAGACGGAATATTTGTCGTTTAGCTGCCAAGTTGTTTTTGCTGGTGATTCTGTTAGTGTGAGCGAGAAAAGGCAAGAGAGGGTTTGCTGGCATTTCTGTATTTTACATTTATTTCTCATAGGATTAAAATTTTTAAGAGCAGCCTTTGAATCTTCATAAGCTGTAAATGTCAAGATTAAAACAAACAAAAAACGGCTTGAGATATTTTACTTTATGTGAAATTAATCTAGAGTCAATGAAAATTTCACTTTTTAAATTACATTTCAAAAAGCTTTTCTAACATTCTAATTTCTTGAGTCAACCTTTAAATTTTCATTTATTTTTCTTGAGTTGATTTCAGTTATTAAGGCTGGTAAAACAGTAAAACCTCTCTGATAAGTATTTATTTAACAGACTGTCTGTTAACGCGTCACCCAGCAGGTCATAGTCACATCTGCAGCTCGCTTGTATTGTCCTACCAGCTGGGGAAAAATAAAGCTGCACACAACAAACCCTGACTCCTGGGTAACTCTGAATCCTCAGCATTCTTTCTAAACCAAAAATGGTGATTAATTTTCTGTTGATGTTCTAATCAGTCCTCCGCACGCTCGGTGAGACAGCAGCATCTGTTGTTATACTGAGAGACTAAACAACACCTCTCGGGCTGTGACTAGCGCTGAAGTGGTACTACACCGTGACTCCTGACATGCATCATCCCGGCGCTGATTAGATCGGTGATCTTGTGATTATGTTGTTATATGACTGGTGACTCATCTTCCGGGCACTGCTCTCTGACTTCAGAGAGGATGTGAGAGGAATGCAGCAGATATTTGATGGCAGAGCAGCGGTCACAGAGCCCATCAGGTCATCATTCATGATCCTGCATGATTAGCTTCTGCTGAGGAGTAACCATGACGGGGACGTGACCACATGTTTGACTGAAGTGTCGGCAGTCTGACTGCCATCATCATCCTCCTTTACCATGACACAAATGTACCTTTTTATTAAGGTTTACAAAAAAAGACAGGCTGTGTATTTATTATACAGGCTTGTGTGACATTCTGTTCACTTTTAACAGCTTTTCTCCCTTAATTATTTAAAATCTATCCATAAAACACTAATGCTGGTTTGCTGCTGTTGCTTAGCTGAGCAGCACATCCATACCTGGCAAGGAAATGTCTAGGTCTCGGTCAAGGTGAATGCAAATGAACCACGCCCGGGCAGTGGGCCCGCTTGGGAAGGTGGTCTCAGAAGCGATTCAAGTGGACTCTGGCACAGCTGGTATGAGATATGAATGCAATCGTGCCCGGATACAGTACAGAGAAATGTCAGCTATATGAAATCCCCATGAAAAACTAAACTTCCTTCCCTGGCGTGGCTGTTTGGTCAAATTTTTCTTTAATATTCTCAGCCACCTTTGGAGAAGTCTACGATCTTGACCTCAAGCCCACACCCTCGCATGGATGCTAAGGTGTTTACGACTGGATGTGATACAGGAGAGTCAGATTCAAATCGGTCAGTATCTAGTGTGGGTCCTTAGGCAAGGTCCTTAACAGTACATATACTGGTTTGGATGATGCATGACTAAACAGTGTCTGCATCAAGTCAGGGCAACCTGATGGTAGATGGGCTACTCAAGCAGGACATTCATGGACTTGGGCAAAGAACATGGAACTACCAGATTCTCTGCACATCTGGGGATATATGCAGAATATGTGATAACGACAGTAACTTCAGTGCCCATCCATTCATTCAGCCATCTGTCTATCTTTCTATCTATCCCTGCCACCCTTTTCTGTCTCTGGATGTTTATTGGAAATCAAGAGACAACAATCTCAACAGCAATAAAACCAAAGATCCTCTTACTGGCATCAACCTCAGCAAAATCAGGGACTTTTCCCAACCCCAGGAAATAATAATTCCTAATTTTTCTCAATAATTGCCCCATTTCTCCTCTTTATGCCACCACAAACATTTGTTTTTTGTCGCTTCACTTTCCCTGAGCTGGGTAACAAACTTGAGAGGGTCAGGCTCACTAAAACAATACAATAGCACTAAAATGATCAGCATGATATGGAAGGTAAAAGGGCTAAATAAAATATTTAATTTTCCTAAAATCCTTTTGAAATCAAAGTTGCTGACTCGCAGAAACAAACCCATGAGCCTAACTTCTGTTGCTGCATTATTCAAAGAAGCAGTGTGTCTACATCAGCAGTAATTCTTCTTCAAAGTGGATCGTGGTCTTACCTCAGCAGGAGAGAAGAGGCGACATCTCCGGTGAGCATGTCCCTCATGAGCTGAACCTCCTCCTCCATCTCTTAGAGGAGCCATCACCCCGATACCTGCAGCCCCGACCGCCCCAGCCGTGATGGCACCCGACGCTCCTCCGCCCACAGTGGCCCCGCTCGCAGGGCCGCCTGTGGCCCCGGCGATGGCGCCGATGCCTCCCATCATACAGCAGAGGCCTCCCTGAGCCAGCTCCATCTCGATCTCAGCGTCCATCTCTGCGTCCTCCTGCGCCTCCTTGTTGGAGTCGTCCAGGTGCTTCATGAGGACGGCGACCACCACGTTTATCAGGACGAACTGAGCTGTGAGCACGAATGACACGAAGTACATGGGGGAGATGAACTGAAGCCCGGCATGGCAGCCATAGTCGCTGCCTGGACGGTCCGGTGGGCACTCCCTCAGCGTGTCCTGGTAGGTGGGGGAGATAAAGGGTGAGGGAAGGAATCAGAGGAAGATGAGTGGGAAGATGAAATGTAAACATGGTAAGATTTGGATTAAAAAAAAAGGAGATACAAGGAAAAAAAGGGAAGAGAAGATAGCTTTCCAATGCAGTTTTCTTTACAACAACTGATGCTAAATGGATGCCTGGGTGTAAAGTAACTGTACATCCAATTTACAAATTACACTCAGACCGGTTTTATCAGATGGATATCTATGCATATGGGAATTTAGTAGTACTGTTGGTCGATGAAGATCCATATCTTGACATTTTGGCACAAAGTTTTTAAAATATGCCTTTTGTGAAAAAAATTCCATAGTGACCGCCCTCTACAGGTTGAAACCATCTATTGCAAATGAATTATTTTGAAAAAATTCTACTGGATGATCTGGTGCCAAGTCATGTATTTGGTGCCATCTGATGTCTCCAGAGGTCAACAGTTACCTCCCTCTTCTTCCTGATCATTAACTGCACTAGTAGCAGCTCACAGCTGAAATTTAAGGCTTAACCAATCAGTGACAGTGCTGTGATTTTGGGGATAGTGGGTATTGTAGTGTTGTTGCCTGGGATCAAAAGTCAACCATATCTTTATCGAACAAGGTGTGTGAAATACCTGCTTATGTCTTCTACATGATCATATGTCGCCATTAACCCATCTAAATCATCTTTTTAATTCTGATCTCCCAGATCAAAGTCAGCAGAGTAACCCACTGAGCTATCCAGCATCTCAGCTAACAACTGAGTGGAAGATCAGCAGATGGGGGTGGAACTTTCTTCCAAGCGTGGAGGGCCAACCAAACCTGGGGGGCGGGGACTAACTCCCTAACTAACTCCATCATGTGGGGAAAATTGGAGAATGGCTTGTTTGTGCTTGTCAGCACACATTTTCTGAAAGGTCGAGAAAGAGAGTGTGGAAGGAAATGGATTTTTCTGGTATTTGAGGGGATTGTGGACAGGTCAGGAGCACACATTTTTGTTAGAAAAGCTTGAAAAAGTGATTTTTGCATAATATGTCCCCTTTAAGATGGTGGGGCTTTTCCTCAGACTTACATATGTGTGTTTAAGTCTGAGGAAAAGCCCCTTGCTTAAATAAGAGCGTCCTGGTGTGGGGACCCCGTTTACTTTTTATTTCATGCATAAATTTGATACTTTTGCACAGTTTGGTTAGCACACAACTAGCGAAAGCCCCAGTGTTTTTTTTTCAGCCAATGTTTAGTGATTTTTTTTTTTTATTAATATTATTATTTTTCTAAGAAAAACTTTAGATTGACACCTGGAACAGACATGACTCTGAGCCCAAAGTTTGGACAAAATATTTACCCAAATCCCATCAGCTTGTTTCTGTCCTTGCTCCACAGCGATAATGAGGCCCAATGCAGTGCTTCCCCTTAAACAGTTTTTTTTCAAATATGTTTGCAGGTGTCTGCATGTACCAGCACTAGAACATGGCAGAGTCATTCTACAGGCCATGAAACCTCAGCAGCTAAATGGCATACAGCTATTGTTTGTGTTTCCAAGTGTATACTAACTCCATTTTTTTGATTATTAACCCTCAGGCATCATTTTAATTTACTACCCTTTAAAGCCATTAAGGACAAAAATGTCCACCTCCAAAAAGCTGCTATAAAAACCTAACAGATTAATATTTTTTTCTGCTTTGTTTGAATAAATCTCTTAGACAACTTCAGTCATGCTCAAAACTACCAAACATTCAACCATTTTGAGGATTTTAACCCTTTAAATGCCAATTTGATTACTTAAAATCAATGTTGGTTTTATGAAAAAAAGTGAAAAAAATTTGTTATCTTCCTTAAACCAAATGTTGGATGGCTGGGGCATTATTTCTAAATCCAGCTTGGATATGTCAATGATTAGCCAAAGTATTGACTTTGATGAATTTTTAGTTTTTATGCAGCATCTGATTCAAAATTTACTACCAATTCGAGTCACTAAGGACAACAACGTCCACTTCCAAAAATGGCAATAAAAATAGTATACATTAATATTTTTCCTGTTTTTTTGGTCAAATCTTTTGATCAACTTCAGTTCTAATCAAAACAGTCGATTATTGAATATTTTCAGGATTTTAACCCTTTAAATGCCAGTTTGATTACAGGATGGTCACGTTTTTTCTAAAAAAAAAAAAAAAAAAACACACAAAACAGTAATTATTTTCCAGATAACTAATGTTTGGGGGATGGGGGGTGTCTTTTGAAATCAGTCCTGGGTATGTCAAACATTAGCCAAAATATTGACTTTGATGCATTATTAGTTTTTGTGTAGCACCCCATTTATTATTTACCCTTTCGAGTCACTTGTGGACAAAAACGTCCCATTGACTCCCATTCAAACCGCATTTATTGATCTCAAAGCCAAACTATCTTTAATAAAATGTGATTTTTTAACATTTAAAAGAGTGATGATTGACATCCATTGACTATGGTTGTGGCTTGACAGGGGAACTGGACTGCTGTCCCAGCATAAACGCAGTTAGAGAATCTACTGATAGGAGCATTGTTGGCTCTGCCATGGTAGATGGCAATATCTCCCCTTTCAGGTAGTTATGTTGAACCTCTAAAAAATTAGCTAGCCCTGAACTGGTTTACATCAGATGGTGAAAATGTGGACAGACTTTACAGCTATGTACATGTCATCTCTACTTTGCTTTATTTTTGGCATAAATGAAAAGTGCCCTATCCATTTAGCTTATGATGATATCCAAGCACAGATGAAAACACGGCTTCGGTAGTACCAGCATTGATGCTCATTAACGTCTGAGTCAAAGTCTGGTGTGGAACCTCTGCATGCACATAACACCTAGTCCAGTTTGGGTCAAACTGAGGCATTAAAAAAGTGGATTTGCTTTAGGATTTTCTGTTATGACATGGTACTCATCCCAATGCTGAAAACCCCATCAATGTGGCTAAATTCAAACACTTCTTCAAAGAAGAATAGGCCAACATTCCTCCACAGTGATGTGAAAGACTCATTGCCAGTTATGGTAAATGCTTATTTGCAGTTGTTGCCACCAAGGTTATAAATACAATAGTCATTTAAACACTGCATTTTGTACATACTTGGGTTATCTTTGTCTAACATTGTATGATAATCTGAAATGTTTAAGTGTGAAAGATATGCAAAAAAATATTTAAAAAAACAAACCAGGAGGGAGTCAATACTTTTTACAGCACTGTGTAAGAGTGAGTTTAATAAAAATGTTCATGTCATTTTTGAAATAATGAGGAAAATAAGGCCTTTTCCCCAATCAAACAGGCTCATTCAGAGATTCACAGAAGTTATTCACAACATCTTTAATTAGCACTCTGTCAAACTTCCACATTCCTGCTTGTTAACATCTCGAGGACTGACTAATTTTTCTGTCTTCTTTTCCCCGCTCTTTCTGAGAGTCTAATCAGCAATCATTAACTTTCTCCCCCGATACTAGCTGTGATCAAAATTTAAGATCCAGGTACTTGTGTTTGATTAGAGAGCCAGACTTGATGAGCAGATAGATTAGTGATTGAAGAGCCGAATCAAACACTTTGATTTTGCCAAAATAAGTTATAAACTGTAAGTTTACTTTTCCTCACCATCTTTGCTACAGACGTCTCATTACTCCGAGGTTTTTCCCAGCGTTTAAATCATCCGTTCCTCTGATCTGAACTGAAGACCTCCAATTACAAGTCTGCATCTGCGCTGAGATTGGTCTGAATTACTTTTGCGGACTCAAAAAATAGAAAATTACATGCTTTTCATATCTCTAGACTCTGCTGCCCACTTTCTTATTGACCCTGGTCTCAGAAAATATGTGCTGTCTCCACTGTGGCAGATGAGGTGACAGGCTGGAAAGTGAAAATTATAAGCTTACACAGCCCGGTCCAAATGACAATGTCCAGAGATAAGTGTGATCTGAACTCAGCGGTGTAATGTAGTACCTTCATGATGCCGTTCCAGTTGTCACCGGTAGAAACCTGGAAGAGGGTGAGGAAGGCCATTCCGAAGTTTTCAAAGGTGGCGTGTCGGCTCATCCCTTCACAGGGGTAGTCGGCGTTACATACTGGGAAAGGTGTGACAATAGGCAGAGAAGAAGAGGCAAGACATACAAGATTAAGAGCCTGAAGTTTTGGTTATGTCAGCACTGATTTATATTAGTCTTTGTTTCTCTTTGTCATTAGTTGTCACTGCCCAGTCGCAATGCTTTCTGGGATATAAACAGACAATATGGCAGTAGGCTAACAGGGTAACTGCAGGAACAATCAGAAAATGGATTATAAATGGATGATAAGACGTTCAATGTTGGACTTATTGTTATGGATTTTATCTTTATGACCCCAAAAAATCATCCAAGTTTCAAGCTCACCAGAAAATGTTCTGCAAGAGCTACGAAGGTGTGGATGGTGTCATTAAGACGGGCTTTGAGAGGAAAAAACAAGCGCCTACTATTTACCTGGTCCTATGAGGGTTAATGATGGACCGTCAAATCTGAAAATAAATCACTTTAAAATTTCTGTGAAAATCCTTGAACTTTTTCCCTGGTTTCTCCTGAAAGTACCCCAAAATGACATCAACTATTCCTAATATGTTTCAGTGAGATCTCATGATTCCATGAAATGTTGGAAAATTCCTCAAAAACATCAGAACAAATTTCTGGTAAAATTCTGGAAGGACAACCTGTGAAAATATCTTTTCATTTCAGAGAAAATTCACTCCAAAGAGTTCAGATAAATTTCCCCGAAATTTCAAACACATTTCCAAAATTCATGTGAAAACTTCCAAACAAATTCCACCAAAAAATCCCCAAAATTTCAATGAAAGTACCCTGACAAATACATTCTAAAAATTTCTGTGAAAATACCTCTACATTTTAAAAATAAATTCCCTCCAAAGGTATTTAGATAAATTTCCCCAAAATTACAAACACATTTCCAAAATTCATATGAAAAATTCCAAACAAATTCCCACAAAAATCCCTCAAATTTCAACAAAAGTACCCTAACAAATACATTTTAAGTTTCTGTGAAAATACCTATACATTTAAAAAAAAAATCACTCAAAAAAAGAAAAAAAAAACAGATAAATTTACCCAAAAGTACAAATTTCCAAAATTTATATGAAAAATTCCAAACAAATTCCCATAAAAATCCCCAAAATTTTAATGACAATACACAAAAAAATTCACAGCAAATATAACCCCCAAAATTTTAACAGAACTTTCCAAAACATACAAAAACATCCCATCCCCCCCAAAAAAAGTCCATGCAAATTTCTTCAAAGCAAATATTCCCAGTTTTTTAGGCAAATTACTTGAACTTTAATGGACATTGCAGGCAATTTTCTCAGAAATTCCAAAAGCATAAATTATTGCCATGTTGTAGAAAAGCTTTAATAAAATAACCGTATATGTACATGCAGGGACTAAAGAGGTTGTGATTGCAGAATTGACACAGTCAGGGTGTCGCCATGTTTGTAGTTGATATTCCACACGTCAGATGGGTGTATACAGCCTGAGCCCTCTCATGTGCCTTAGAGGCATCCTATACTAACATACATCACAAACTATCTTTGCAATCAGGCTTACAATGAAGCCGGATGCATATGTGAGCACAAGATTAAACTGCAGATATACCTCCAATAAAACTGCTCCATTATGTTCTCTGCTCACCATCATAAAACTCTCCACTCATTCCAATGATACTGATATAAAGGCAGACTATCAATATGGCTTCAGACTCTGGTGCTTCAGTCTTCTGTTCCTGCATCATCCTTTGTCCTGCTGTCATTTTCAGCAGGGGGGTGAAGGAAGATGTGTAAAAGGCTTGAAAATAAAAACTGACTCAGACTAAGGTCAAAAACAGGATGGTGGATATTTAGTCAGCGGATAGTTGGAGAAACAGCGTTTCTACTCATGAATGTCCAAATGGAACAAATGAGGCATCTTTCCTATCCTGTCCAGGTTTGATTGTTGAACAGGATTGATATAAATCACATGTGGGCCCAGCTAGCATGACTACACCTTCATACTTGTCGGTGTAATTATTCATGATTCATTTTCATTCAGACATTTACTATACTGAGTGCTTTTTGCTGATGACTCTAATTGAAAATTTCTTGATTATTATTCAAAGTGTGACCTTTTCTACACTTTCACTTCAAGCAGTAGATTTGTACAAAGCTCTAAGTCAACCCAATCACTTCTGTTTGTTTGTGTCATAGTTGGGGGATTCCTAATATGTGATATCCTGCAAGTCTGAGGAAAAGATTGATCATAGTGAATGAGTAACTAAAACTAAGAGAGAGTCCAAAGCAAACATTTAAATGAGACGCATGAGAGTGGAGAAGATGGCTGTTAAACAAACAGCACTGATGAGCCACATTGTGTTGAGATCATTAATCTGGGCCCTTTAAAAGGACTTCAGTCTGTCATCTCTTAATTTGGAAGTGTTTATGAGCGTGTTTGCACCACTTGATGAGCAGTGAGTTGATGGCAGAGCAGACTTACCCAGCTCTCCAAACAGCTCCACTCCCAGAGCAGCGTAAATGAAGAAGAGCAACATGAAGAGCAGGCCGAGGTTTCCCACCTGTGGCACAGAAAAACACAGGCTCAGTTATGGCAATGACTGATACAGTAGTTTTAGATTAAATCTGAGTCTAAAAAAGAGAAAACAGAGAGGAAATGTAGATATCCATCAGTTAAATCATGCCTGCTCCACAGAAGGTACCATAAGTGCAGAGTTAGAATTTGTTTTTATTGGATAATATGGCTGTTAAATGATCTGTTTCTTAAAACGCTATCAATTGCTGACTTTTAAGAGTAAATCACAGCTCGTTCCAATTTTAATTGCATGCTTTTTTCAATGTTTTTCATACTGCACTGCTTCACCAGTGTGATCTCAAACCGTGAATTAGATGCAGAGGACAGCTTTTCAACAGGCACATCCAAAAACTGTATTTCTAAAAGTGAAACTTCCTCATACTCTAGATTCATTACACACAAAGTTAAATATTTCAACACTTTTTTAAAATCTTGATGATTACGGCTTCCAACACACCAATAAAAACTGCATTTGTAATACATAAATGTTGACCATCTGGAAAAATGATTTTCATTTGTGCTCAGTACTTGGCCAGGCCTTCGTTAGCATGAATAACTGCATCTATGTGATGTGGCATAGAGGCGATCAGTCTGTGGCCCTGCTGGGGTGTTATGAAGCCCAGGTTACTCTGATAGCAGCTCTGCTGGATTGTTGAGTCTGGTGTCTCTCATCTACCTGTCGACATTTCCCCAGAGATTCTCTATGGGGGTTCAAACAATCAAACACCCTGGTTAGCAGACCAGTTTCTGGTAGTTTTGGCTTCGCTGTGGGCAGATGCTAAATCCTGTATCTCCATCAAGCTTCTCAGCAGATGAAAGCATGGGCTCTAAAATCTCCCTGTAGATGACTGGCAGTATTGACTCTGGAATTTTTAATGCACAGTGGACCAACAGAAGATGACATCAAACTGTAGAAACTGAAACAGTGGACTTCAAGCTCCTTGGATTTTGGGCCTCTCTGCAGCTGCAGAGCTCGTCATTGAAGAACAACGATGAAATAAATAACAATAAAGGCCTGTCTTTATCTGGCATGCCAAACATTACTTCACTTGCCCAGATCCTATATGATATAGTTGAATTTAGCGCACATATGTGCCATAGACGAAGAGGAAACAGTGACCAACTTCATTCACTCCTGTCCTGATGTTGCTCAATTAAGTGTAAAAACAATTCTTCAACTTTAAATCCCATCCGACGTTCCTGTAAAACTTACCTTATTAAGGTAATTTTTTTTAGACCCAAGGCCTTTTGATTAAGTATTTAATGAAAAGAATGAAATGAGTCAAACGCGTGTATGCAGGGTTTTTCCTGCATTTTTAACTATGTTGCGGGCGCCTCCAGCTATGTTTGTGCCACCCTCAAGCTCTGTAATGCTCTTTATGATACTACAAGCTTGGTAGCATCATACCCTTTTTTTTGTCAGTTTCTCCCACTCTTCTTGGCACATCTCTCAGCTGCCTCAGGTTGGATAGGAAAGACATTTTCAGATCTCTCCAGAGATGTTCATTTGTGGTTAAATCTGGGCCACTCCTTTGTTATCTTGGCTGTGTGCTTCAGGTCATTGTCCTGTTGGAAGATGAACCTTTGCCCCAGTGCGAGGTCCAGAGCACTCTGGAGCAGGTTATCATCAAGGATGTCTCTGGACATTGCTGTGTTCATCTGTTCCTTGACCCTGACTAGTCTCCAAGTTCCTGCTGACAAAACACACCCCCACAGCATGATGCTGCATGCATGATGACCCCAGGACCCCCTAGAAAGTTCAGAGCATTCATGATCAGTGGGGTACCACCTCTGACTCAGTTAGAGCCTGGAAAACCCTGGTATAATGTGTTTTTTCAACACCTGGAAGTAATTCAGGAGGGAGTGAGACGGGATTGAATAATAAATACCACCCAATCCTAATTTGCATTCAAACTAACTGAATAGAAGCAGACTTTTGGGTCAAGTGTACTCAGGTCTGAGCCTGGACCCCTAAACTTAAAGCATCCTTCAGTGTTCAGAGAAAGAGCTTGGGCTTATGTGAGCACACCTTTTAGAGCCAGTACCAACACATATTTCAAAGTTAAATCCAAATTATAACTTGACTTGGTAATAGACTTTTGGAGCTTGGAATAATTTGAGAATTTGCAAGTCGTATCATCCTTGGAGTCTTAGAGAGAACTGGACAGAAGACAGCAGTAACAAATGCATCCAGCTCCGATACCAAAGCCGGAGAGGGCTGCCCGTCCAGACTGAAAATGACTTCAGCGATGGAGAAGTATTGATAAAAGGATGTCATTTTTCTCAGACATGGCTAAGGACGAAAAAGCATCCAACTGAATCTATGACTCACAATTTTGTTGTATAATCCTGTCGGAAGATTCCAGATACAAATAAGAATCTGCCGGGGGCTCAAATCCGCCCTGATTGCTTTTCAACATGGTAACAGCGTTTACTGACATTTTAATAGTAGACAAGAGGATGTTTAATAAATGATGTTATGGACTAAAAGCAGTGAAGCTGCAAACAATTTCTGCAGTGTGACGAAGATAAATTTCACCCCATAGCTGGTTGGAGAGGAAGTTTCATACTTTCCTAAAAAAGTAAGGGACTGACTTGTTTTGCATATTTGAAACGCTACTTTGGATGCTTTTCTTTTTGGTTTTTAAAGGTCATGCAACTAAACAGGCTCTGCGAGGCTGCTGCAAACATTTAATCCAACCAGAAATTGTTGCTTTCAGTTTTAAAAATCAAGCTTTTGAAGCAAAATCCTGCAATTAAAGAAATTTTTCTGTGGAAACTTCACCCTGACTTTTTAAACACACATGAATCCTTCCGTGTAGAGCACTCACTGCCAAAGATATGCAGTGCAAATGGGTAAAGGACCCCCTGGGGTGCAGCTGCAAGCACTAAAGAGAATGCTATTAGCTAAGTCACCTCCAAGGAAAGCAATGAGGTGCTTCAGACATGACTGTAGAATTCCATTAAATAAGCAAATAAACAGAGAGAGAGAGAGAGGATTAGGAGGGAATAAGATGTATAGCTTTATTAGAGGAGACGAGAGAGAGAAGAAATGGGGAATAATGAGGGAGGCAGGGATGGGGAAGCCTGAGGACAGCTCCCTTTCTCTCCACACTTGTGCATGTTGATGTTTCCTGGTGGATATTAAAAGCCGGGGCCGGAGGCAGTTTGCAGCTTTTAACTTAAGCTCATCTGATGTCTTTAGATCCCTGGAGCAGAGATCTGAAGCACACCACAGGGAAGGTATAAGAAACAGATTGTTGGATACTATAGAAGCATTAGAGCTGGCAGCCAGGCAACAGAGGCATGTGAGAAAGACGCTCTTTGATATTTATACCTTTGGTTTCCATAGTGAACAAACCTAGAGCTATAGCTGCAAACTTTTAACACCGTTAATGTGTCCACACTGAAGAAATCATGACTCATTCACTGTTCTCATAAATAAGGGCCTTTGTTTTTTGTTATGATTGTGTGTAATTCAGCTACACATCATGTTGACATACTGGAGAGCATTACGGCCACCTTAGACTGAGAAGAAAGAACAGTCTTCAGACAGAGAGGTTCAAATGTTCTCAGGGAGGGAGCTAATGTGGATGTTTTCCAGGTGGATGATAAAACGAACACAGCCACCTTCAGTGTTTCATGCTCTTATGCCGCATTAATGAAAACAATGAGCAAAAGGCTGTGAGACCAATTATCCCCAAGCCTTATAGATCTTTCCAGGAAACCATCACAGTGAGACGCAGAAAAAGAAGGAAGGTTTGGCAGCTTTTCTCTGAGTTTGGAAACATCATGACTGTGATTTTGCCTGTATTCGAAACCATTTTAAATTTTACACCATGTCCTGTACAGCATCTAAGTCTTCTTGCAGGCAACGTCCCAACAATGTTTAGCTCTCCTAAGAGGTTTTATTTTACTATTTAAATTTATGTCAAAACACCTAAAAACACAGTCATTTAACATGTTTCTATCTTTATCTTTGTTCAGTGTCTCTTTAATCTGATCAAAAACACATTTGCTGTCTCACTGACCTTCACTGTTTTGTGTCTGGGCTCTAATATTCACCCAACAACCCTCAGGGACCTGCTAATAACCTGATGTGTATTTTTGTTGCAGTCTTAGCTTTCAGTGTAAGAACAAACCCAAATAAACCAATGAAATCAGTCCAAACATGAGAGCAGGGACTGGAAAGAAAACAAGTTAAAGTGGATGGAAAAAAAAAGGGGACTATTGATCGGAGGCTGGGCCAAGGCGAGGGAGATTTCTGTGACTGTAATTTTAACTTTGAGTGTGAGCATGTGTTTATTTGTGTCAATGTGTAGATCTGTGTCTGTGTGTCTACATCAGCATGAAATAAACTCCTCCCAGAAGGCTGCGGCCGCAGCATTGATGAGGTGGAAGAAGTGAAAAATCAACTATGGCTGCACACTCACTCCTTTATAGATGTCTTTAATAAAGACTCCACATCCTTTAGTAACACTTATTTTTCTTTGTTTCTTTACATTTGAAAGGCATTAAAGTATATACAGGGGAAGGCAACCAGAGACAGCAATTCAGTTTCTTCTTTTTCCCGTGCAGCAAGATTTATCACACTGCTGAGAAGAGGCCAAGGGTGAGTAATGACATGACAATTTATTTACAACTGTAGAAGGAATATAGCTGCTTTTTAACCATTTCGTCCTGTGAATGTGTACCCTAATTTTTAAAACTGAACGCATTTAATACCTGCAAGATTTTTTTTATTTTTTTAAAATCCTCCATTGATGATTTTTACAAACCATGACTACAAATGAAACTTTACTTGCAGCAACACCATGATTATAGCATGAGAAATAAACTCTGTCCATCCAGGGTCATTTTAAAATGACCAGTGTTTGATTTGTTGACACCAACACACCAAATATGAAACATCACTAGCCTTATCTTTCAAAGCACAGACTAAAAGCCCTTCAGCACCATTTGTCCACATTACATCAGAGGGAATGTCCTCTCCAGCAGACTGAGCTGAGCAGATGTTGTCATTACAGAACATCCTGAGCCACTTATGGTTGGAAGGACAGTTTGTCAAGCCGCACACCAGAGATACATCATCAATTATCTAACACTAAGTGGTCTAAGCTTAATTTGTTTTTATTATGAAGTATGGCCCATGCTTCAGCCTTGGCAAACACTTACTAATTAGATACCAAACCTAATAAGTAATGGGGATGTGTCGAGATGCAGAGGCAGTCAACATGCAGAATATGACTAAAATGTATAATATGTAGTATTTCTACACTGAAATGGCAAATTTAGAAAATACTAAACCTGTGTTATTTGGTAATTTCCGTATTTAAATTTGAGTGGTGAAGTACTTGCATTTTTATTGGCTTGAAGTAGCTGTCTTGTTAATTACTTTCCTTTGCTGTGTTGTGTTACGCTGTGATGTTGGGCAATGTTAAGTTGGAATGTTTGGTAATGTCAAGCTGGAATGTTGGGTAATGTTATGCTTGGATGTTTTGGAATATATTTTGGAGTGTTATGTTTTGCTGTGTTATGCTATGTTGGATTATGTCATTTTATGTTATGTTGGGTAATATGTTGGAGAATATTATGTCCTGCTGGGTAATGTTATGTATTGTTACGTTATGATGGCTAATGTTATGTGTTGTTGGATTGTACTATATTGTTATTTTGGGTAATGTGATGTTTTGACATGTTGGGTAATGTTACGTTGTGTTGGTTAATGTTAGGTTGGATTATGATATGTTTTGCCACATTGGATTATGTTATGTCATTTTGGGTAATGTTATACCATGTTAGGTATTGTTATGTTATGTTGTGTAATGTTATGATGTGTTGTGAAATATTATGCTAGGTTACATTATGTTATTTTGGGTAATGTTATTTTATGTTGGGTAATGTTATACCATGTTGGGTGATGTCATGTTAAGTTGAAAAATGTTATGTTAGATGGGGTGATGTTATGTCATGTTGGGAAATGCTATATTAAGTTGGGTGATGTTATGTTATGTTATGTTGGATAATATTATGTTTTGTTGGGTAATGTTATGTTATGTTGTGTTATGTAATGTTATGTCATGTTGGGTAATGTTGTGTTTTGCTGTGTTATGTTATTTTGGGTAATCTTAAGTTACAGTGTGTAATGTTATGTTAGGTAATAGTAAAATATGTTATGTTAGGCAATGTTCTGTTATGATGGGTAATGTTATTTTATGTTGGGCAATGTTGCAGTTTGTTGGGTAATGTTATGTTATGTTGTGTAATGTTATGTTATTTTGGGTAACATTATTTTTATGTTGGGTAATGTTATATCATGTTGGTTAATGTTTAGTTTTGTTGGGTAATGTTATTTTATTTTGGGTAATGTTATTTAATGTTGGGTAATGTTATTTTGGGTAATGTAATGTTATGTTGGGTAATGTTACGATATGTTGGCTGATGTTATGTTTGGTAATGTTATGTTGGGATATATGTTCAGGAAAAAGCAAAGTGAACTACCTTGTGAGGCATGAAATGGCATAAAGTGTAATGATTTACAGAGTTATATGTGTGATCTAATACACTCAGGTTAAATTAGGTTAAATAATAACAGTTCTTCGCATTTTGACTGGGTCCTTGCTCTGAGGTCGGTGCTCAGGCACTAAAGAAGGAGGGAACCTTAGCTTCTATATGATTTTCCACAAACACAATCTTACTCCGAGTCTGCTGACTTTGTTTTCATTTCACACAAACTCTCACAGAAAAACAAACAAACAAAAATGCTTTCACTCTGAGGAAACCATCAAATGCAGGTAAAGTGTATAAAATATTTCCTTTTCCATAAAGAAACCCATTTGTACTCCCTGCAGTACTGTATTTATGCCATTCACAGGAGAGTTGTTAAACTGCATGTATAAGAATGTCCAGGCTTAATATTACCCTTTAAGTTCCACGTTGTTCCAGATACTCCAGGACAAGCCAAAATTTTGAGATATATTATCCCGAGCAAAGGCTAAGGTGCATAAAGTCTTTTTGCGTTCCAAAGGCTAAACTTTTAAGCTGCTCTTTTCTCTTTAATACTAGTGGGAATAAAAAAAATTCTTAAATTGAGACTAGAAAGGGCTTTGTGCTTCCAGAATAAATGAGAGGGACACGTGGAACAAAGGGTCACAACATTTAGGGCAAAACTGTATTCACAACCTGGCTACCTGAAAGTCAAAACTCTTAACAATGCTGATCATTTATCATTCCAAAAATGTTAATTAACTCCCATGTGTCCTTGTGATAAGCCAGGGGAGAGTGTGGGTCTGTGAGTGGGCGTCTGTGACCGTGTGGGTGATGGCACATACCTGAGGCAGGGCCTGGACTACGGTATCGAGCAGAGCTCTCATCCCAGTCGCCATCTTCAACAACTTCAGCACTGCAGAGAGATGAAAGTGAGTGATGACGTTAGCATCATGATGAAAATGGATGTCTTTGTGATATCTCTGACACAGGTGTTTGGGTGATAAACAACTGGGTACATCTACAGATAGACTGGAAGTGAAACAGAGGGTGGAGAGACAGAAGACCCCACAGAGAGAGAGGAGGGGGAGATCAGGAGAGATAAGAGGTAGGCAGAGGAGGAGGGGAGAGATAAAGGACGATCGATGGATGGAATAAGTTCCCGGCTCTCCATTAGAGACACGACATGATTCCCAGAGGTCCAATTTCTAGCGGAACATGGCTGTTGATGTGGCTGGTAAATAAAGGAAAAAATGAAGGACTAGTCTGACATTCAGACATTAAAGCTTCCTGATAGGTGGACGGTTATGTGCTCATGTGAGAGAGAAAACATGGATTGTACAGTGGCAGTGAAGGTTTAAAACTTTTAACCATCTGTCAACCTCTAGAAGAACCTTAGCTTTAAACATCTAGACCACTCCTTAATGAGACATCGTGACCCAAAATTCAGAAAAATTGTTGGCAAATCATTTTTACGTCGTGAAACCAGGGTTCCCGCAGACCAGTGAAAAGTCTCAAATTGGTTCCTGCTCTCTCTATGCAGATAAGGAAAGTATAAGGCAGAGAGAGAAGTAAAGCAGAGCAGGCATCATTGACAACAGAAGGACATTGATTAAGCCAGAAGCAGAATAAAGGAGCAGGTGGGGTGGAGGAGGGTTGAAAAAGCAGCTTGCAGTGAGAGGCAGCACAAAACAAGGCAGGGGCATAGGACATAGTGGGTTAATGGTAAATCAGCTGGCCGTCAGCTGATGAGGGCTTGCATGAATCAGCTGATCTCAATTATGGCAGCACTTGACTCCGTGGCCTACCTGAGCTAACACTATGTGATCCAATTTTTGTTTTGTGAGGTCTTAGATTTTGGATGGTATTTTTTGAGATGTCTTCATCCAGGCTTTTTTTCTAGATCAATTTACTTTATATCAATTTTTTGGAAGCAAACAAAAGATATCTGTGCTCCATAGAAAGGATAAGTGCTCAGTGAAGAAGTCCCTAAACCCAGTTGAATCCTTACTATTTGCCTCCACAAGTCAAACATGCCAACTGATGGGCGGCAAGAAGCCAACACTTCAGTTCACACAGACATTCTCACTTTTACCTAACCCTATCACATGGCCAGGGAGCATTGCCACCTTTACCAGGCCCAGGCTTAGTGCCCTGACTGGGGCTAGCACTCTCGCCAGAATGCTAGCCCCCGTATACCTTCCCCTTCTATCTACCCTGCAACTCATAATTACAACTATCAACCATTATTCAGCCCTTAGCCAGCATTATTCCACCTGGTCCAAATCCACTGACTGGCCTAAACTGCGTCATCTTACATGTTTCACAAACTCTGTCCCTGCATCCCCAGCTATCTAAGTCAGTGGTTCTTAACCTTTTCAGCCCGCAACCCCAAAAGACCCCTGTACCTGAAGGTGATCAAACAGCCCTGTACGTTCACTAATAGTCATGTGCAGACAAGGTGGCCCATAAGGGGGGAAAAAATGGGAGAGCTGCCTGGGACCCAGACACACTGGTGGGCCATGGGGTCAGCAAAATCATGGTCCATTGAGAAGTTAAGCTGTGACAACCATAATTTATATCTAACCTGAATAATAATACTCTTATCAAAGCAATAAATATCTTTTTTATTATTCATTTGTGCTTTAGTATATAGTCTTTTTAAAAATGTATATCCCTTTCCTTAAAAACCGAATAAAAATTGGTTAAAATGGCAAAAAAGGTGTGGAAAAGGTGGTGAAATGGGATTTTAAATGTAGCAGAAATGGGTTAGAAATGGCAAGAATTGGATAAAAGTTGCAAAAAATTAAGCAAACAATGGCAAAAATGAGTTTAAGTATCAAAAACAGACATAAGAAGTGGTAAAAGGGGATTAAAAAGTGGCAGAAATAGGTGGAAAATTTGATGAAATGGGATTTAGAAGTGGGAAAACAGGTTTGAACTGACAGAAATGGGCTATCTGAGGCAGAAATATAGGCAGAGATTTGGGTGTGGAAAGTTGTAAAAAGGATTAATATAATGGGTCAACAGAGGCAAGTGACAAAAACAGGCCGAAACAAAGCAGTGGAAAGGGTTTGAAATTGGACAAAAATGGGTTTAGAGTGGCACAAGTGTGTTAAAATTGATTTCAAAAGGTGTCAAATAATATTAACAAAATTTGGTTGAGAAAAAAATCATTTTAAAAATATTCATTTCAGGAACCTGGCGACCCCCTCCCCTGTGCCTCCTGACCCCAAAGAGGGTCCCGACCCCAAGGTTGAGAACCAGCGTTCTAAGTAATGAAACTGTTGACCTTGCTATAAATCCCCTTTTAAAGTGAGTTTTCTCTTAATTTATCATCATTTATCTTATTTATTATTACTTTATTATTGTTAATTGTATTTTTCTTGCTGAGTTCCCACCAAAAATTGTTTTGTAAATATTTACCAGGATTCTGAGAATTAAGTGTTGAATGCCCAAATTCCTAGAGGTAGACTGCCCTCTTCTTTCTTACTTAATAAGCCTTGTCTAGTTCTCTAACTTCTGGGTTACCAAGTTGCCCACTTAAAGATTCGTACAGCCTGGCTTTATTTTTATAGGTCTTTCCTGCAAAATTTCTGCTTTTTCTGCTTTTAAAAAAATATTTAAACTATTTAGAGGCTTTAAATGTGCCAGAAATCCTCAAAATGTATGCATTAATGACCAAAAGACTTATTTTCCCTGTACCAAGTGACATTTTGTTTCCTGCCAGAGGTGGTATCAAATATCAAATATCTCTTATTTTTTAAAATAGATTTCAAGTCTGAAGTTTGCTCTGTAAAGGTTTGCAGGAACCCTGGAAACAAGTGGAAGTTTGGACCTTTGATGGAGTAAAACCTGACTGAATTAAAAGACAGGACAAAATAAACATGTTTTAAAATAATTCCTCATTACAGAAACTCAGACAGGATGTGCCTATATCTTGAGAAACTAACACATTTTTATGAGGAAAAAAACAGATTTGTTACCTCAAGAATGCGATCATTGAGCTCAGATTTTGAGAATTAAAAGCAAGATTTACTTGTTTCGTGGCAAAATGGAGCAAAATCTGTGACCCAGTTTTGAATCCCGATCCACCGGTGCTGGTGATAAAGTTAGAGTGTCTGCTCCACACTTTCCAGATGTATCTTTATTTTTTTAATTCCGCTGCACCTCAGCTGAAACTAAGATATCAGTCCAGTTCAATATAAACCATCCTTTAGTCCAGGCCATTCTAATATTTCAGTGATCAGAAAGAGACCTATGAATCAGAATCATTTTAATATTCATGTGCACAACCACACAAGGTAGTTAGCATTCAGGGCCGAGTCTTACAAATTTTAGGCGGAGAAAAAAAAAAAAAGATTAAAAGTCACGTAGTAGCCCTCACACTCATCATCAAGTACCCTACGTTCTTGTTAATTACCGGCGGCTGCTGTTTAACTCGCCGGTTACCCAGGGGTCTACTCAGTGGTCCCAGTGCAGTAATAAGGAAGGCAGGGGGGTGACAGTAGGAGGGCCAGGATTAAGTGAGATTGATGTAATTTGCCTTAATCCTCCTAAATTTGAAGTTAAGAGGAAGTGGAGCAGCCTGGAGAGCAAGTCCAGCAATTTACTTTGAATTTTAAGAAGAGAGGAGGCTAATAAGAGAAATGAAATACCAGCTTTACTGTCAGAGAGGGAGAATAACAGCACCAAAAGTAATGTAAATCATACATAAGGAGAGTGGGGTGAGTTTTAATGCGCATTTAATGCAATAATCGGTGGTTTAAAGAGAGCTTGCCATCTATTCATACATAGAGCATTCTAAACTCCAAGATATGTAAACAGATTTTTACTTATATGCCATGCAATGAACTCATGAGTTGTGCTGCAACTAAATGACAGCTAAACGGCAGAATTTTGGGTAAGTGAAACAAGAAAATAAGGAAAGACCTGCCCTTAAAATTGGAAAACCTCCAATCCAGTTCATTTCTTGAGTTAATGAAGAATCTAAATGGCATATAACCTCATTTTTACAGAGCTCATGATGTGAAATATCACTAACTTTCTGTTTGTGTGTTAGTGCAAGTGGAATTACCTCGTGCTATCCTGAGCACCCTCATGATCCTGATGATGGTGGGGTTGATGGGAAGGGAGGCGTTTATTTCGATCTCCTCCAGGGTGATGCCCATCACTGACAGCAGCACAATAGCAAGATCCAGCTGGTTCCACCTGCACACACATGCACACACAATGATTTTTTTATTCCACCATAGTCGGCAATTTGACCTGTTAAGTGAACGCTTTGAACAGACCAGTGAGCATGAATATGGGATATTAGCTCAGTATGTATCCCTGGACTTCATGGCTGCACATACTACAGTCTATGTTATGTTAATTTCCCAATGAATATTAATATTTTACATGAACTTCATGCATAATTTGCATGATTCTCCCAATACTGACTTGGCAGAAGAATGCGTAACGGCACAAAGCATCACCTGAAGGCCTGCTCTCTCATGAATATTCATGTTAATACTAGAAGAACACCTTCCACAATAAAATATGCAAAAATTTTGTCAGCAAGCCTGGCGGCCCACCAGGTCCGAACATCCGGGAGATATTTGAAGATGATTTTCCACAAACACAAAAAAAGGCAGATTAAAAAAAATGTAATGGTTGGGAAGCCCCTGCAGCATCTCTGAGTTTAAAATTGAACAATGTAATGAAGTTGTAAGGGAGACAGCCATGTTGAAGTGGAAACCCTTCATTATTTCTTAATATTATTGACTATTGCAGTGGTTCTCAACTGGTCAGGCATCAGGACCCACCATCTCCTCCTTAAGAGAAAGCACAACCCAAATTAAAAAAAAAAAAAAAAAAAAGTCTTGTTTATTTCATGAATGTTGGTTGATCAGTATTCTTGGCTACCATTACACCATGATGACAAAAGAACAATCCATAAAGTGTTCGTGTTTGGACCCTGAATAGAAAGACTTATTGAACAAAGAGATGGGACAAAAGAAACAGAAGTATTTACAGTCATGGACGAAAGTATTGGCAACCCTGGAATTTTTCCAGAAAATACACCATTTCTCCCAGAAATTGCTACAATTACAAATAATTTGGTATACACATGTTAATTTCCTTTATGTGCAAAAAGAGCACAAAAAAACAGAAGAAAAAAGCCAAAATTGACATAATTTTACACAAAACTCAAAAAATGGGCCGGACAAAATGATTGGTACCCTTTTAAGACTGTTGGTAAATCATTTTATTTCAAGCATGTGATGCTCATTTAAACTAACCTTTGGCAGTAACAGGTGCTGGCAATCTAGAAATCACACCTGAAGCCAGTTAGAATGTATAAAAGTTAACTCAACCTTTGTGTTGTGTGCCTGTGTGCATCACACCAAGCATGGAGAAGAGAAAGAAGAGCCCAGAATTGTCTGAGGACTGAAAACATAAACAATCTAAAGGTTACAAGACCATCTCCAGAGATCTTGAAATCCCTCTGTCCACTGTGCGTAATATAATCAAGAATTTTATAACCCATGGAACTGTGGCTAATCTCCCTGGACATGGATGGAAGAGAAAAATTGACAAAAAAATGCAACGCAGGATAGTTGGAATGGTGGATAAACATCCTCAGTCAGCTTCCACACAAAGTCAGGCTGTCTTGCAGACTCAGGGTGCAAAAGTGTCAGCTGGGACCATACGTGGTCATCTGAATGAGATGAAGCGCTATGGTAGGAGACCAAGGAGAACCCCACTGCTGACAAAGAGACATAAAAAAGCCAGACTGGAGTTTGCAGAAATGTACCTGAGTAAGCCTCAATCCTCCTGGGAGAACATTTTGTGGACAGATGAGACTAAGGTAGAGCTTTTTGGAAAAGCACGTCATTCTACTGTTTACAGAAAACAGAATGAGGCCTACAAAGAACAGAACACAGTACCTACAGTCAAACATGGTGGAGGTTCAAGGATGTTTTGGGGTTGTTTGGCTGCCTCTGGCACTGGGTGCCTTGACTGTGTGCAAGGAATCATGAAATCTGGAGACTATCAAGAGATTTTGGGCTGCAATGTAGGGCCTAGTGTCAGAAAGCTGGGCCTGTGTCAGAGGTCAAGGGTGTTCTAGCAGGACAATGACCCCCAACATACTTCAAAAAGCACCAAGAAATGGTTGGAGACAAAGCGCTGGAGAGTTCTGAAGTGGCCAGCAATGAATCCAGATCTAAATCCCATTGAACACCTATGGAGAGATCTCAAAACTGCTGTTGCAAGAAGCACCCTTCAAATCTGAGAGACCTGGAGCAGTTTGCAAAAGAAGAGTGGTCCAAAATTCGGTGTAAGAAGCTTGTTGATAGTAATAGGAAGCGATTGGTTTGTTATTTATTTTCCCAAGGGTGTGAAACAAAATATTAAGTTGAGGGTGCCAACAATTTTGTCCGGCTCATTTTTGAGTTTTGTGTAAAATTATATATATTTTGGCTTTTTTCCTCTGATTTTTTGTGTGGCTCCAATGCACGTAAAGGAAATAAACGCGTATACCAAAAACATTTGTTATTGCAACAATTTCTGGGAGAAATGGTGTATTTTTTTGAAAATTCTAAATTCCAGGGGTGCAAATACTTTCGTCAATGACAGTACGTACATCTTATTTTACTCCATTTTCCTGAGATAGCATAGAAGTTTGGTAATTTCTTTAAGAATTTTCTTCTTAACTTGCGTAAATCAGCTTATTTTCATCACAAAGGGAGATAAATAGGTAGAAATCTTGGTAAAAGTACTGAGATTTACTTGTAATCATCGGAAAACCTAAAAAAAAAAATACACCTATGAAATTGCTGTATGTCCATTTAGGGCTTCTTTAGATGGGGTTTTTGTCACATTTTTTTTTTCCCTGGCACACATTAGCAAGAGCTTCGTGATCCACTTCTGGTCCCGAGAACCCCTGGTCTACTAAAGACATGGTAGTTTCCAGTGCAAAACCCTGCCAGTTTAGTTGGTTTTGTCTTCCTTATTCCACTTTGCTCTGGCTGTTCCTGCTCATAGCAAAGCATCTCTCATGTCCATATTAGCACAGAATCCTCAATTTTTGGGTCTCTCACCAACTAATAGAGCATTTAGATGAGTTTGAACACTTCTGTTACATCCAAGTGATCCTCCACTAATGCCACTGAAAATTCCTGGTCAAGTAATGTCTTTGAAGTCAAGAGGATGAGTTATCAAACATGCCAGGAGATATCACAAGGGCTCTCAAAGTTTCAGATTGGCAGAGGTAGGTGGACACAGCTGCAGCTAAATGAGTAAAAATACTTTAAAAAGATTAATTAATGTTTTATCAACTTAAAAAAATCCACTTCAGTTTGGACACTCGTCCACTTTGAAGGTCCAAACTGGTGCATCGAACAAGCAACAGGGATCATTTTTGTCTTATCACCTAAAAAGTGAATGTTAAATGCAGGGTTGCACAGTGCAACATTAATGCCGCATGCACTACAAGAAAATTAGTCTGTTACAGGGTTTCTACGTCTTGTCGCCCCAGTGTGATAAGAGATTGCGAGAGGGTGAGGTATGTGTGCCCAGGCACGCAGATGTGACTTTAAATCAAACTCTAATTAGCTGCTCTTTAATCAGACTTGATTTGGACTTAAGATTAGACACTTGTTCCCACTCTGTTTATTTCGTATTTGTGGTACATTATAAATGCAAGCTGAAGCTCAGTCCCTCATATCATACCTAACCCTCTGCACAAGGAGCATGAGCACCCTGAGTGTTTACTTTAAGGCAGTGTTACTCAACGTGTGGTTCTCGAGTCACATGTGGCTCTTCACTGATGATTTGTGGCTCTCTTGTGTCTTAATTTGAAATATTATTTCCCCAGAAAACCTTAAAAATGGAAACTTTGACCTCAGATATTGTTCATTGCAATGCACAGGTCAGTTTATTTTCCACAGTAGGCTGTTATTGTCAGTCAGTATTTTTGTCAGTATATTTTCATTCCCATTTTTTTGCAATTCTTGCTCCTTTTTTTCTATTTTTTTTAACAATTTCTGTTACTTTTTGCTAATTTTGCAACTTTTATTCCTTTTTGCTGCTTTTTGCCCACCTTTTTGTTGCATTTTTTCCCCTGTTTTTACCACTCTTCATTTGAGTTGCCCTTTGACATTAAATGCCACTTTTTGCTGCTTTTTTCCAATTTTAGTCACTTTTCACTTATTTTTTTTATGTTCTTGCTGATTTTTGACCATTTTTGCCACCTGTAACTTACTTTTTTGTCACGTCTCACCCATTTGTTGCCACTTTCTGCCCTTTTCTTACCACTTTTACCCAATTTTAACCCTTTTATGCGTATTTTGCCCCTTTTCATCCATTTTTGCCACTTTTTGGTCATTTTGCCTCCTTGAACTTATTTTTATTGCTTTTTTGCCACTTTTTTACCACTAAGATTATGGCTCTTTCTTGCAAAAATAATTTCCAACAATTTGGCTCTTTGGTTGAGCAGGGTTGAGTAATGCTGCTTTAAGGTCTGTGGGCTAGAGCAGGGGTTCTCACAATTTTCCACCCTGCAACCCAGAAATAAAGGTGCCAGAGACCGGGGACCTCCTCTGTACCAGAGGGTGGTTAAAGCATATTTGAATACAGCCATGCACACTCAAGAACAGTTGAGTGCAGACTCACATTTAAAGGAATTTTTGAACATTACTTTGATTCAAGTGTAAATGTCACCAAATGGCCATATCTTTATTTTACATTTAACTAATTTGATGCATGCACTTTTGATAAAAATAGGTGAAATGTACCATTTGAGATCATTTAAAAATATTCTTTATTTTTTGGAAGACATCTGGCGACCCCCTCTCAATGTCTCATGACCCCTAAGGGGGTCCTGACCCCCAGTTTGAGAACACTGGGCTGGTAAATACATGCATCAGTCACCATAATCCTTCCATTCTGTCTCTGTGTCTTGCTTGACCATACATTTATTTATAGAATGACAATTTTTCCTCCTTGCAGATTTCGCATTTGCACACAGGGTCATTTTGTGTTGTGGCTACTAATGCAAAGCTGTAATGCAGGCCCATTCAATGAGCAGCCCAGGGGTCACATGCCACCCAGAACCAACCCCCAAGTAACTCAGTCTGTGGTCATGCCAGAGATGCAGAGGGCAACCTGTTTTGTAAGTTTTCATGAATTCCCACAGTATTTCAGACCATCAGTGCAACACTCAGCAGCAACACTGCCTAGTAACAGTCTACCTACAATGCACTGTGTTGTTTTGAAGCATGGCTAGTGATGCTGAGAGAAGTAGCCCCAAAATACTGAGTATAAAACATGTCTTTTCAACCGTAGCTACAGCTGTGCATATTTAGTTTTTAGGCACTTTAAGATATGCCTGGGTAAGATACGACCAAAATAATTATTTACAGAATTTCATTTTATTTTTTCATTCTATTTATTGCATTTTTATTCAAGTGAAAAAAACAAAAAAACAAAAAACATTTCTCATACTCCAGGTTATGTTCACCTACAGCTCTGTTGTTGTGCTTTTATGCACTTTTGATGTGCTTTTGTCATGTTGCCAGATTTAAAAGGGAGACTATGAATAAAAAGTGCATATTTTTCATCAGATTGTTCTGTATCAGTTCCAAATTTGACATCACCACCTGCTTACTGGGCGCCAAACATTTCTGGCCTAGCTACATTTCTTGATTTTAAAATTTGGTCCACTTGGATTTGTAATTGAAGAGCCCTGCTGTAATGTATAATCACTTACCAAGCATTGTTAGGTTACCAACTGGTTGTGCTACAAGTTTTCTTCTTGTGCTACAAGACTATCAACCTCTGTAGCACCAGTGCTACAGGCATATAAAGGTGATGTGCAGCTCTGTAATGTATATTGAATTGAGCATGTACAGTATTTAACTTCTACTGAAAATACTTTTCACACCAGATGTCACACTTACCCATTCACACCACTTTCACACCCTGGTCGCTGACAGAGGAGGCTGCAATATGTAAAGTGGCCTTCAGAATCAGCTGTTTCCATTCATACGCATTCACATGCAACTGCTGCAGTGATTTTTTGACAGCTAATTGTATTGTTAGTCTCATTTAGTCTTAAGATCAAATGCTTTTTAGTTTTTAGTCAGAAATTAGTCATTTCTACTTTGTATAGTTTTAGTCTAGTTTTTGTCAATGGAAAAGTCAAAAACATTTCAGTCTCAACTTTTAGTTCAAGCATTTATTCTCTTGTCTGAATCTGGTACCAAGCCATGTTAGTGTCTTCTCTGCACCCTGTCAAACCTGGGGTCCCTGCTTGCTACAGCTGAGATGCAGAATAGCTGCGATGCATTGCATTATTACAGATTTACCTACAGTGAAATATCATGGAGTTTGAATATCTAACAAAAACAAAATTACATTTTAGTCTAGTTTTAGTCATCTTGATGAAAACTAAACTTACTTTTAGTAAGTTACAGCCATCAAAGATCTATTTTTGGCTAGTCTTAGCCCAGTCTTTCTCATTTTGAAGAACAATTTAAGTCATAGTTTTAGTCAATGAAATCAACACTGAACCACTGCAGCAGTGGGAGCAGACTGGGGTTAAGTGTCTTGGATACAACCAAATGTGAAAGTGGGGATCAAACCCCTCATCCATCCTGGCTAAGAGGTGACAAATCCTTCCAACGATCCAAGTTTTTTGTGCATGTGTTCCAACGCAACATTCTCAGGAAGCTCTTTAGGTCATCAACAATTACACTTTTTTATACCTTTTAACTCTAATTTTGAGAACTTTTTGTATTTTGAACACAGAATGTACCCCATATTTTAAGAGCAAAAATGAATAACATTAAAAAGACACAATTTGGTGCAAATGGAGAGCAAAAAGAGCTCTGGTCAGAAACAGCTACCATTGACCACTATGTAGAGCTGCAGCACCCATTTACTCCTTAAAGTTTCAAAACTTTAAGTTTTGTCACTTTGGAGCCTTTTACAGAACCTGGGAAACAATTTAGATCATTAAACCAGAACATTATGAGCCAGAGCTTTACTTGGGTGATGTTTCCACGCTGGTTTATCTACAGAAGGGGAGAAGTGTTCCCTTTACACCACCCCAGAATGAAAGTCTACAAAAGAATAGACATTTTTTTGTATTTTTGATGTGTTTGGGTTAATAATGCTGCTCTTTGGGAAGAGAGGGGTGAGAAATTCATTATAAGAGCATAGGTGAGTGCTTACTATCCAACATCAGGGAGTCCACATTAGCTAATGATCAGGATCACTGTCAGCTGCCACTTTCAGCCATTAATCTGAGGTGCTACTGCTAGTTCAAAGTAAATTCAATATTTGATATTAGGATTAGGAGAAATCTACTATCTATTGATGGGGTTCTATGGAATAACCAGGGCTCATCTCCTCATCGGTTGCTGCATCCAGTTGAACAACAATTTTCTTTAATCTAAAATCAGAATCAAACTGAAAGGATGCAGGTGGCAACTAAGACTGTCAATTTCTCCACAGCAGATGGAAGCCAAGCTAATAGTCGCTTTAAATCTTAATGTTTTAAATTTTTACCCTGATGTGCTGCAGAATTGCTGTCTTGGATCTTTTCCTCCACACTTATTGTGTCTCGTCCTAGATTAAAATCTCAGTTCCAGAGAAGCACAACCGGCACAAACTCACTCAGACAAACAGAAAGTGGGTTGTCTTATAAAAGGAGGACTTTCAAAAATAATTTGTGACACAGTGACCGCAAAATAGAAAAGAAAGGCATAAAAAAAAAAATACTAACAACAGAACAGTGCAGGGACTACTGAGATATCAAAAAAAAACAAAACAAAAACACCAGTGCCTTCAGAACTTGTGTTTTGATAAAACCCACATTGCAGAGCAGCCTTTCCCAAACTTAAATATGCCATGGCCCAGTTTGAAACCTGAAAATCATCTGGGGCCAACCAAAGTCGTCATACAACCATAATATACACAACCGTTATTTTTAAGAGGCATCAACATTAGCAGGAAAGGGACTGACAAACTGAAAGGCACAAATTGATCAAGCATCTGCAAAGGCATCCATTTCTTCTTTTCTATTCTAATACAGAATAATAATAGTTTTTCTTCAGTTTGCAGACAATACTATATTTTTCAAAATCCTGTGTGATGATTTCCTTAAGTAAAACTTTTTTTTTTTCAGTCTATAGTCCTTAGTAACGATCTCTGTAACCAAAACCATGATTTTGGGTTATCCATGCATCCATCCATCCATCCATCCATCCATCCATTCATCCATCCATCCATCCATCCATCCATCCATCCATCCATTCATCCATCCATCCATCCATCCATCCAAACATACATCCATACATACATCCATCCTTCCTTCCATCCATCCATCCATCCATCCATCCATCCATCCATCCAAACATACATCCATACATACATCCATCCTTCCTTCCATCCATACATCCATCCATCCATACATCCATCCATCCATCCATCCATCCATCCATCCATCCATCCATCCATCCAAACATACATTCATTCATCCATCCATCCATCCATCCTTCCAAACATACATTAATTCATTCATCCATCCATCCATCATGTGTTTTGTTGCTCTGATTGGCCTGTAAAGATGTGACAGATCGAACGTCTATCCAGTCTCCCTCTGAGTTTTTTTTCAAAGGCTCTGCCCTTTCCTAAACGCTGTCTATGCCAGGTTTTAGTCTGATATAGTGCCGTCATGAATGACCAAAGAAACGTTCAGTCTGAGCCGGCCTTAAGACATTCAAAATATCACCTCAGTTCAAGTTGCACAAAAATCATTTTTAAATGGAAATAATTCCTGTTCTGTCCACAGTAAATTAAAAAGCAAAGCTTCGATTTGAGATCATGACTTATTGATTTTAAGTAAGCCTTGTCTTTTCATCCAAGCCACTGCTTGATCTTTGACTTCCTCCATTCTAGCTCTGACTCTATGATGTAGTGTTTCTTGCAGACATTCCTCATGCATTTGTTGTTTCAAATCACGTATGATGAACAAAAACTCTTTACTACCACAGCCGTGCACTCTATGTGCCAAACATGCCGACTACTCCCCTACAACTTGCATTTGCAAGACACGAGATTGACATCACCTTTAATAAATCTACCAGTTTTCCTCTGGTATACTGAATAATGTGTAATACATGTATCATTTTTTAAATAAAACATGCAGAGAGATTTCCTTGCCAAAAATGTAAAGACACGGAGTCCACAACTTTATCCCGTCAACAAAAATCTGCACCCTCTTCGTACAGCCGGCAGCGTGTTTACACACCTGTCCTTGAAGAATCTTCGGAAACCAAAGGCCACCAGCTTCAGGGACGCTTCAATCACAAAGGTGGAGGTGAAGAAGTAGTTGCAGTACTTCAGTGCGGTCTCCAGGGACTGAGATGGAGAGAAACAAAGGTCAAAAGGAATGGAGGTTAGAGATAACATAAACAAAGAGCTATAGGTTTTTTCTGTCCCCTCTTTCTTCATCTCTATCAGAGCTTACACTTTAATAAACAAAAACTCCTTCATCCTTTCCCTTTCAGCAGTAAAATATTGTTTTTAACTAAAAAAGGACAGAGTGATTGTTTTTTCTGTAAATGTGGGAAAGGGTCTTGCCAAGAGATGTCTTTAATCTAATAAAGCTTGATTGAGACAGACGACAACCAAATCATGAGAAACTCTGGGGAGGAACAGAGGACACCCAGGTATTTATGAGTCAGACAGATAATGACTGTATAATGAGGCTTTTTATATTAGTATGATTGAACCCACATTGTCAACCACAGAAAGGAAGAAGAACAACAAGTGCAGTCATGATTTTTCAGGGACTTTTGATTGGTGTGAGATAAATAGCTGCAGAAAACTCTCACATCTAAAAAAAAAAAAAAAAAAAATGCATATCCTCATCCATGTTAAAAGTTAAGCTAGAAGAGAAACTAGCCAAAGTGTAAAGTTTCTTTCCCTATAAACCCTGTAGCTGCAGTATAAACCTCCATAACAGTATATTAACAAGTGTGTTCCTCCTCTGTGTTAATTTGGCTTTAGTCCAGTGTTATCATGTTTAAGAGCCTGTCTCTGAATGTAGCCTTGCGTGTGTGGGCAGTAGCCCAGCTTTAGACATCATCATAAATAGCTATTGACTCGGAGTGCTGGTATTGGTAAAAGCTGGCATAAATAGACCTAAAACATAAAGCTAAACTAAAAATAATGAGCTGTGTAGGCTGTGTGTGCAGTCAGCCACAAAAGCTGCTAACATGTTCTATCTACAAAACAGGCATTAGGCTGCTTCAGATGAGTGAAGTTTCAATTCAGCCCTAAGAGCCAGCAGCCTCCAGACTACACAAGTCTCAATTAGAAGAAACAATGAGTGCATTGTTGTCAGACTAATAAACAAATATTCTCTTGCACCTGAATGTCGGCTCATTTATGGCAGCAGCAGCTTATTAAAGCATTTCTACCTCCTGCACACAGAATACAGTGGTTGTTAGGCATGAAGTCACCTATAGTTTATGCAATACCAGTCTAACAAACACAGACGATTATGCTTTCTTTAGATTTAATCTGATAGCCTTTGTACTCCACACCCTGGTTTCCAAAAAAGTTGGTACACAGTGTAATTTCAAATTTAATAGGATTCAACACAAAGACAAGCAACTCAATAGTCAAGCTGGAACAGTTTTGGAAATATACACATATTTCAAATTTTATGCCAGCGCCAAATCCCAACAAAGATGGGACAGGAGTATATTCACCTCCGCCAAGGAGGTCATGTGATCGGGTGGGTTTATTAGTTAGTTAGTTAGTTAGTTTGTTTGTTAGCAACATAACTCAAAAAGTTGAGGACAGATTTTTGATGAAATTTTCAGGAAATCTCAGAAATGGCATAAGGAAGAACTGATTAGATTTTGGGACTGATCCGGATCACCATCTGGATCCAGGAATTTTTAAAGGATTCTTCACTATTGGAAGATAGGGCTAATGGCTGAGCTCTGCGCTGTTACCACTTTACACCTGGAGATGGCGAACATGAGTAACTTCAACCCCAGCAGCATTTTTTGGGTGTGTCTTTATTCAAAGTTTTGGAGTTTATAGAGTTTGAAAGACACATGCCCGGTCAAGGAGACGAGTCGGAGTGTAACAGAGAGAGAGACAGCGAATTGTAGCGAGAATACTCACAATGCTGGGAGGAACAGAGGAATATTCACACTATACTATGACTTCCAGTCATCTGGTGAGACCATGGGTGAGACTGTTAGTGCATCTGTTGGCACTGGCAGGCAATGCTTCCACCATGACAGTCCAACTATAGCTTAGCCTCACCATGGTTCCACCCCACTGGGGAGGAAGTAATCAGCGAATGCCTTGGTGGGGGGCACATGGGGATAGATCCAGGAATTTTTTCATAGGATTCTTCACTATTGGGAGATAGGGCTAATGGCGGAGGTCTGCGCTCTCCGAGTGCTTTTCTAGTTACCACTGTGATACATCACCTTTTCTTCAAACAGAAATCAATAACAGTCTGGGGACTGAAGAATTAGTAGTTGATGTTTAGAAAGTGAATTCTTCCTGTTCCTGCTTGATGTACATCCTAAGTTGCTCAACAGTGCTGGGTGCCATTATTCTGCTCCATAACATGCACAATACATTTGCAATGTGCAGCCCAGTCTATTCCCTGCCCTCTTTTACTGTGAAGCCAAGCTGTTGTAACTCATACAGCGTTTTGTCCGACATTGTGTTGCTGAAATAAGCAGGGATGTTCCTGAAAAGATTTGGCCAGTTTTTTCTTGTCCCTGTCCCAACTTTTTTGGGACGTTACAAGCATCACATTCAAACTGTGTGTGTTTATAGGTCCAACAAAACATATCAGATTAGTTTAAGCAATAAATGTCTCGTCAATGTGCTGCATTCGTGAATTAAAAAGATTTTCAAATCTGTACTCTCTAGTCTCATGTCCCAACTTTTTTGGACCCAGGGTTTGTGCAATACTGCAATTGATTTACTCAGTTCCCATTAAGGATGTAAATAAAACCCTCTGTTTTGCATTACTTTTAGATGAAACATACATGTTTTGAATATCTTTTACAAATCCTGCAACATATTACCCCATGAGGAAGATAAAGCAGTAGAATCTAGCTTTAGCTGTTTCCTTTACAGCTGTCAAACTACATGCAGGTTTAAACTTATTTTGTTTTCCAGCCTCTAGAGCATCTCTGCCTCTGCGAACCATTTACATAACTAATACCCCAATCTGCCAGACAGTGAGTTTTCCAGCACGTGGATAAATGTTTTTGCTTTTTGGCTGTTTTTGCTGCTGATTCAGAGCAGCAGGTTGGCAGCCTGCCTGCGGGAGTGCCCACTTCTAAAAAACTCAGCCCAGATGGTGTATCGCCACCCACTCAGGAGCCCTGAAACAAGTCTACCGGGTCTGTCTGACTCCAAACACCCACGGCCCGAACGCTCCTCCGTCCTCCGCCATCGTGGAGAGTGCTCACCTGTGGCTGACTGTAGTGCTCCAGAGACATGGTGATCACATTGATGCAGATGATGAAGGTGATGACCAGGTCCAGGTAGTGGCTGGTGCACAGGGAGTGGATGGCCAGACGAGCTGGACCGTAGGATGCATAGTAGGGCAGCTTCTGGGCCTCTGGAGAGAGAAAGAGTAAAGAAGAAGGATTTTGATTGGTTAGAGGAAAGGCAATGAAGCCGATGGAAGGGACAGACTTGGAAAACAATTTTATTTAGATACCAGGGAAAGGGATTGGGAGAAAATGAAAGCACAGAATAAAGAAGAAAAGGTGAGGAAACATAAAAAGACAGATATAAAGTGGGAAAAATGAATCCAGGAGGGGTGAAATTAAGTACACATGAGAAAGGTGTTCAAAGAAATATGAGACACAGCAAAAAGAGAGGAATGGCTGTTTGGGTTGAAACTGATAAGAACACTAAGGAAAAAAAGGGATGGAAGATGAAAACAGAAATGTTTTGATTTATTCTGGGATGAAAAACGAGGGGCAGAGTGAAAGAAAGAAAAGGCAGGATGGGGAAATGAAGCTGTGAGATAATACGAAGAGAAAGAAGTTTAATAAATGAGTCAGAGAGGTTAAGTAGTTTTAAAAGAGTTGAAGAATTGACTCACTCTATTTCAAATTACTGAAGCGGTGTAATTTAAAATGTAAAATTAAAGGTCCCAGAACAGTGCCAACGGGATTTTGCAAAGGGAGGTGTGCTGTGTTTGGAACGCCTCATAGCAGGCATTACTCACTTAACTATTTTACATATCAATTAAGATGCTGGATCAACATTTTACCTTTAAGAGGGAAGAAATGAAACCCACTTATTTCATCTATTCCTCTCTTTTTCTCTCACCAAAACTCACAATTACTTTCTTTTATCTCCATTACTTATCTAATACTCTGTCAACAAAGTTTCCCCCTCTAACACAAAAGATATATCTGCCTATTTTACCGCTCTCTATACTCATATTTTTAGACTATTTCCATTCTCTAACATTTGCATTTGTCATATAAGCCTTGAGATTCGGACTTGTTTCATTTCATCCCGTCCTTATTGAAAAGCGACTGCATTAGAGTTGCTAGCCCTCCCATATTTGTTGGGACATCCTGTATTCCGAGCTAAATTAGTCACAGTTCTCCTTGCTAACAGGCCCGCCCACAAAATCGGATGGGCCCTTTAAAACCCCAGAGAATGGGCCCTCCCCAGCTGTGATGTATTGATGCTATTAGTGTATGTGTGTTGGATCATTAACATTGATGCTAGCACATTGGCTAACACTTTGCTTATTTTGAAGCTGAAAAGTGTGTCAGGCTATTATTAAAGGGGCTCTCTGTAAGATTTTTGCTTTAAAACTTCCAACTTTTGAGTACATAATGGTGCGCACTTTATCCCGATGTGAAGAATGAGGCTCTTTATGTCTTCCTTGTTTGCCTGTATAACCTGTGGAGTCATTTCTCTTTGAAGAATTCGGGCCAAATTTTCTGCGAAATCTCAACACAAGTGACGTCGGGCACTACGTAATGCGAGCACCCTCTTGCTCTGTTTATACCTGACAACGGCATGTTGAATGGAGAAGGCTGCTTCCACGAGTAAACGACCGGCTAGCTCAGCCCAAAAACCCACACAAACTCAGCAAAAACATAAAAAACTAACATAGTTTTATCTGCTGAAGCTAAAAGAGAGTATGACCGACACAGGGGGAAATCGAGGATAAATATTGGTGGAGCATTTGTGAAATGTAGGGAGCTTCGCTCGGTGCTCGGCGTAAATACCAATCCAGAGATGGCTGTCTTTTTGTTGAAAAGGTAAGGCATCACTCCGGACCATGAAATACAATGTAGTGTTTTATGTTGTATGAACCATATGCTACATCACGTTAGCTTGCTTACGAAGATGCTGTCCAAACAACGAGAATGTCACGTTGTTCATTTAGTATTTTCCGGATAATATTGCATCTTTTTCTTGCTTCCTGGCACTGGACTCAACTTACTGAGTTTATTTTTTGATACTTAATTCGTAAAATATCTCCAACACTTAATGTCAGCTATCGGATATCCGTGGTCGAGGCACCATTATCAGAGCTAATCAATGTTAGCCCTGTTGCTTCTGCTCTGAAACACATCCCATTTAATACACATTACACATTATACATGTAAAAAGACAATAGATTTGGTCAATGCTGCACTAAGTAGTGAAGTTGTTTATTCATAGAAATGGTTGCAAAAATATCGTCCTTTTTTTAATTGCCTCATAAGAACCACTATTTAATTTTGTGCCGTGTCTGCACTAGAGGTTCAAATATACTTTATTCATTTTCATTTTTAGTTCGTGGCACTTTTAAGTGTTACGTGACTTACCTCCTCTGTATACATGATCTCGGTAAATCACCTTGGTCTGCGTGTGTATCAGCTGATAAACTGTAGGCTTGTTCATGAGCAAGAAGCGTGCTGTCGTGGATGAGCAACACAATGTTGTTGTAGTTCACCTAATGGCCAGTGGTGTCGCAACACTGATATTTTTCTAAATCTTGCATAGAGTCCCTTTAAGTTCTGATGTTGGAATTATTTATTTCTGGTACTTTTTAACCAATTCTGTCACTTTTTTAAATATTTTTTGCCACATCATTTTGACACTGTTAACCCATTTTTGCCATTTCGCAAATTTCTGCAACATGTTGTTGCAACTTTTATCCCATTTCCACTTTTTACCCATCTACTTTAGCTGTCTTTAGCCATTTTTGCTACTTGTTGCCTATTTTTGCCAATTTTGCTGATTTTTGGGGTGGGGGGTTAAAACTTTTTTGCCAATTTAATCCCATTTTTGCTCTTTTTCACCCATTTCCGCAGAATCTTTTTGGAACTTTTTGCCTACTCTAGCTGCTTTTTGCCATTTTTTTGCCTTTTTTTTGCAATTTTTTGCCATCGCAGTATCTTTTTTGAAACTTTAGCTATGTTTATTTTTTCCAGTATTGCTGCATGTAATCATTTTTTTTGCTGCTGTTAATCCATTTTCGCCACTTTCTGCTCAATTTCCTGCCTTTGTTTTATCTTTTTTTTTTTTTAACCCTTTTTGGCCATTTTTTTTTGCCCATTTTCACAATTTTTGGCCATTTATGACTTTTTTTTAGGAGTATTTGTGTGCTTTTTTAATGTCAGTTGAATTGAAAAAGAAAGACAAAAGAAAACTACTAACAACTAATTTGAAATTAAAACTCAAAGACTTCTATGTATTTAACCCAGGAAACATAAATAATGAAGGCTTCTATTTTTTTGCACAAACTTGTTCTCCCATCTCTTTGGGACTAAATGACTTAAAATAACAGTTCTGTGACAACATGTCTCCAAAAAATTCACATTAAAAAGGCCTTGTGCTTTTGGGAATTTGAGTCATTATTTAGAGTGCAGTGACTCTGGGGGACACATCACAGCCTCTCTGTGTCTCTTTCTCTCTATTATGAGTCATTCAGGCTCCGTCCATCATTTTAGAAGTCTGTGCACGTGCACTGTTAAGCAAAGTATGACTGGACAACAGCACAGCCTGCCATTCTATTGGTTGTGACAGTTCATTCCCAATGCATTCTGGGATACAATGGACAATATGGTGGCAGGCGAACTGGCTAACTGCAGGAACAATAAAAAAATGGATTATAAATGGATAAAAAGACATCCAAGATTGGAATAACTGGTGTGGATTTAATCTTTAAAGACCTGTGAAAGTCAGCCAAGTTCCAGGCTCGCTAGAAAACACCCTATAAGAGCTATAAAGGCACGGATAGCATCATTAGAACAGCAGAAGTGAGGGCTTTCAGAGAAAAAGAAGAAAAAAACATGCCCAAGATTTACGTTTCAAAACTGATTTAACTTTGAATAAAGCGTGTCTCTTTCTCCAAATTCTAGTTTACATTTACACTTGATAATCTCTTATACAATAGAAAAGGCTTGCATTAATAACAGCTTCAACAAACCAGTTTAGTGGCCAGTCTTTCCCATTGACAGCTGGTGTGATGAGCTTTCTTCTATCCCAAAAGGTATAAAACATAGCACAAATGTGTCTTATATCTATGATGAGGTTAAGGCCCCTGCCCTGCACCCTGTACTAAAAAACAGTTTTTGCCTAGTTCAGGTGAAACTAAGATTAAAACATAAAAAAGCTAAGAAAATCATTATTGTGGCTGTGCAAACCTTCAAAACGCATTTAAATTGTCAGACTAATGTCTGTATCACTGATAGAGTAACCTGAAAATAACAGCAGAGCTTTGAAGAACAGAACTGTAAGCATAAATACATTCACTGTGTGGTCTTTTATGTCCTCTATTATTTCTTCTCAACTAATTTGGCATCTCATTGTTTCCCTTAAACCCAGCTTCCCAGTCTAATTCCTTTCTTTCCATATCTTAATTTGGTCTTACTTCTCCTCTTCTTCTCCATTCGCCGCTGTCGTTTCTCCTCTCTCCGCCTGGCCTCCTCCACCTCCTGGTGCTGGCGACACTTGTGGAAGTTCTCCACCACGACGCCCACGAACATGTTGAGTACGAAGAAGCTGACGATGAGGAGGAAGGAGATGAAGTAGAGCAGCATCCAGGGGTTGTTGTTGGTTATTGGCTGGAGAAAGTTGGGAAAGAAGGAAGAAACACTTAAACCACCAACAATGGCATGTTTAAAGTCACTTAAACCACCAACTTGTGCTCGGTTTGAATTGACTTAATTCCCTCATCATCTCCCAGTTTGCACAGCCAGTCTACAGCCAAGTCATAAAGTACCTTACTTTAAAAAATGACAGAGATGGAAAAGAGACAATGTGAGGGAGAAAGAAGAGATGATTGGATGTGGAGGTGGCAATTTCAGGGAGTCATTACCAAACAAAAATCAAGTTCAGGAGCGCTTAAGTCAGACATGAGAGTCAAATTTTTGATTCAGAGGAGGGCTGAGTGTTGAAAGCGCAGGGTGGAGTGCAAATGGGATTAGTCATTTAGAGCCATGTTGGACTGCAGAGAGGGTTCTCCCCGAGGCAGGAAACTGAATCATGCAGAATGATGCCCTCTCTCTAATAGACATTTTAATAGATTTTCAAATGGAAGCAACTCTAAAGGGGATCTGTTCACTTAGTGCACACGTAATGAGTCTAATTTACATCTAGTCATCAGACTTTGACGTCAAGTTTGTGGATATGTGCAGGATTTGTGAGGTTAAAGGGAACTTTACTGACATCTGAAACTTCTTACATACATGCATAGCAAAACGGTGTGGCTAGACTTTGGAATAAGCACCTCTTTAAACACTCCTAATCTTGAATAAATTGGCAGATCAAATGGCAGAGACAAAAATAGCCTAAGCTTGAGTCCAGTAAAGCCTTTGTATTAACTTTCTACAGCTGGTGAGCCCACACAGACAGTTGAGGAAGGAGCTTAAACCCTTAAGAAGAAGTGGTTGCACTTGTGGGCTTAATAGAAAGACCAGCTCATTAAACAGGCTTTTGCACTTTTTAACATATTTAAGTGCATTGTTATGGACTAATCAAGCTGATTCATGAGCTAAAAAAAGAAAACCTAGCCATGAGCCCTAAAACTCATGCTTAAGTTATGCATCTCTTCCTTTGTTTCCAGGAACTCCTTAAAACAGGACTGGTTCCAGTGGCTCATAGTATGTTCTTACACTTATAAGTGTATACAAGATAAAAATGCAGTTAAAGTGAAAACCAGAATGGCTGTCAGATGGTTAAATGTCTCCAAAGGTACCCAGTCACTGTACGGTGAAAGCACAGTCAGGTCAGGTATGCGAGCACATGCCGGTTCGGCACTTTACCACATCAATCTTGGCCCTTTACTGCTCTGGCCTCCTGATGGCCATCATCCAGGTCCATGCCCTATCTCTCCAGGTATCCTCCCAGCTTCCCCCTAAATGCATGAGGTCACCCCTGGTGTCTGGACCAGCCTACCAGGTCCTTGGCACCCAGTATGGGGTAGGCCCATCCCTACTCTTCTGAGCAAGTAAGCATTAGACCCATGGTCATATAGGCCTCACAAGAGTATATAGTAAGATCAGAAGGACCAAGGACGGAAATACTTTGGTCTACATGGTCAGACACTGGGAACACCACACACTTTTGCTCAGTGAACCCATCGACCCATGCTCGAGTCCAAGTCTGCAGTCAATCTCAGCCTTGCAGTTATGGATCAATGGATTACACTGCCAAGGTAGGTGAACTGCTCTACAACTTCCATGCTTTTACCATTCACAGACACAGATTCGATGGCAGTATCCAAGGCCTCCCCGAATAATGGGTCTTTGTTTCGGCCCAGGAGACATGCATTCCTAACCCTTCAGCCTCCTCACTCAGCAAGGAGAGATTAACCACAAGGACATGAACAGTCTCTCTGCAAGGATCACAGCATCATCAGGAAAGTCCAGATCAGTGATCTAGATGTTGCCAAAATGCTCTCCACTATAAACTTGCAAAGCAGATGGATCTGCCTATTTCCATGTTTCTCACTGGTGAATCCATCTTGCAAAGCTCCTGTCTGAACCATTGGGGCTCGGTTAGAAAGTGACCGGACCAATCAGCGACAAGGAGCAGTACTTTCGGGCGCGGCAGAGTCATGACATAAGCAAGCACCAACAAGAGGCCTGTGCCGTTATGGCGGAAGAGATCAGTGCCAGCGCCAGTTTTATCAGAACTTGACGACATTTCTTCGTTAAAAGAAGAACAAAGAACAGCATTGAGTTGATTTCTTTTCAAAAAAACGACAAAAGTCTGGCCCGTAAAGATGAGACGGACAGAACGTTCACCCAAATACCCTCCAAGTTCTTTTTCAAAGGCTCTGCCCTTTCCCAAACGCTGTATATCGAAGGTTTTCCAGATGGATGTCTGAAACAAATCCATCTGGCATATCAGGTTTACTCCACTGTTCACTGCCCCTATTACCCATCCCATTAATTACAGATACTGAAGAATGTGAGGGCTCTATGCAGAGGTAGACATCAGCTATAGGAGCGAACATGGGATCCTGTGGAGCTCCAGAATCCCCCAGAGGGCATCTCAACTCACTGAGTAGAATGCTGCAAGCAACCCTTTATTGAATTCCCCAAAGTGCTTCATGAGGGCCTGAAGCACCAGGATGCGGTCTACCGTAGACTTCTTAGATGTAGTAAGGTAAAGTAAGGTAAGTGGCATTGCAAACATCTCTACAACCTTATGTGCAACATTATTTCTATCATGTTCCTGTCATATCAACTATGGCACTTTTGGGTTGCTGCCAATCTACACATAATTATGGGTGTAAATATGTTGTGCATTGGACAACCTATCCACATTCCTATGGGCTCTACAGTAGATAGAATATGTTTTTCCCAGTTGCTAACCATTGTGGCTAACCAACAGTGATTGTTTGTAAATGAATTTGCACTTCATTTGGTAAATACTGCTTCAGTTTTCATAATGCATCATGACCAACTAAATTATATTTGAGTTGTAACTTAGAGGTAACGTTTTGAAAATGTCCTTGCAGAGTTCTGGTACCTGTTGTGTCATTTTCAGTTGTACTAATAACCACAATACACCACACAATACATTTTAATCCCAGAATCTCTCTAATGATTAGCCTGATAGAGTAGATAACACTGGCTGTTTATTCAGGGGCAGCAGGCACAGAAGTCACACCCAAAAATCAGAAAGGTATCAGGGTTTGAATCTAAAATATGTAGTTTGTGTGCTAAATAATGCAGCATGTTTTCAGACAGTCTTTGCCAGAAGGAGTTCATAGCCTTGCAGAAAGATATTCACATGAAAATTGATGTACAGAATTCTATACTCTCAAATATGAAAAAATAAAGAGAAATGTTCAAGCCTTTGCTGCTTTCTTTCTTCATGCAGCTGCCTTAAAGCTGCATCAAGAGTTGTTGGAAAAAGCTGTGATGTCTATGTAAACAGGAAGTTTGGAAGCTAGTTTTTGTGACCTGATCAGGCTCATTGATGCATGTGCTGTGTTTCTGTGCATTCAGTGGAAGCTTACAGATAAAGCCTAGCATTGCAGTATCACCAGAGATTGTGGGGGTAGCCTACTGATAAGCAGCATCCCTAACAATTCAACCAGACCAGCAAAACACAATGACGACTAATACTCTGGAAAATGGTGGAGCCTTGCTAGCTTTCCTAGGCTTAAACAACTACAAAAGAACAGCAGGGAGAAGAACTGTGTCAGTTGGATGGCAGCGCAAGAGAAGCAGAGCTCAATGTGAGATTGTGCCCCCTGATGGATGAATGAGTAGTTTTACACCCAAATTTAAGATGTGCCTGAGTGTACCCGTACTGATGGTTGTATCTTTTGAAATTGTATGGATCTATGCTGTACGTGGAAGGAGCATAAATGAGCCCTAAGAGCTCAAGGCCATCCTGATTTACTTTCATTTTAAGATAAGGGTGAATACTTTGCAATGGTTTGATGATCTGATCTGGAGGCCTCTTTGCGGAGGAGTTTATGGGAACATCCAGCTGGGTAGAGATCCCTGGTGAACAGAAGGATGGATTCCATCTCCCATCTGGCCTAAGAATGCGTGGGAATCCCTAGAAGGGGCTGAATGGTGTTGCTGGAGATCCGGGCATGAAGCCCACATGACTCATTTTGCAACTACAAACAGGAACCGTGTAAGTGTTGGAAAAATGGATGACTAAATGTTAAGAAAACAGCATAAGACTTTCTGTGAGTCAGCATGTGAGCGAGTGGGACGCTTCAGTTAGTTAGAACCAGTCTCTGATTGGTGCTACTATCTGATAGTACCTGCTGGTCTATGCCCACCGCATCCAATCCATGGTACATGATGTTGACCCAGCCGTCTTTGGAGGCCAGCACAAAAAGGGACATGAGCGCCTGGAAAACAAAGACAGAAACACACAGCAGTAATGCAGTGAGAAAAAAAGACTTTATTTTTGGACGTTTTTCCATGTCAGTTGTTTACAGGTTTCCTGGCCAAAACTATTAAAAATATTTATGAAGAAAAAACATCATTATTAAAAGACAGCATCACCAGATTTGACATTTCTTTGTGTCCTAGAGTATTCATTTAGACTAACTGTAGCCACTATGGCCAGAGAAATAATTCCTGTTAACTTTGCATGAATGAATGCATGATGTCTGCCATGTGTCCCCTGTATTGGTTCAGCACATCAGCTGTGCACGTCCTCAGAAATGAACCCCACCCAGGCATAAGATGCAGTATAAACGTGTGTGGTGGGGGCCGTGTGGAGGCAGAGGAGGTGATAGTCAATACAGCTGCAAGAAAAACAGTGATGAAGTTTTAAAGACTAGCTTATAGGGTAACACTTTATTTGAAGTTTTATTCATAAGACTGACATTATGCTGTCATCATCATGACATGACACTTGTCATTAACATGAATAGGGCTCCATTAATGTTGCCATTAAGTGTCATTAAGTGTCATTCGCTAAATTATGACACCTTTACCTCAAATGTCAAGTTATCATGATTATGGTGTCATAATTTAGCGAATGACACTAATGACACTTAATGGCAACATTCAAGAAGCCCTATTCATGTTAATGACAGGCGTCATGTCATGATTATAACAGCATAATGTCAGTCTTATGAATAAAACTTCAGATAAAGTGTTATAGCTTGTAGACTAAGTACAATAAGTTATAGTCACTGCATGGAGACAAATACTATATATGCAAAAGTATTTTAATAAAACAAATTTATTAAAATCTAAAAGCAATTCATGAGGCATACTTCTGATTTGATCAGCTGTGGTAACAATGATAGTCAGCTGGAAGGTTACCAGCCAATGTTAATTTTGACAGCTTTTTTGAATTTTAGTCTGTCTTAGTCTTTAGTTAAATATTTTTAAATTACTTTAATTAAATTTAAATTTATATTTTACTTAAAAAAAAAGAAATAAAATATAAAAAAGAAATACAGTGCTTAACAAATTTATTAGACCACCACCCAAAGTAAGGTTTATGCCACAGCTGCCCTAAATTCACAGCATTGGTAAGTACCAAAATCTTTTTTTTTGTTTCTGCAATGGTTAATACACCAATATGTAGCAGCTCTTTAACCCAAATGATATTTTTAATACTAAAACATAATTATTATTGTTATCCATGAATTTTCAGATTTACTGATTTACAAAATAAAACTGAAAAAATAGTAAAGCACATTAATATTTCTTGATTTATATGTGAAATTATAGTTATTTACTTGCATTCCTGAACAGAAAAATGAGTTTTAGTGGTTAAATGTTATGCTTGATTAATTTCTGACTTCTCAGAGAAGCCCAATGAGCCGGCTCAAATTTGGGTATAAAAAGGTGAATTCAGTTTGAAATTCCTCATTCCGTTCAAAATGGTCAAACGTGGAAGGCTCACTGATAAGGAAAGAGTCCGCATTAAAGCACTTCACGATGCAGCTATGGCATAAACCTTACTTTGGGTGGTGGTCTAATAAATTTGTTAAGCACTGTAAATAAAAATTCAAATAAACAAATAAACAAAACACAATTAATCAAAATACAATTCTATTTATTTATTAATAAATAAAAAAATAATAAAATAAAATTAAATTAAAACTAAATTAAATCAAATTAAATTACACATTTCTGTCCAGTTTTTATTCCATAAAAAGTCCTCTCATTTTAGTCTTTACTTTTATTCCAAGCATTAGCTGTTTTCTACATCTGGATCCAAATCCTGGTAGTGTGTTCTGTGCACCCTTCAAAACCTGGGGTCCCTGCTTTCTACAGCTGATAGGCAGAATAGCTACAGATAAATTGTATTTTGACAGATTTACCTACAGTGGAGAAATATCAAGGATTTTGAATGTCTAGCGAAAACTAAATTACATTTTAGTCTAGTTTTAGTCACCCTGACAAAACTTAACATACTTTTTGTCAGTTTTAGTCATAAAATATTCGGCTAGTCTTACGCTAGTCTTTCTCATGGACAAAAGGCTATTGATGAATATTTTTAGCCATAGTTTAAGCTGACAAAATTAACACTGTTACCAGCTAACAAGGTCACTAATTAAACTGTATCTTTATGCCTGTGCATGGAGGAAATTGTTGGATAAAAGGGTCTGATCTGACATTACTATTGGTTACTGATGTGTCTTATATTAACTAAGTACTCAGTATGAACACCATTATCACTGTAGCCATGTTTTTAATTTTCATCTCACACATCAGGTTGTATACAAACTAAGCTTGCTGGCGTGCCTACTAAAGTGAGTAAAACACAGCCAAGTATATTTCCAAGAAAGCTCATGACCCAGCTAGACACATGTATGAGTGCAAGTGAAACAGCGAGGATAAATCTGTCTAGAAAGATCCATGGCACAGTCAGATCACTGTGCATATAAATCCTGTGTCTTATTTCTGTTGTCTGAAGTTGAAGGCATTTCTTACACAATAGCCCAGGTGGTGTTTCCTATCTTTGGTATGTGTTTTTAGTCATTCCTTTGCATATACAGTACAGACATTTTTAGATATACAGCATGTGCTCATCATTATTTTATCCTTAATTAGAGCATGCCATGTTGTTTCTGTGCTCAAAGAACTCCAGACATGTTGTGTTTTCCTCTCTCGTACCTGTCCCAAGTTGTCAAAGTTGTATTTGTGGTGAACCCATCGATAGTTGGCAGCCAGACAGTCAGATTTGTTTGTGATGTTCTTCACGTCGAAACCCACACAGTAGTAGAACTTCCCTTTGAAGAGCTGGGAAGGAAAAACAGAGAGGGAGAGAGAGGGGAGTGAGAGACGGAGGCACACAGAGAAGCATTCTGATGAAGTCATGACAACCGTTGTTTGTAGCGTCGTCTTTCATGAAGCTTTTGAAGGAATTTCATAATTAGCTTCTGCAACTAGTGTTTGAATGAAGCCAAACTCAAACAGTGTTTCATTTCAACAGTGTGTTTTCTCCTCCTGGGAGAAGAAGATGTTTTTAATTTCCAATCAAACTGAACACATCAAAGATGGCGGTGATTAAAATAACACATAAGAGAGGGAGCAGAGGGAATAATAAATGAATGTAAAGAAAATGGAGAAGTGCACTGGTGGAATAAACAGCCAAGCCTTGTTAGCCGTATGTTTGTATGCCCTTTAAACCCACCTATATGTGGGGTACAATACATAATAATACTAATGATATAGCCCGCTATGTTGATCCTGCTAAAACAGACACTTCTCAGGCCTAGAGTGAGATTTAATGAGACATTTTTGACGGTAACATGAGGAGGACATGTAGAAGGAAAATTGAAATTGAAATGTTTTTATATAAATGAAAACTTGTTCAGGAAATACACTGAACTTATCATTACAGTTAACGATGTGGGTTTATTTAGATTTTTGTTGTTTTCCAGACTGACTCCATTTCTTTTCTGGCTTGAGTTCTGCCTGCTTCATCTTGTTTTAATGTATTTATAAAAGAGATATAACTGTAGGGATGCATTATGTTGGTTAATATCACTATATAGACAAACGTATTTGGTTTTTGAGTCAATGACTGCGAAATTTTATGGTGTGTTCAAGTCTCCGATGCTCTGCTGACGCCATAGAAGGCCAATCTTCATGCTTCAGCATCTTGAGACATTTTGGGCAATGTTAAGCTTCCAACTTTATGGCAACAGTTTAGGGAAGGCCCTTTTCTATTCCAACATGACTGTGCCCCAGTGCACAAGGCAAGGACTATAAAGACATGGCTTGAGGAGATTGTAAGCCAGGCCTTCTCACCCAACATCAGTGCCCAGTCTCATGAAGGCTCTACAGCAGGGTTATTCAATTACAAATTCAACTGGGCCGGATTTTAAAATCAAGAAATGTAGCTGGGCCAGACATGTTTGGTGCCCAGTAAGCAGCTGCAAATGTTAAAATTCAAACCATTATATCAAGTTGATGACTTTTTACTCATAGTCTCACTTTTAAATTTGGCAGCATGACAAAAGCACAAAAGTGCATAAAACACAACAGCAGAGCTGTATTTGAAAATAACCTAAGGTAGTAGAAATGTTTTTTTTTTTTTACTTGAATAAAAATGAAATGAAGAGAATGAAAAAAGAAAAAGAAATTCTGTAAATAATCATTTTGGTCACATCTTACCCAGGCATATCCCAAAGTGCATAAAAACTAAATTAGCACAGCTGTAGCTACAGTTCGCTTGCCACACATCAAAACAACACAGTGCATTGTGGGTACAGTTGCTAGACTATGCGGAGTGTTGCATTCACAGTCTGAAATACTGTGGGAATTTATTAAAACTTGCAAAACAGGTTGCCTTCTGCATCTCTGGCATGACCACAGGCTGGGCCTCTTGGGGGTTAGTTTTGGGCCGCATGTGGCCCCCGAGCTGCTAATTGAATAGGCCTGCTCTACAGAATGAATGGGCACAAATTCCCACAGAAACACTGAGCTGAGCTGACAAAAGCTGAGAAGAAACGATGGTGAAAATGGTTGATAATTTGGCAAAAAATGGGTTACAGGTGGCCAAATTATTAGAAGGTAATGACATGGGATTACAAAGTGTAAAAATTGGGTTAAAATGGCAGAAATAGGTCAAGTGTGACAAGAACGGGCAAAAAATGGGCAAAAATTGGAAAAAGGTTAAAGTTGGCAAAAACAGGCAGAAAAAAGTGGTGCAGAGGAGTTACAACTAGCAAAATTGGAAGAAAACAGTAAAATTGAATTGCAAAAGTGAAAAAAATGGATTTTAAGCAGAAAAAATAAGGAATTAAAAGTGATGAAAAGGTGTTGAAATGTTGTAAAATTCATTTAAAGCAGCAAACACAAAAAGAAAGAGGAAAAACGGGCAAAAATTGATCAAAGGTGGCAAATAAAAGTGGTAAAATTTAGTGAAAAAGGGGTTTTAAATGCAACACAAATAAATAATTTCAACATCAGAACCCAGCTAGCACCAATTTCTACTAATCTAACACAATTGCAATGAATCAATGAATCACAACTGGGGAAACATTGCTGTGATGATTAATTGGGTAGTCTCTCATATGGGTCCAGTTTGTAAAAGTGACCAATGTGACAGACAAAAGGATTGTGTGGTCTGATCGTGGCACTGAGTGATATTTTTACTGTAATTGCAGTTGACCTTCAGGGCCACTGTACTTGAGTTCTACTGCACAAGTTAAAAGCACTTTCTTCAGCTCATTTTTACTCATTAACTGCTGAAACGGCCATGGGTTATAACATGACTAAGAGCCAGTGTATTTGAATAGTTTTATTACATTTGGCCCATAAACGCTGGATTTTTGCATGTTGATGTGAGGCCATTCTGCCTTTCAGCTCTGATTGAGCATCTTAGCTTCTCAGTGAGGAAACGATTTTATCACTGATGCAAACAAGGACTCATGGGGAATAACACTAAACATTCGGGTTGTACCTTAAAGCCATAAGAAAATCTGTGCATACCACAAATTCCCAATTAAAGGCTTATAAGATCCCCTCATTAATAAATAAAAAAACAGACAGCAAATTCATCAGCTTCTGACAGGATTTACCTGAACACCAAGAATGCCAAAGATGATGAAGAAGGCGCAGCAGATTAGGACGATGTTGCCGATGGGCTTGAGCGACGTGATGAGGGTCTCAACTACCAGCTTGAGGCCCGGAGCTCTGCTGATCACCCTGCAGGACGGAGAGAGACATGCAAAGAGAGAAAGAGAGTGGAGAGGATGAAAAGGCAAAGAAAAGAGAATTTAATGAGACAAAGGCATGACTGTTTCATAGAATTCAAAGTCTGGAAAGTTAAAAATTAAGTCCTAGAACTGCTGTTAAATAAAGAACCTTGAGTCATCGTCAAAAGCAACAAAAAAATTTCAGTGAGTAGGATGATTTGATACAGAAGATTTGGATCATTTCTGATAAAAAAAAAAAAAATAAACAGCTTTAAACGGTTTTTAATGAATGCAAATTTGCAATCGTAAGAGAAAGGCTGCACAGGATCCCGTGGTCATGGCAAACAGAACTCCTTCCTTCCTAATATGACCTTACATGAAACCAGTTTGAGCTCCTTAAACCATAGCTATCCAGACGCTACAACCTCAGCAACTTTCCTAACTGCTCTGTCCGGTGATGTCAGGCACCAAAGGGTTAAAAACAATATCTATAAGCAGTGGGTCTCAACCTGGGGCTCAAAAACCCCAAAGGAGGTCACAAGATGGATCTAACATGTCATGAAATCTTTAATAGAACCAGAAAGCAATTTAATTTGACAAATTGGGCTCAGATTTCCATTTGGTTCTGCACCCTTTGAATAAACAGTCATATTGGACCATTTTATGTTGTTACAGGTTATCCAAATGGAACAGTACAAGAGTGAATGCTCATTTTTTTCGTTCAGTTGCTCACATCTTGTAAACATGCAGGTAGCTGGTGTCTTAGGGCGTCCGGGGTGCAGATGGCCCAGCAGTAAGGTTGGACAACATGTACAGAACCCAGTGTTCCAAGCAGGCAGCACAGGTTCAAGTCTGACCTATGGCCCCTCACCGTATGTCCTCCCAGCTGTCTCTCCCTAACTTTCTATGTTATCCATCTCCAAAAAAAAAAAAAAAAAAAAAAAACAAAAATGGAACTTTGCAGGTGGCAAGGCTCTATTTATTTTGGGAAAAAGGTGGGTAATACTGTCCTCAACCAATGTGAAAAATACCATTATATAAAACAACAGTATGCCTTAAAAAAAAGAAAAATAAACAGTAAAAAAAAACAGGATTTCCACCCAAATATGCACTTCTACAAGGTCAGGCTCACACTAGGCAATCTGTACTGTCCCTGAACATGTTTGACCCCTAAAGTCCTGTTTGTTTGACCAGGGTAAATGCTCCATATTGCACTCAATTGAGGCACACATTCTTGGTCATGGCAAAGATAAAAGGAGTTAGTTCTGGTACAGTACAATTGCTCAAGGGCATGCAATGCTAACAGGGTGCATATTGTGAAATTTTGTAAATGAGCCCTGGAATATAAAGTGCAGTCTGTTCTCAAAATCTCCAAAAAAGGGGAAAAGGTTTAGACCATCCTCCCAAGTGTGGTTTCAATTTCATGTGGCAGAGTCCACAACATGTAGTCTGGATCAGGAGTTCTCAACCTTTTCAGCCTGCGACCCCCAAAATAAAGGTGCCAGAGACTGGGGACTCCCACTTTACATGAAGGTGGTCAACACAGCCATGCACAATTGAGAATGGTCATGTGCAGACAAGGCCGTCCATAGGGGGGTTGAATGGGAGAGCTTTCTGGCACCCAGCCAAAGAGAACCACTGGTCTGGATAACACGCAGCTGTGTCACTCTTTTAGCTCAATCTGTTTACACCATATGGAGTCTGTGCATCTAGAAGATATGATACAATAGCTGAGCTCTCAGTCTGCAGTCATAAGGCAGGCTGTGTCCGAAATCACTCCCTGTTCACTATATAGTGCACTATATGGTGAATGCGTCATTTTGTAGTGGTGTCCGAATATTGAGTGAGCATTGTTATTCACTATATAGTATACTCATTCTATCCCAAAATGCATTGTGAAAAGTAGTGAACAACCGATGGTCACTAGCTAAGCAATATTTCCCATCATGCATCACGGTACCGAATGAGAGGAGAACACATATCGATACATTCTTAAAGGCTTTTTTGTTTGTTTGGTTTTAACCAAAGTATTTCATCTGTGTGAAAGTGTTAAGGATTCAAAACAGAGTAACTTTTCCCCCTATGATGATTACAAGACATGAGATCATCCTCCTTATGCAAAAATAAGTGACACACACACACAAATTTTGGCTATTTTGCCACTAAAGTCTCAAAAGCTTTTTTTTCTCTGCAAGTATTTTTATTTATATGATATTACACTACATTTAGTATCAGTTTTCAGTGAAATGCTACCGTTAATTTCAATCCTCTGTCATTGTCATGTAAAATCCAAGAGCTGTTGCTTAATTGTGAGATGGCGATGACATCATTGCCCGCAGCCAGAGTAGAGTCTGAAATCATTTTTGTGTTTTGCAGTTAGAGTCCACTATAAAGTCCACTATACGCTGCTCACTATGGAGTTGATAGGGAGTAGGGAATGAGTGTGTGGTTTAGGACACAGCCAGTCTTTAAGTTGCTCCTCCACCTGACACCTGTTGCTCTTACTAGGTAGTGTTCTCTGTCAAACCAGCGCTCCAAATGGTTTTATCTCAATGGTAGACTCCCCCATGTTTTGACAAGGAGGGAAAGTAGTAGTCATGTGTTTTGCACTGAGGAGAGGCTTCCATCCAGCCACTCTGCTAATAGCCCGGATCAGTGGAGGGCTGCAGTGATGGATGCCCTTCTGGGACTTTGTTCCATCTCCACACAGGATCTCTGGAGCTCAGTCAGACTAACCGTCAGGTCCTTGGTCACCTCTCTTTCTAAGACCCTTCTCCCCCAAATTGCTTAGTTTTGTCGAGTGACCAGCTCTTTGAAGAGTCCTGGTTGTGCCAAACATTTCTCCATTTGAGAATTTTGGAGGCCACTGTGCTCTGGAGAACTTTTAGTGTAACAGAATTTTTTTTAATCTATTTTTGGGCTTTTCATGCCTTTATTACATAGAGAAGGACAGTGGATGGAGTCAGATATGGGAGAGAGAGTGAGGAGAGACATGAGGTAAAGGACCACAGGCCAGATTCAAACCCGGGCTGACCGTGTAGCATCTTAGTCCGCTAGGCTATCTGTCATCCCGCACCAGAATTTTTTATAGCCAACCCCAGATCAGTGCCTGTCAACAATCCTGTCTCTGAGCTCTGCAGCAGTTCCTTTGACTACATGGCTTTCTTTTTGCTCTGAAATCACTGTCAGCTGTGAGGCCTTCTATAGAGAGGTGTGCACCTTTCCAAATCACATCCAATCAATCTAATTCATCACAGGTAGACTCCAATCAGAATGTAGAAACATCTCAGCAAAGAGGGAGAGAAATGGGAGGAATCGGAGCTAAGCTGAGCAAAAAAATCTGTTTTTTCTTTGTCATTATGGGGTACTGATTGTAGATAAATGAGAATATTTTCTTTTTTTGATTGGAGCAACAGGCTGTAACACAAAAGTTAAGAGGGTCTAAATATTGTCTGAAGGCACTGAGTTTTGGAAAAGACTTAAACTAGTGATTCCAACCATGTTAATATTAGGGGAATGCTGACTGAGGTGATAAATCTGTAGCTAGATAAGGTTTTTAAGTTCCATAAAATCATAGATGTCAAAAACCATAACTACATATGAAATAAACATTCCATGGTTATAAAAAAACAAGAAAGCATGTTTGTTCTCCTTACCTGAGGGGACGAAGCGTCCTGAGCAACCTGAGAACACGGAGAACCCCTAAGATTTTAGCTCCGCCCGCCATAGACACCACGATGTCAATCAAGGACACAAACACGAGGAAACCATCGAGGATGTTCCAGCTGCTCCTCAGATAGGCCTTCTCCCCTAGGTACAGACCCATGGACACCACCTGGAGAGATGAAGGGAGAGAGATGCTCAAGCCCACACTGGTAATACACACACTCTTTGATATTCAGATTCCTTATTAAGCCTCTCAAACTTCTGTTTCATTTCATGTCAGCTGCTGAGTGGAGGCTCGCAGAGGAGAGGAGACATTTTAAAATCATAAGTTATGAGAAAATAGAGGAGGAGGAGAGGTTTTTGATCCAGGGAGTGCTCTATATCCAAACTAGTCAAATTTCCAGGGAGATTAAAGGAGGGAAGGTGGAGAAGACAAGCAACAGCTCCTAAACTCCTTATGAGGAAGAGAGCGTTGAAAGAAAATAAGGACAAGGAGAGAGTAAAGAAAATGTGCAGACAACAGGGGGAAAGGGATAATTACAAGGGAAGTAGGTCTGGAAATATCTTCATGCTATTTTGGATGATGAATCCACGGAGAAATCAAAGTCCTGTGGATTTGTCTTTGCAGTTAACCAGCTTTTATTTTGGCATTACATTTTGCTGACTGTAGAGAAAATGAGTGAGAAGTCAATGATTAAAACTTAAGAAGAATCACTCAAAGAAAAGCTCTGCTATGATTAGAATTCAGTTGAGACGTACAGTATTGTGGACTGCTGACTTTGCTCTTCAGCAGTCTTTCCCAAATCCTCTTAAATCAGAAACTTCTACTGTAAACTCTGAACTCCCACTGTTACAGTAGGCATGATTAAATACCATGGGGTGAGCTCGTGTGGCGAGGGAGGGAGAATCCTGGTTCCATGTGGACCTGGTTACACTGACCTGACACACCAGTTAGACCACTGCATCCAATACATGGCTATTTTACACATCCATGTTGAAAATACCCCAATAGCAGTGTTTGGGAAGGACATAACCTTAAAAATAAAAGCTCTGAGTTTGATCGGACGAAGGTTTGGCCAGTCATCCTATTGCAGGCCAATCAGACATTTTCCTAGACATTCAAAGTTTTAGGCATGCAGAAGTTGCATCAGGCGCCGCTGTTTCTCTCTGTTTTTCTTTTGCTGTTGAGTATGTGCAACTCTAGACATAGTATGAATGACAGATGGCTCACTTCCAAGCATCTCAGCTTGAGAAAACAACGTTTTGCAAACACACACACACACACACACACGATTATCGTCGACAACGACGACAAATCATTGCATCTCTGACTTCAACAGACCCAGGCTCAATACATGCAAGCTCCAGGCAGTGACAATGCTGACACTATCAACTCGAGCACAACTCAAAGTTGCCACCACAAAGACAACTGTTCCTGGTGCTAACGTTACACGTGAAAATGTAAAGCACACAAAAGAAAATACAAATCCAGAGGAAAAAGGGACAAGAGAATAGGGAATGACACGCAAGACAGAAGCCTCTGGTTGATCTTGAAACCAGGATGTTATACATGAGGTGTGGCTGAACATATAGGCAATTTGCATGCCCATTTCAAATGATTCTTTGTTTTATATTATACCCTTTTAAGACAAGCTTACATTGGTCTCAGAGGTCCCCAAAACACACCTGTGAAGTTTGTTGCTGAAAAAACACTCCAGTATAGGATTTTGTACGTTTTAAACCCCCTCAATTTCAACCCTTCTCAGAACGAGCCGTTTCTGTGTCTGTGGCTTTAAATGGTAATTAGCTGTCTGACTCCGCCCCTGAGCACACCCCTCTCAGGAAATGGATGCAGTACTCCTGGTACTACAGACACTTTTATCCAAAGGTTGGAACTTGACTGGAATTCGAACCATCAAACTCTGAGACCATAGTCAGCAGGATTACCCATTGAACTATCCAGCAACTCAGCTAGTAGTTAAGAGGATCAGTAGAGGAGGGCAGAACTTTCCTCAAAGTGGGGGAGGGTCAACCAAACCTGGGGGCGGGTGCTTACGCTCCTGGTGGGGTCACCAGGAGCTAAATCTGAGAACAGCTTGTTTCAGCACACATTTTCTGAAAGGTGGAGAAAGAGAGGGGGAGAGGGAATGGATTTTTCTGGTATTTGAGGGGATTGTGGACAGACCAGGGGCACATATTTGTGTTAGAAAAGCCTGAAAAAGTGATTTTTGCATAATATGTCTCCTTTAATTCTGAAGGCAGCTTGCAACGTCCCTTCAGTGTCTTGCAACCCCCATAGCATCTAAACCCAACTATGGGAATAACTGCTGTAATGTGACGTTCTACCTACATCATTTAAGTCAAATCAAATTGTCTTACTCATGTCATACATTTCAGCATTCATTGCAAAAAGGATATACAGTTACTACACAGTAAAGTATCCGCTTAATAGATACTCCCTGAGTTTATTAAGCAGCATGCTTTGACTTTCCAGGGAGCAGACTGCTAGAAACCCCCATATTGATAGATACATTCATGACAATGCATGTCAAACATAAGGAAATTTAGTTTGGCATTAGTCCAGCACAGAAGTGAATATGAAGGTGCAACCAATGATTTAAGCCAGTGTTACTCAACCCTGCTCAACCAAAGAGCCAAATTGTTGAAAAATGCCATCGCAAGAACTACAATCAAGTGGGCAAATAAGCTGTAAAAAGGTGGGGAAATTGGGAAAAGTGGCATTTAATGGCAAAAGGCAGCTGACATGGGCAAAAAAATAAAAAGAAGCAGGATAAAAGTGGCTATAGCTGATGAAAAAGGGAAAAAATGGGATAAAAGTGGAAAAAATGGATGAAAAAGTGGCTAAAAGAAGTAGTAAAAATGGGCGAAAAGCAGCAGAAGCAGCATTTCTGAGGTCAAAGTTTAAAAGAATAATATTTCAAATGAAGACATAAAAGAGCCACAAATCATCACAAAAGAGCCACACGGGCCTCTAGAGCCACGAGTTGAGTATCACTGCTTTAAGCTAAAAAGGAGGCAGCTGGGGTGGTGGAGTTGACGCGTTGCTAACAGCTGTGTAGTCTGATCAGCACTGATGGTACAAGAATCAGTGAGAAGGACGTCATATAAATGGGCTGCCTTGTTGAGACAATTAGATGTGATTGGCTGAGAGCTGGGGGCCAATCAACATCCAACGAGTATTAATGCATCACCATTGTGAATGATTATCCCTATTCATTTAAGTAGCCAAAGCAGGAAATCTAAGGACAAGGGACAGTAAGGTACAGCCTTGATGGCTGATGGAATTGGAAGGAGGGAGAAGGACACAGGACAGTGGTGAATGGGGTGGACGAAATCGACAATTTAGTGGACACAGTGAGACATCTATCAGAGAGTAGTGAGAGTTTGAGGTAAGGGGTGGAGGAGAGAGGCTCCAGAGTGAAGAGTAGAAAGTTTTGTGAAATCACACAGTTGAAAGGTTGGAGGAAAAGTTACATGACAGATGTTTGGGCGTCATTTGTCATCTGCCGGGTGCTTTCATGGTAATAACAGCCTGGTGTGGCTGTCATGTGGTGTTGAAACAGAACTGTCAAAGATTGGCAGGAAATGCAGCAGCAGAGATGTGTGGAACAATGAGAAAAATCTGGAAATGGTTGAATAAGCAATTGCATTGCTTATGAATCTGTTTGGGAACATGCCATCAGCATAATGATGGTGCAATGCTACAGAATGAGTCGCTGAAAAATGTGTCATGTGTATTTAACAGTAGAGCAAGCTTGACAACAACATGTTCTGGCAGCCTTACAGCATGCTATAGGATTTTAGAATTCACACATGCTCTATGGATTCTGAATTGACCCAGAATTGTCAGTTCAAACATGTTTATGTGTATGAAACTCTCCTTTCAAGCCGGGAAATGACTTTCACAGCATAATCCACTTCTCTTTCATTGTCATGTCGTCTGCCTTCACTTAAAAAAATCCACAATGAAGCTCCCAGAAGAGTTCTTTGAAATGTATTTACAGAAATGTTATTGTAAGAAGATTGGAGATTTTTTGACTAATAAGAGCAGCTGATTTCAGAGCATGAGGAGTGCCACCCCTAAAAGGTAGGGCTGGGAAATAAATCGCATATTAGATTACTGACAATATAACCTGCAGCAATTTACAAATCACAGAAGTTTCAACATTTCTTTAACCTAAAAGGTGTCAAAATACCAGTTTAATACATTCATTTTTGCGGCAGCAGAGATTTTTTGCACATTATGCAAACATTCAAGTGTCAGTTATTTTAGAATGGTTTAAAAAAATCCACCTTTTTGTGTTTTATGTACATTTTTCTTAATCAAACAAGAGGCATAAAAATGATAATCCCCTTCAAGCATTTGAAAACAAAAATAACTGCAATAAGATATTTTTAATCGCTCTGCCCGAGTTCATTTTATTTAATACTGATGAAGCTTAGCTTAAGTTTACAGAAATCATACACCCAGCTGATAGCCAACTGATCCCAATTACTGCCTCCCAGCACCCACAGCCAATCAAAGCCCTTTCAACACAGCGGCCCATTTAAATTGGACGTACTTCTCACTAATCCCTGCTTGCATTATAACTGATGCACCACACTGCTGCTGGCAAAGCTCAACCTCCTCCACCCCAGCTGCCTCTTTTATAGCTTAAAGCTTGTTGCACCCTCATATTCGTGCCACTATGATTACATGCTTCAAAAATAACTTGCTTTCAGTATCCGTTGTCATAAATATATCTGCCTGACAAACCCAAGGAGCTTCTTTTGAGCAGAACCTTCTCCGGCAAGTAAGGCTGCATATCCATTTTGCAATAAAATAGTTAAATGTATGATGAGAGTAATCCTGACTGAATATAGGTTATAAAGTAGAATTATTTATTGCTTGTTCATTAAAAACTACACAAGGAGGAACCTAACACTAATCGCATATTACAATCACAATATTGGGGGAAAAAAATCGCAATTAGTTTATTTTTGCAAATTGTTCAGCACTACTAGAAGGTGCCAGTGGGCTTCAGGGAGGTACGGTGTGAGAAAAACATCAACCAGAAAAAAATATTTGTTTCCCAGATGAATGTGAAGTATTTTCTCTATGCAATAGTTATATGGAGCAGTCGATGTGGTGTGTCAGGTTAAAGGAATGCATGTTATGTGAGTGGCCATAACAGGACGTACGACCACGGCTATTCAAAGTTTAGACTTGCTTGCATTGGTGTGGATGATTCTCCATAGGCACAGTGTGTAATACGCAAAGAGTTGCCTGCAAATGACAGCAGGAGGCCATGCAACATGGAAAAACGTTTTCAAAGTGTGGTGAAAAACCTGAAGCTCATTTGCTTGAAAGAACTTTTTTAGAGCATCCTCTGTTTCTGGGTCCATTTTACATATTGACCAAAGCATGGCATGGGTGTTTCATTTAGACCACAAAAGACCATTAAAAGGTGGAAAATGGACAAAATGTCAGCGCTAAAGCTGCCGTAAATCCTGGACAGCATATTCCATCTATCAAGCAACACCATGGCAGCTACCGCAGTTACTTGAAGTGAGCTACAATATCAGCAGCAGAGGGGAAACCATGATAACAGAAAGTACTGCACCAACTGCTGTCAGGATATCCTAACTCTATAAATATAATGTAGCAGCCTGGTTTATAGGAAAGGCTGGAAAAGGGGGGTGGAATGACAGATAGGTGCAGAGTTTGATAAGGGAAGAGAAGAAGTTTATGTTACAGAAAACTACTAAAGTTGTCACTCTGCAGGATTCTATACGGCTCTGTTGAGGAAACAACATTTCTGTGTTGTTGACAGCTAACACAATCAAGTCTTCTGACAGTGACACATTTCTCTCTGTGAAATCTGCACAGCAACAAGTCACTGTCAGATTCTATATCATAGGTCCTTCGTCTCGTTTTGTCAGCCTGTACAGCGAATTATAATACACCTGCTGTTATTAATAGCAGCCGGCTATACCGAGGCCCCGCCGGGACTCTTGGAATGCTGTGGGGCCTCCATTAGGCAGATCAAACGTGGCCATGATACAACATGATGCATAGGAAATCAATGGCAGGTTGATGCCAGCGCTATCATCAGAGCCTTGCTCCTGTCCTCTCACACTACAAGCTGTCCTTTAGCTCACAGTGCCAGCACGTCACATTAAATCCCTGTTTCAACAACATTCAAAGCCGATTTGCAAGATCACTTTGTGGAAGATGTGGCAATTATAGTACTTGTCAGATAAGCATTGTTATTGTTATCTGGCATCTAAGGTAGTATATGGAGAAATTGCATTGCCCTTAATGGTTGTTAGATTTTTTTCCTTTATTATATCACTGTTTTTTTAAGAAGGGGTGAGTTGCATACTGTTAGGAGATTCCATGACATTTTGTCATGCCCTTAAAATTCTTACATGGCCTACAACTCCTGTTTTGGTGCGATTACAATCCATGTCATCCCTTTTGCTTATGATGATATAATAGGGCTGATTACAATGCAACTTCTGCCATGCTTTGCAGTTTCTCTGGAGAACGCACTGAACGTAGACTCCAGTTTGGGTTTTATTGAGTTGTTTATGCACAAGCATAGGTGGTTTTACCTTCGGATAACCCGCAATTTCCTGCAACATACGACAACTAGGCCATGCACCGAAGCGCTGCAGGCTTGCTACGACTGAAGGCAAACTACCTCGCCCACTGGAAGCGTGTCTACAGTGCTGTGCCAGGGATGCTCTACTGCTGGACTGGAGCGCCGGCTGTGGAACTGCTCTGATAGACTAGAGAGGGAGCAATGTGCACTGTAGTATGATTCGCCCGCAGATCGTGGAGATGATGCTGTACGTGGAAACTGGATGGTTACCTGGGGTCTCATGATCCAAGGGGCCTCAAGATATACTTACTAAAGGTGTTCAGCAAATATGAAGTACACATAAATTTACTTTCAGTGATTAAGGTGTGCATTTTGAATGTAAAATCAGAACCAAATGTTAATAAAAAACATCAAAATATATTTTGATTATCTTAAAAAGTCCCTGATACCAACAGTAAGGTCCAAATCCCTAAAAAGCCTCCAAAATGTTGTTTTATTAAGGTATGAAGATCATTGTAGACATACTGAAACAACAAACTGGTGGATCACTTTGTTGTAAAATGGCATGCAATCAATGAAAATGTTTGATTTGGAGCAAAAGAGAGGCTATTGCACCAATAGGGAGCAAAAAAAAAAAAAAAATGCATGTCTGTAGTTCTACCTGGCTTGACGACAACATTGCAATGTGGCAGATTTGAGTTTTGGTGCTCTTCTAAGAGTTGATGAACAAATTATACTGGAGTAAATATTTTGTTCACTTGTGGTGATTGTTTTCAACTAAATGGGAAATGGCCTTGTACTGGTCTCTGCCTAGGGTTGTCACATTACTAAATCCAGCCTAGCATGTAAGTTCAAATCAGTCTCCAACCACAACATCTAGCTGTGTTAGACTGCATTCAAGAAATCTGATATAGTAAATGTTTTCATTGGTAACAGTTTACAGAGGTCACTGCTTGGTTCATAACTTGGATTCAGGTTCTTGTTTTAAGACTTTGAAAAGAATTCACATGTATTTGTCTTGCGACTATGTGCACCAAAATGTCACAGTATAGGATGGATAAAAATATTGTTAAACCCATGTGTTTTAAAAGTCCAGTTTTATTTAGACTTACACATTAATTTGATCTCCAATATCCACACGCAGCAGCTGCGCCACAATCCGCCAGCGAGTCAAACTGCAGAGCAAATTGGTCCCTCTCTAGTCAGTCAGAGCAGTTCCCTGCCTGCACTCCGGTCCAGCACTGGTGTGTCCCTGAAATGCCCCTCCACTCCACTTAGTTGGAGATGTGCTGCAGGTCTATTTTAAGAACTGGCCACTGCCAAACCATGCCAAATTCCATCAATCAGAAAACTCCAAACAGGGAGCCAAAGGTGTAGAGTATCCGGTACTTTCAAAATATAACACAATGTACGGACTTCAGATCCTAAGTGTTTGAGGTTTCTCACCTTTGGTAGGAGCCAAACGTGCAGAGCGTGTTGCAGCAAGCAGTAGTATGTGGAAATTGTGGGTAACTGCACACACTGACTTTTATTGATATAAGGGTTTTTATCCTGATCATCATGGTTGTTGAACAAACACTAACTTATGACCCCATCTAGCTTAAAATAAGGCAAGGTGGGCCTTAGGATCCTGGCTCTGTTTGGTGGGAATCCAAAAGAAGGTCATAAGGCCATGTTCAGTGAGTTGAGGATGTGTGTCCAGGCAGCAAAAAAGGTTGCAAAGTCCAAGATGTGGTTTGATTTGGATGCATGTGTCTCCATGTCTTTGTTCTGTCATATGTTTTGTTCCAAACCACCATAATTCTACTTAAAAACTTTTGCTTAAAGTTGAAAAAAGTCGCCATAAAGAAAGTGGTGCTGAGGCCTAAGGCTAGACAGGTTAATACTACAGCTTTTAGATTTCTACCAGTAGTAGCCCCGAAGGCTGTTTGTCAAACAGGATAGAGGCAAAGCAATGCACACTCACCAAATACGGTCACTTCTGGTTAAAAAAACATGGTTAACAGGTGACACCAAAGGGGATTCACAATTACCTGAGACAAAAGAGACAGATTGAAGGAGGACTGGAGGGATAGTTGGATCTACATTTCCCTTGTTTTTTTCTAATTAGAGACCCTCAAGGTCAGACAGCATTCAGGTAGGGCTGTTCACACCGATCACTGCTGCTCATGTTCGTGTGTTTGTGTGTGTCCGTGGACAGGAAATGAGGTAGAGGCCGCAGTGATTGAGCGCTTCTCTGGGAGGAAACTCTGTTTAATTAGAGCCTCCTCAGAGGGCCATCTGACCGACCAGCAGATTAAGTGCAGGAGGCTGGGGGGCAGGCGGGGCAAACAAGGATGACGGGTGAGATACAGTCAGGAGAAAATGATGTTCAGTGGAGTGTTGACTAAAACATGGGAAAACAAAAAGCTCTGCAGGAGATCATCACCTGGCTGCCGTGAAGATAATTAATTTCTGTTTTGTTAAAAGGAAAATTTTAACCTCATTTAACCGCGCTAGGAGATGCATCAATAAGAGAGCAATTACTTTTCTCACAGCCGGCGCTCAAATGAAGGTGTGCATCCTTTAGTAAACAGATGATATAATGATGATAATGTGCCGTTAATGTAGCAAAGACTTCCAAGGTACCGAGTTATGTCTGAAGCATTTCAATCATTGCTCGTAAGAGGAAAGAACGTGAGAGGATTTCTCCACCACGGTGCTCCTGTGGGGGGCTTCCAGGGCAGCTTAGGGCTTGTGGGCCTAAATCCTGTGGAAGTTAATAAACTTGCCTTGCCTATTAATCTGATATTTTTACGTCTCAAAGCCAACATTTTGAGTATGTAAATAATGCATGGAGAGAGTTACTGGAGAAATGAAGCCCGATAGGTTAAATCAAAGAGTTAAGAGTCTTTATAAAAGCCTGCCTGCTTTGATGTTACAAAGACAGCGGAAATATCATTACAAGGCTAAAATAGTGGAGCATGACTCACTGTTTTATACTTGAGAGCTTTAGAATAAGTAAATACCACAGTTATTAAAAACATAACTAAGTTAGACTGTCTGTATTTAATAAAATCAAAGAGTGCCCTTTCAAGAAAATGTCAAAGCATAGCATAAAAAGTTGGCGAAAAAGTGCTTTTTTGGGGTAGAATTGAGAAATTAAAGTGGATAGAGCCAGTAAATGGGGAGAGAGAAAGAGGGGAATGACATGTGGAGAAGGAGCCACAGGACTTGAACCTGGTCCACCCGCTTTGAGGACTATAGTCTCTGCACATGGAGTACAACCTTGGCACTTATCACCCAACCTCTGAGGATGTTTTTTTTTTATTTGTTTGGTTTAAATAAAGGTTTTAACAAAAAGGAAGGATCTGAACTGGAAGGCAAAGTGTTCAATTTACCAGTCGACCCATGCTCCAACCCTCACCTATGGTTAAGAGCTCTGGGTAATGACATCAAAATAAGATCTCAGATACAAGCAGGTGAAATGTGATTCTCAGCGGGGTAGCTGGGCTCAGCCTTAGAGACAGAATGAGGAGTTCAGACATCCTGAGAGAACAAAAGCTGAGTGTACACGGTGCAAATTTCATGACTCACTTGGAAGTCATGCTGACTTTCAGTTGGATCGTGCGTCGTCTGTCATGCTGTGTACAGGCAGGATACGACGGCCGACCATGGCCGGAGAGTGGCCTGACCAGCTGCTCCAGACTGGTCAGATGGATTTCAGACATGTTTGACATTTCGGTCGTACGACTCCAGACACTCCCACAGTGAGAGCCGAACCACGAGCACAATCCTCAACTTTGGGGTATTTTTTCCTTGTCAGACAGTGTCTTAAATAATCATAACAACAGCAGGAATGACTTTCTAATGCCCCCCCACCCCCGCTATAATAAAGGAAATAAACGAGCAGGAAATATTCCTACCCTTGGACATGCTGCTGACACGGATGGCAATGCTGTTTTGATAGTGAAAGATATAGTGGGAGAGCACGACTTCAACCTCAGTGTGTGAGACTTTCTCAAAGGAGAGCAGACCTTTGTCACAGTCTGTCCTGACTTTACCCATACATACTCGTACAGTGTTCGCACTCAGGCCGTGCACGACCATCAGACTGTGCAGCATGAGCACATAAATCGTGCATGATGGTAGTGTGTCCCAAGCAATTCAGTTGCACAGTATGAGCTGACATTCTGCCACTGCTATCACAGAATCGGCTTGAAATCGCACAGTGTATGCCCGGCTTAAGAATAGAGCTGCTGCATTTGCATTGAAAGGAGCCAGTTGAGGTGTTTCGAGCATCTTGTTGGTCTCCATGTGGAGGTCTTCCAGGTACCTCCAACTGGGTGGAGATCCCATGGTAGACCCAGACCTTGCTGGAGGGAATTTATATCCCATGTGGCCTGGAAGTACCGCAGAATCCCTCAGGAGGAAGTGGAACACACTGATGGGGTGAAGAATGTCTGGGTTGACCTATTTTGCCACGTGCAACTGCGACCTAACCCTGGAAGGATCTACCACCCCAGGTAATCTGGGTGAAAATAACTTTTTGTAAAGACTCGAGATCATACCCAGTTTGGGTAGATTTTTTTCTCATGGTAACTACCGTGTGCAGGTCCCTTTAGAGCAGGTATGTCAAACTTAGTCACAGCCTGGGCCGAATTCAGAATTTGGGTCCAACATGAGGGCCAAACAGGGTCAACATTTAACCATAAACTGTCAACCTCATTTTCACCAGCAATGAATTATGGGGGGGAAACACCTTAGCGCTGATGATAAATGATTTTGGGATTGAAAAAAGTCAAAATGATAAGTTTAAAGGCTCAAAATCTGAGATAAAATTCAAACATATTAGCTCAATATGCCAAAACATGCATTCAAAGAAAAGAAATGTTTTTAAAATATAAAAATATGAGATAAAAATTTGAAATAATGAGTTTTAAAGGTCAAAATATTAGATAAAATTCAAAATCATTGGTTTAAACTAACAAAGCATGAGAGAAAAATATTGAGTCTTAAAGGTCAAAATGTTTTTTCAAATTTAAAATTGAGGATCTAAAAGGTCAAATAATGAAATAAAAGTCACATTAGGGAGCTAAAAAGGTCAAAAAATTAGAAAAAAATAAAAATCACAAGTTCAAAAGGCCAAAATTTTACTTAAAAATCTAAAATTGAGGATCTAAAAAAACCAAGATGAAAGTCAAAATTGTGAATCCAAAAGGTCAACACATAAAATAAAAAGTCAAAACCATAACTTTGTGTCTTAACTGTGAGATGCAAAATTAAGAATATGAAATAAAAACAGAAATGTATTTTCCCACATTCCTGACTTTTTTCTAATTATATTAACTTTTTTTCATTTTTACAACCTAACAAGGATATTCAAAATCATCAAGGTTAAGTTTACATTTTTAAACTAGAGGAAATGTGCAGACCTCATACCAGTGGGCCAGTTATGATAAAAATATGATATGATCTGGTGGGCCGGGTATAACTTTACCACAGGCCAGTTTTGGCCTCTGGGCATTGAGTTTGAAACCCATGCTTTAGAGATTTACTTTCCTCCATTCACATTGATTCTAAATGGCTGATATTTACTTCCTGACGTTTTAAACTGTCTAACTAAGAAAGATCGAGGCCTTCCCTGCCTCCTTAGTAAAGTTAATATCTCTGTAATGGGACAGAAATGAATACTGTCCCAAGTTTATTGAGACAAATGTGCATGTGAGTGTGTACAATAACAGCTGAGATAAATCTGTGTTGTACAAACAGAAGTGGAAGATAAGTCTTCTGATTCTGTGACGGCTCAAAGACAGAACACACACTTCATTATGAAGTGATTGCAGCAGTCACGGCTCTCATTCAGTGGAAGTTAGAGCCACAGTTTAAAGACTGAAACACTATTTGAGATAAGAAAGAGAGCGGAAAGAGAGAGCTGAGACCACATCTGAAGCAGGGCACCGATAACAACGGTGCCAGCTGATTAAATTACAAATGGGGGGACAAAAGAGCAGAAAAAACGATAAGAGACAGATGAATATGAATTTAATCCAATGACTGAGACAGAGGAGATAACGCAAATGAAAATGCAAGTGATGGGAAAACTGATGGAGGTAAATAGATGCAGAGAGGTAGACGAAGCTCCAGATGAGATGACAATAACACACAAAGTGAAGTTCAACCCGGGGCCAGATGCATGTATGTGCACATGTGAACTCTTGATCTACACATCACGCTACGTCTTCATTATCCTGGGTCATAAATAAATCACTAAAGGACTTCTACCAATGAGGAAAAGGCCTGGAGACACACGGCGCTCAATAATGGATGAAGCCATGTCTTCTGGTGGGCAGATTAGTGGAATAAGAGGAGTGTGCAGACGTGTGTTTGTTTCAGTGGGAAGTCCAGGAGTAGCTAAAGGCCAGCTGAAGAGAGATAGCCTTCTAATTAACTGCATTATCTAGCTGCCCATCACTAATGAGACTAATGCAGCTTTAACCACAAGCTGAAGAGTTGTCAGGAAGAGAGGAGGGAGGAAGATGCTGGAAAAAGATGGGAGGAGAGGATAAATGGGATGAAAAGGTAGAAAAAAAGAATATTAAAACATAAAGAAAGGATTTGGGAGATACATGACACAAATAGAAAACAGGAAAAAGGATAGGAGCAGGTTGGTGGGACCTGAGTTTGGATCTGAGTAGACGTATGTCACCCCAAAGTCTGGTTTTACTGGTCAGAGTGAAAACCAAGCGTTCTGAACTCTAATGTTTTTATTTGAGGATGCCAGTGTTTGCCATGGGTATGTCCTGCTCTTTCTCCTTCTTTACTGATTTTACTGACTTAATCTGAGTTGCATGCCAACAATTGTGCTCGGGCCGGAAATGATCATGCGAAAGCAGACCACCAGTGGAGATAGAAGAGGGGAAGCTATCATGCTTCGGCATGCTACCAAACAGCTTTCCCTGATATGAAAATGCTCTAAAACAGTGGTTCTTAACTGATATTGCTTTAGGACCCACCACTGTCTTCTTCATGAAAAATCACAACTCAAATTTCTCAAAATTTTCAGTCATAGCAAATATTTTAAATAAAAATGGGGCAGTTTGGAGATAAGATGGCACAACGATAATGACAAAGAGATAGAGACATATCTATAAAAGTGCATCTTAGACTTTTGCTTGCTATTTTTTCCAGGCACACATTCCCCACCCACTAAAAATGACGTCCTGACCCATTTTTGGGTCCTGACCCACCTGTTAAGAACCAAAGCTCTAATTCCCAGTTCAGTCCAAAAATGTGCAATAAGATTGTTCAAGAATGTTGCAGAGGATGCCTGACACTGGTAGTTTATGGACACTGCAAGCAGGGAAATGGGAAATCCTGTTTTGAAATGCTTTAAATGCCAAGAAATATCTACCAAAGTGAGAATTTTATTACATAACACAATGCTACATCAAATAATACCCAGAATATGGAAATGATGCAGTTTATCATTTTTTAAATAAATGTCCTTTATGGAGACCTCAGCCTGAGAAAAACCTCATATCTCCATATCATAAATGCTTGACTTTTGAGTTGAATAAATCGACACATAGCACTACACTACTGTTTTTTTGTTTGTTTTTTTTTTAGATTTTGGGATGAACTGCCCCTTTTTAGTGAGAGAAAAATGATTTCTCAGCACTGTAGAAGTGGCCACAATGCCACTGTTCAGCCTGAAGCAAATAAAATTTAGGTTGAAAAGGTTGAAAAACCCTAGACAGGTGGTCAGAGATGCTCTGCAAACTCGCTGTCGGAACAAAACACGCTGATGTCTGGGCTCTATCTGAGCTGCTGTTTGTCACATATCACTCAGTTTTTTGCACTTTTACCACCACTGTGACTGAAAGTTTGGGCTGTTAGTAGCATTGATTATGCTTTGCGTGTGCACTACAAAGAGACATATGCATTTAAACCAGTGATGATGGAGTTGCAAACACCTATTTCATGGCCAGAATTGTACCTGTGACAGTACTGAAACCTGCTTATTTCTAACCACTTAGCAATTCATGCATTAATCAGTACTGGTCATCTATAGACAAATACATTTAGGTGAAGCATTTTAGTGATGCTACTTGCATACTTGGTGCCCTGGTGAAATTTCAGGGTCTATCCCTAACCCTAAGTAGCATGCTTGTTTGTATCACACATCAACAGACCTAAATCAAAACACTAATCCCCCCATAAACTGTAAAATAGATGAAAGATAATAGATGGAGATGTGCCATGAGTTGAACAAGTCAGGCTGAAGAAATTAAAGAAAAGAAAGAGAGCCAAAAGAAGGATAAAGGCTCAGAGTCAAGAAACTAAAAAGGAAGCTTTTGTTTACCTTGACAGTCATCTCGGCCACAAAGATGGCAGTAAAGATGTAGTTTGAAATGGTGAGAAACACTCTTTCCTGCAACAAAAGAAGAGAACAATACATGAGAGAAACAAAAGAGCCGGGGTTTAAATGAAGCAGGAAAGAAACAAAAGGACAGCAGAAACCCTGCCTGGGGAAAATAAAGACATCGGCTGTACTTGGTGTTTTTAAAACAGGAAGTGAGAGTCAGTGTCAGTCCTGCTCTTTTGCTTTCTACTCCAAAAAGTTTGTGGCATCTCTTCTCTGTGTTTTTAATTAAACTTGAATCTCATTTCCAAATTACATGCCACATTTGAAAGGCTTTCGCTTTAATGTGAACGCTTCAGAACACTTGATTTGAAAAGTGCTTACGACTCAATATTTGCTGCTGCTTGATTGCAGGGAAGTTGTTTGATGCCAGAATCCAGCGAGAGCTTAAAGCAGTGAAAGCAAATTAGCATTTTGAAGTGCATTAATTAATGTGGAGTAATCTTCAGCTAATAAATCTTTCTGAAGAGTATTTTTTTCTTCGACAAGTAATGTGTTTACAAGAAATTCAATATGTCAATGCTGCAAGGAGCATCAGAATCTGTTCCTCTATCAATGCCATTCTTGAAAGAGGTATTCATGGCTTGTGAAAGAGATATTAGACGGGACTTACCAAGCTGCCCTGCAGGATCTTGGGTCTTTCCAGAGCCACCGTGATGCAGTTTAAAAAGATGAAGGCGAGGACGACGTAGTCAAAGAGCTTATGAGCGATGATGGACTGACAGAGGAGTCTGAACCTGGAATAAAGAGATACAAATGAGCAGAGGTTATGAAAGCAGATCGTAAACCGTGATGTTAATTTTTCAAAAGTACAACACACAGGGCCCCATCATAAACCAAGTGCACAGCATTTTGGCTTGCTACACAGATGTCTTTTCTATTTTCCTCTTGACACAATTACCATTTGTACACTGTAAACTCAAGTATAGCAACAAACCTCCACTCCTGTTTGCAACCATGCATGGGGATGTCTTAAAACAAGGACTGATCAGGAGCAAAGCTGGCACAGAACCAGGACTCTGTGTGAACATGAATGTGAGTGTAGAACAATCTGGAGCCGCTGAATGTCCACAAAGAAGTCAAGAGATTGAAAAGCTTTTCTGCTCAGAGTAGTAGTCAGATCTCTGCACCTGTGTGTTTGTGTACCTTGTCTGTCAATTTATTCCAGGCTGACATGACAGATACAGTAAACCGCCACTGGGACTCTCAAAGTAAAGCCCAATCAGTTTGTTTCTGTGTTGAGACTACTTGCTTTTTCATACAGTGCTTTTATCCTGAAGTGTTTCCAGGATAGATCCTCTGTTCTTGCAGTAACATGCAAAGTTGCTTCGATGTTATGATAACTTTCCTTTCATTTCTACTTGATGTTAATGATTTAAAACACTGGATTATAATCATATTGCATCATATCATATTGTACTATATCATATCAAATCATATTGTATCATATCGTATTGTAACAAATCATATCAAATCATATTGAATCGTATCCTATCATATTATTATGTCATATATCATATCATATAATCGTATTGTATGGTATGGTATGGTATGGTTTATCATCATATCATATTGTATCTTATTGTATTGTATGCATGTTGCTACTGCCCTTGGCTAAAGTGACACCAATACAACCACTCCAGCAAGTAGCCTGCACCAGTGGTCTCAGAGACCAGCTGCTTGACACTTTTAGAGTAGTCGATGCTAATGTCTGTGATTAAATGTGCATTATTTTCTGTCACAAATCACTCTGTTCAGTTACTGTTAATAACCCTTAGGCCACCATGGCTAGTAGGCCAATCAAATTCACCCCACATCAAACAGAAATGCAGAGGTTAGCTGGCAGCTAATTTCTAGTGAAGGCACGGACAAACTGACTGAATTAAGATAGAGAGCTCAATTCTTTTATATCGCTGTAGTGTCACATTTGGCTCTCAGTCTTCCCTTAGTTTGGATCAGCTCTACTCTAACACAACGAATGGCTTAGGGACAAATTTCTGATTTTACTTTACACAGACCTTATGTGTTAGGTGATTACTTCTTTCTCTTTTTTTCAGTGTTTCAGCAAGCTTTCTGAAGCCCTTATCTGGCCACTTTCTCCTACTGGCTGACTACTCCATGTGTCTGTGGAAAACCCTGGGTGTTAAACACTTGAACTGGAGACTCATGGATGCAATTTAAGCGACTGAGGATGCTCCCTGTCCCTGAATAGACTCTAACATAGTCACACACCTGCAGTGTTGTTGTTAAATCATCAGTTTCAGAGCCAGTAAAAGCTGTAAGTCAATCCCACACATCTTCTCTCTCCTGCCAGCGATATAGTTTGCAGAATCCACCTTCTGTTGCACCTGCTCTGTGGGTGAGAAAATCAATCGCCAAATCTGACTGCTTCTCCTCCAGACCTGGCAACCCTGTACCTTTATCTATCGATTCAAATCTGGCAACCCTGTCCCCTGATATCGATCATGACCGATGGGTTCACCGGCGTCTGCACGTATCCAGCCTGAGACACACCTCCGGTTCTTGGCTTGTTTCTTATTTTGTTTACTCGTCTTTCGCTCCGTCTCTGCTCACAGCTAACACAGACACGTGCATATGCTCCCTCACACACTAACAGCACACCGAGGTATAAACAAGGCCTACCGCCACATATGCTCACACTTTCCCACGAGCACATATGCAAAGTCATCTACGAACACATGCAGGAACATGCGACGCCACACTCGCAGAGCTACGGCCTAACGTTATAGTTCACACACACCGCCAACACACAGAGCCTCGGCTTGACAGATGGCACCTGCCAGGATGCCAAAACACAGCCCTGGGGCCCGGCTTCCCTTAAGTGGCTATCAGCACGCCGGGAATTGGGGGGAGTGAGTGAGTGGATGACTGAGTGATTTTTCTTTGGTGGTGCTTTCAGGGGCGCTCCTGACAGCAATGCATCGAAGGCCGGGCGAAAAAACATAATAACACAGACAACGACACACCAACAGACACACAACTCAGAGCTCCAAGTCGATAACAGTGTCTAGAGAAGAAGGAATGGTTGGAGGGAAACACACCGTGATATCACTTTAACAAGTCCTTTGTGAAAGCAGGAGACAGCAGCTTTCTCGCTGAGAGCACACTAATGGTTGGACTGTACTGCTGCCTGTTTGTCCACATTATCAGGACAGAGTGGGAAACGTTAGCTAACATTTGTTTTATGTGCAATCGCTCTACTTTGTCATCTCATCTTTCTACAATTGTTTTCTCTTCAAGGTGAACAAAGAGGCTGAAAAACCCAAGAGTACGCTCTGCAAACACTCATAAGTACTGATACTGAAACAAACACGGATCTCTGTTGTCTTACTGAATGCTTTATGTTGTTACACCTGCTTGTGTTTCATGCAAACATCAAACTTCAGGCTTTGAGGGGTAAAGTAAATTACTCCCACTTCTCCTGAATTTCATTGTGCACTTTAAGAGACAAGTTTAACTGTTAAGCAGGCAACACACAACGTAATAATCGTTCCAATTGTCAGACTGAGGTGTGGACTGGAAATCTGGCACATCCGGCATTTTCCCAGTGGGTGGTTTTGTGTCAGAATGATTTATTGATTCTTAATTTTTTGCTTTCCACTGGCCCATAGAGCAGGGGCATCAGCACATTGTTTGTTTTCTTTTCTATGACAGTTTACCAGCCAGATCATGTTTTCTAAAGGTCCTCCCCTACCCATTGTGCTCCACCTCAGAAATTGAAACTTAAATGTCTTGAAAAACAAAGACAATCAATTATGTAAATAAACATCAAATTTGAACAGAAATTCTTTTTTTTTTTTTTTTTTCCAAAAAACTCTAGCAGGCCTGTCACTAGCTGGGACTGAGCCGCAGTGGAGCTTCTGTCTGGACCAGACATCATGTATCATCCAAACAAGCGACACCGAAAGCTCTCTGTGACGGAAAAAAATGTTCTCGCTCTACTCCCGGACTTTTGTCAAGATGCACAAAAGTTGTATAGAATCTGCAGGCCATACTATAGACCAGTGTTTCCCAACCATTTTTCCTCTGAACCCCCCTTACATGTACCTAAAAAAAAGCATATTAAAGGACCTTTGTATAAACCTATATTAACTGCTTTATCATGGTCTTAGTCAATATTTGCAAATCTAATTTTGGCAGCTTCAGAGCAGACAAAGCCTCAAGCCCCCCTTAAGATCTCTGCTGCCCCTCCCGGGGGTTCCAGACCCCATGTTGGGAATGCCACTGAACAGTGATACTCAGCGTGTGGCTCTGTAGTCACATGTGGCTCTTTTGTAATTATTTGTGGCTCTTTTATGTCTTAATTTTAAATATCATTCCCCCAGAAAACCTTTAAAAGGGGAAACTTTTTGCCATTTTCTCAATTTTAGCCACTTTCCACCCATTTAAGCTATTTTTTTGCCATTAAACACCCGTTTTTTCCTATTTCTTTGGCCATTATGCAACTTCTTTTTGCCACCTTTTCCGACATTTTTTCCACTTTTATCCCATATTTGCCTTTTTCACCATTTTTGCCCATTTAAGCTACCTTTTGCTATCAAAAACACCTTTTTTCCTATTTTTTTTGCCAATTTTTTACTGCTTCTTTTTGATACTTTTTCCCCCATTTTTGCCACTTTTTTTCCTATTTTTGCCCTTTTTAAACCATTTTTTTGCCACTTTTCATCCAAATAAGCTACCTTTTCCCATTAAATACCACATTTCCTATTTTTTAGCACATTTTTGCCAATCTTGACTGCTTTTTGACTATTTTAGTCACTTTCCACTCATTTTTTTTGACACGTTGCCACTTTTTGACCGTTTTTTGCCATGTGTAACTTATTTTTTGTCACTTCTCACCCATTTTCGCTACTTTCTGACAATTTTTGCACCTTTTTCTCCCCATTTTCACCCCATTTCACCCACTTTTGCTGCATTCTGACCATTTTAGCCACCTTTAACTTATTCTTATTGCTACTTCAAACCGTTTTTTTGCCACTTTTCACCACTTAGTTTGTGGCTCTTGCAAAGGAGTTTTTCAGTCATTTAGCTCTTTGGTTGAGCAGGGTTGAGTAATACTGCTATAGTCTGTCTCAGGAGGAGGAAGAGGAGGAGAGGCAGGTTTGGGACAGGTACATCATGAGCATGAGGAGAGCAAAGCAGTGGGAAAAAACCATAAGGGCTAATAAACATAATTAGACTGTGAGTCCACTTTAAATATTTAAATCTGCTGCTTTCCTTGACCTGAAGAATGAAGAGATGGTTGAAACCTTTCACCGTACCATAAAATCACTGCATTATAAATAAAAGTCCTTAATTCAGACTTTATCCCACTTACATACAAGTAGGCCTGTGCCACTATTCTCAATAATATTGAGTATTCTTATTAAATGGAAGTGGAATTAAGTGGAATAAAATGCTATGTGATTAATTTGCTATCACACTGATATCAGAGTTGCATTGATCTATGAGCCTAATGGCATATGTTCATACCTGATTTCTTATATTCTGGTCATACGTTTAGAAAAAAAGGTTGGTATGATGTAGAGCAGCACTGACTCATGAGATGTATGTGAGTAGAAATAAACACAACCATCAAATGCTCATTAAAGTAGAGAAGCTATTTCTGAAGTATTCAAAATCAAATGTGTGTTTATCAACAATATTCCTGTAAATGTATGTAATTAATCTGCTATTTCATTACTGTGAGCATCGGTTTTAAACTAAGGCCTATTAATTTAAAAATAAAACGAACTCTGGAAGACATTTTTCAAAATAAGGGCATATATTTTCTGCATTTCTGCTTGATATGGTATTTTTATTATTATTATTTTTTAATAGCTCTATGTAATAAAGGGGACAAAGGAACATGTTCAACATTATTTTGACCCGCTGTGACAGGCTGTTCTGAGGCACAAATGCCAGGGCCGAATTTTCTCCCCAGTCCATCCCTGATGAGATTTAGTCCTTCCTTCAGACCAAAGTCAGCAAAGACCCAGTCATCGGATGATTCTTTAGATCAGGGGTTCTCAACTTTTTCAGCCCGAGAATCCCAAAATAAAGGTGCCAGAGACTGGGGACCCCCACTGTACCTAAAGGTGGTTGAACACAGTAATGCACATTCAAGAATAGTCATGTGGAGACAAGGCCGCCCATTAGGGGAAAAAATGGCCCAGCCAAACTGGGGGCCAGCAACGTCATGGTTCACTGTAAGTGAAGCTGTGGTATTTTATATTTAACCTGAATCACAATCACTCTTATCAAAGAAACAAATATCCTTTTTAATTTATTTGTGCAGTAAGTAGCCCTCTTAAAAATGTTAATACTTTTATTTTAAACAGAATTTATACTTTAAAGAAGCTAAAATGGGTTAATAATGGCAAAAATGTTAGGGAAAGTGGTGAAACTGGAGTTTAAAAGTAGCAGAAATGGGTTAGAAGTGCCAAAAATTGGATTAAAGTGGCAAAAACCGGCATATTAAGTGGTAAATTTGGATGAAAAAAGTGGCTGAAATGGAGTTAAAGAAACAAAAATAGGTGGAAATTTGTTGAGATGGGATGAAAAATTGATATAAACTGACAAAAAGGGTTAGCTGAGGAAGAAATAGGTGGAAATGGGTTAAAATTGCAAAATAGGTAAGAAAAATTGTGAAATGTGGCATAGAAAGTGGTAAAGAGGGGTAAATAGTGGCAATAATGTGTCAACAGAGCAATAATAAGCAGAGAGTGGCAAGATTACATTTAGAAATGGCAAAAACAGGCAGAAGAAAGTAGTAGAAAGGGTTTAAAACTGACAAAAAAATGGATTTTAAATGGCAAAAATGTGTAAAAGTTGGCAAAATTGGTGGGAAAACAATGATGACAACGGGTTAAAATCTTTTAAAATTGGTGTAAATGGCAACAGTGTAAATTAAAAAATTTTCCTAGTTTTTTAAGGCATCTGGAGACCCTCTCAGTTTCTCATGACCCCCAACAGGGTCCCAACATTGAGAACCACCGCTTTAGATTACCTTGCTTTATTATCCTGTAGTGTGTGGTGTTACAAGTTAACCTCGCCCATGGCGACTGCCTATTCTCTTCAAGTGTCCCTTATTGGCCCGCACTCAGATCGGTTTGGCATAAACACTGTAAACTGGAGCTTTGACGTGGATTTTCCTGAAGACATGGTGGCAGGTAAATCCATCTGCAGGGTTACATCACCACCCCTACTAAGACGTGCTTTCCCTCTTTCACTATTATTCCATGCATCTTCTGTATTTCTTCCCCTCAAGTAAAAACATTCTGCACAAGCAAATGTTAACCTTATTTCCCACTACAGTCAACAACATTCAACAGTTAAATATCAAGCATGCAGGGCATTCTATTTCATTTCCAACTCTCGTCTTTAGCTGTTTTGACGGATGTCTATGGTTAGTACAACTGAAGCTGTGTACTCACTTGTTCTGGGGGGAGAACAGGTAGATTGACCACTCCTCTCTGGTCTCACACCAGTCTGGCTTGTACACCTCCATCATCTTCTGGATACGGAAACACAAACTCTGGAGGAGACAGGAGAAGGAGAGGAAATAAAACAGGAGGAATGCTGGGAATATATTTATGGGAATTCTTATGGAAAAGCCACATGCATCAAGACACTGCTCACTCAAATCTTATGATTTATGATGGAAATACAATGAAAAGCAACTGCACATGTTCCCTCAAATTCATTGGAAGATCTCTGGTATGCTTGGAATTGGGGTGCCAAGACATTACACAAAGATGCTATTCTACTTAAACAAATAATGTGTGATTGCATGAATGAAAGAAGCTCTAAATCTCCTCTTTTATAAAGCACAATGACATAAAAGATACGAAAATTAGTTTGCACAGTTAAAGCAACATGTGCCACATCAGCATAACTGAGCTAGTCAGATTGCATCATTTTTGGACACACTGTTCATTGATTTCTGCAACTTTTTGGTATTTACTAGCAGTATCATATTTGTAGAGACTCACATAATCCGTCTCCTCATCCAGGTCTGCTCTGCCCTTGCGTGGATTCACCTGAGGGAAAACTTCTGCTATCAGGTGGGTGTTTGGACCAGGCGTCTTGCCGTTACAGTCTCGGTGGTCCACTCCTAATCCACTACCAGCCGTGGACCCCCCAGTGATGGAGCCCCCTGCCCCTGACCCGCTCCTCCTCCCAGATTCTGGATGGACAGGAGGCAGACAAGGGGCCTGTCCCTGCCCTCCTGCCCGGAGCAGCTCTGGGAGCTCCAGGGAGAGAGCCCGTCGATCTCTCCTTCCAGAAAAGTGCCTGGAGAGGAAGTGTGGAGGTGGGTGTGCGTGATGAGGAGGGTGAGGGTGATGGGAGTGGGGTGGGTGGGAGAGAAGGGACTCCTGCTCTGCGGCGTAGGTGTAGGAGTGAGGGGTGCGTGTGCTCTGGACGCGGAGGCTGCCTCCCACCAGAGGAGCCCCACCGAACCCGTAGCTCCTCCGACCCAGGCTGTTTGAGCTCGACCTAGAGCAGGAAACCCAATTAGAAGGTATTAAATATTAATTAAAGATGTCTAAAAAGTCAATATGGAGACAATCAATAGGACTGTAATAATAAATAGCTCAATCATGAAGCTAATCAGAGCATTAAAAGACACTGAGGGTTTGACGTTTTCATGTTAGCCTATAATTAAGGCTAATGAGGGTATTAATAATTAATCAATGACAAAGCTGCTAGAATTAACATACCTGCGGCTCCATGCAGACTGTGGAGGAAAAGGACGCCCCCAGTTGTGGTAGTTGGAACTGCGACCATGACGCTAAAATAAAGACACAAGTGTCATCAGCAGGTTGCAGCCAATAGAAAGACACTAAAGACCAAAGAGATGCTCAAAGAAACTGTTCATGGATATAATTTAGCTACAAATTGTTATCTTAAATGTTCAAAATAAATGATCATTAGATAGGAAAAGGGTTACAGTGCAAAGATATATTGACTTGAAAAAAGAAATACAATTTTGCCCACAATTGGATAATTCAATCATGAGGAATCCATGTAAAAAATTCATCTTGACTCAAGATAAGATGAGATAAGACACTAGATGATTCTACCATAGACTGTCCAGTGTTAAAGGATCAGGCATGATTGGGTAGGATTAAATAGTCCAACTATATCATTGATCTTTTGGAGCTAAGGCTGCCATAGTATTGCATGTGCTCTTATATGGCAATAAAAGGGTGCAAGGATCTGCTGCTCAGAGGATGTCCAAGAAAGGCTGGAGGTATTCCTGCTGTTCCTCTTTGTGATCACTGGATGCAACTGGCTGTGCCATAACTGAAATATATTTGCCTCCACAAAAAACTACCTGATTTGTGGGCTGTAAACTACAATCACAGACACTCAAGGAGGTGACTCTAATGCTAATTCTGAGAATATTCCTTGTGCTTTTGGGAATTTGAGTCAACATTTGAAGTGCATTGGCTCTGAGGGACACATCACAGCCTCTCTGTGTCTCTTTCTCTCTGTTATGAGTCATTCAGGCTCTCTTCTGCAGTTTCTAGGTCAGTGCACATCGATGTGCAAAGCATGATGTGACAACAGAATGTTGTCATAGCCCAGTCAAAATGCTTTCTAGGATACAAACAGACAACATGGTGGCAGGCTAACTGCCTTACTGCAGGAACAATTGAATAAATGGATTATAAATGGATAAAAAGATGCTTGATATCAGAGTTGCTGGTGTGGATAAGATCTTCCAAGACCCTGGAATGTCATCCAAGTGCCAAGCTCACTAGAAAATGCTCTGTAAGAGCTACAAAGGCGTGGACGGCATCATTAGAATGGCACAATGGAGAGCTTTCAGAGGAAAAAAAACAAGCAAGTGCCTACCAAGGTTATTAAAGTTAACTAAAACTAACTAAATAACTAAAGCTAAAATTCAAAAATCATTTTAGTTAACTGAAACTAAATAAAAAATAAGCTTTACCATGAAACAGAAACTAACTAAAACTGTATAGTGCGCCTACAAAAAGATCTACAATAAAATAAAAATAGAGACAAAACACACTGGGCTGCACGGTGATGCAGGAAATAGCGCTGTTGCCTCACAGCAAGAAGGTTCCTGGTTCGCCTCCCAGTCAGGGCCTTTCTGGGTGGAGTTTGCATGTTCTCCCCATGCATGTGCGGGTTCTCTCCGGGTACTCTGGCTTCCTCCCACCACCAAAGACATGCTTGACTCTAAAACTGGCTGTAGGTGTGATTGTGAGCATGCCTGGTTGGCTGTCTTTACATGTCAGCCCTGCGATTGACTGGGTGTACCCCGCCTCTCGCCCAGTGACAACTGGGATAGGCTCCAGCCCCCCCACGACCCCAGACAGGAGATGCAGTATAGAAAATGGATGGATGGACAAAAAATCCTTAGTTTAGTCTTTGACACAACCATACTGATTGGCACCGACACGTGTAAAATGGCCTGATTTGATTGGTTAAGACTTCATACATTGGTAGTTTTATGTCCAGAGTTGAATGAATGAAACTAAAACATAAAATTTTTGCAAAATATAAACTAAACTGCACTAAAAAAACTAGAAGTTAAACTAATAAAAACTAAACTGAAGTTGAACACAAAAAGTGAAAACGAAATAAAAGTAAAAACTACTGAAATATCCCAAACTTTTAGAGCCTTGCTGCCTACAATTTAAGGTTCAAAAGTCATTCAAGTTTGAATAACACGTCTCTTCTTTTTGCATGTGACAACGCCGTCCTCTCAGGGTTAAATTTGGCTCCGAAAAAAGAACAAAACTAGAAAAGCACTCGGAGAGCGTAGACCTCTGCCATTAGCCCTATCTCCCAATAGTGAAGAAGCCTTTAAAAAATTCCTGGGTCCAGACGGTGATCCAGATCACTCCCAAATCTAAACAGTGCTTCTTTATGCATTTTCTGACATTTCCTGAAAATTTGATCAAAATCCGTCCATAACTTTTTGAGTTATGTTGCTAACAAACAAACAAACTACCAAACCTCTTTGGCGGAGGTAATAATACCGGAAAGGGTCAAAACAAGACAAAAATAGAACACAATGAAAATGACTACAGACTATGTATAGATATAACACTAATTATGGACCTTAATCGTTTGTGACATATGCATTATTGCTTGCATGACTCAACTTTATAATAGTATCCATCCGTCCCAGCAGAGAGAGTTACTGCACTGAGATGTTGGTCTCTGTGGCAACAACACATGATGGGATAACAGTGGAATTGGTTTATCAGTGTCAGCTGTTGTTTATCTTTGCTGCTGTGTTGATGGTCACCGCTCCTCTGCCTCCACATTACCTCTATCACAAGTGTCACAGAAATCTTCTACTATTTGTATATTTGGGTCCAGCTTTCCTTTTCTAAAGGTACAAGTAGGAGGGATTCACAGGGATAAAGTCGGGAATCAAACATGCACACACTCTGCAGGACTACTGCTCTGATATGAAGCTGCAATGATTTTTAGGGTGGAGCATGCCTGCTACTTTAGGTCAATGATATATCAGTGGATGCATTGAATAAGTAGATGACTCAACAAATGGAACACAAAGTGTGCCTTTCAAATGAGACTGTGGTGCACTCAGCAGGCTGTCATCAAGTTTAATAAGCAAACCCCTGAGTGCCAGTAAGACTCAGAGGAACATAACCAGCTCTGTTTGTTTCCGCATGTCTAATCCTCTCAGCATGTCAGACGTAATTATATGTTTTACTCCTGGAAACATACATGTCAGCGGGCTCAAATATACCAGAGAAAGCATGCATTCGTCTCTATAGAAACTGAAATGAAGCGTGGACGTCGGCTGTTAAATAACACCACGGTCCTCGCAGAAACAACTCTGCGGATCACTCAAGAGGAACACTGAGTGTGTGCGCTTGGATGTGTGTGTGATTTACGCAGCAAATAGTTCTGTCAGGAGAATTTGTTCCCCACTGTACGGCAGAAAGCAACGACAGCAGCTGGTACTAAAGCTCTGTATGTCATACTGTACCATCAGCTGCAAACACTCTTTAACTACAGTAACTTTCCTCTTATGTAAAGAGTTAAAGTTAGAGGACAAATCAAATCAGATAACCACACTTCATCCTGAAGTTTCTGTATATAACTGCACTAATACAGTGTGTTGCTGAGCAGGCAGCTTTAACCTGCAGTCAGTGAACGCTGCTTATTGTGTCCTAAAATGTTATTGATTTCTGTCTGGGTGCAATTTTGCTGACACTTAACCAAGGCTGAGAACTGAAACCAAATCCCACTGATCTAAACTGTTCTGTCTAAAAGAATTAGGGTTAAAGTGGAGAGATTTAAAGGAAACAGACTGGAGATGAGCTGTGGTCAAGACCAATATGTTGAGGTCAGACTACACGGTAGAAGGTGGGAGCCATTGGCCTTTAAAATCTGTGGTTTCATCTTGCATTGTGTCATGATTAAGAACAATCAAGGCCACATTTGGGATGCCTCTTCAACCCCCATCAAAAAGTCTATCAGGTGAGTTTTCTCTTTTGTTTTCCCTGTCTCCTTTAGTCTTATGTCTAGGTTAGGGCTGGGCAATTAATCAAAAATTAAATAAAATTGCAGTGTGGCCTGTAGCAATTTTAAAACAGCAGAGGGTGCAATATTTCCTTGACCTGAAGTTTGTGTCATAATACCTGTTTTAAACTTTTTTGCAGCAGCAGCAGAGATGTCTTGCATTACATATCATGCCATTTACAAAAAGTCCTCCACGCTCCATTTTAGTACATTTTTTAATAAAATATGAGAATACAACAATTCATATCCAATTTGCAATATGAGTCAAATTTGTGGTGATTTTGGTATTTACACATTTTATTTTGTAGGACTCGTTTCTGTTTTGTTGCTGTGCACTAACTTTGCTTTCCCCTGAGGCTTCCCCTTCCCCCACGGCGCTGAGGTTGATTGACCGCACTGGTAGCTGCTCTGCAATCAAGCACACTACTTCTTCCCTGCACACCGATGCCTCAGTGCCAGTGTATTGTTTGCCACGCACAGCGGTACAACGGCTCCTCTACTACTTCCAGTGACACTCTTTGCATTATTGAAAATTTCTCTTGTGCTTTTTGTGACTCGTTTTTTGACCATTTCTTGTGTCTATTTTTTCCAGTGCCTTCCTCCTCGTCTCCCGTCAGCCAAAAACCCAGTGCTCTCTCAAGAAGCCTCTCTCTCACTCACACTCCTCCTAATTTTACTACGACACACTTTCCACGCAGTGCTGGAGTTGTTCATCTACTCAGGCAGCATGCACATGGCTAATTAAGGTGTGTGAATATTCATGACATCAACATGGATGATGTCAAACAAAGCCTATCTTTAGATTTTAGAGCTACTGAAAACAATGCAGGGGAATTTTTGCCAGGGCACTCTTGAAAAATTTCCAGATTTTGCAGACCCATTTTTCCATTTGTTTATGAAAAGTTTCAAGGGTTTAAAGGGATATTTCAGTATTTTTGAAGGTGAGTTGTATATGAGGTAGTGGTGTTAGCCTCCAGTGATTTTAGTGAGCTCCTTTAAGAAGGACTCGCTGGATGTACCAGTAAGGAAGCTAGGCTAAACAGCGTAACAGATGGGTACAGTTTCTCTGAGGAATTTAGCGAGTTCTTGTAGAAATGGGCTGCAAAACAATGTTGGCTCAAATGTGCGCACTATCGAACTGATTTATCCAGCATTTTATTTTACACCCAAAGAGTCTCTGTGCTTTTATCATTATTTTCAATGCAAGAGCACGTAACTGTTAGCAAAAGCATGTATTGCAAAATAATGACATAAACACAGAGGCTCTCTGGGTAAAAAATATAATAATTCAAAAGTTTTCAGTAGTATCTATGCTTGAGCTAACATGGCTTTGTGGCCCATTTTTACCAATAACTCGCTAAATTCCACACAGAAACTGTATCCATCTGTATAAACTAGCTTCCTGACTGGTACAACCAACGAGTCCTTCTTAAAGGAACAATGCTCACTGAAATCACTGGAGGCTAACGCCACTACTACTGCTAGACCTCATACGGCCCAACTAAAAAAATACTGAAATATCCCTTTAAATGGGTGTCTAGTCAACGGAGCGCTGGTTTATTTGTTAGGATGAGTTGTTGGTGCTTTTAGTAGAGGCTATTTTTGCTGTTGTCCGCTGCTAAGTTATAGTAGCGGCTAATGTGCTAACTTGGAGCTAATGGTACAAATGTGAAGCTAAGTGCTGTTGTTTATGTGTTAAACATAGGCATGAGTTAAGCAACTGGCTGCATGCATGTAAGGAAAAGCTAAATTTTTTAATAATACTGTTTAATCAACTAACACAAAGTCAGAAGAATGTCTTTTCTCAGCATTTTCCAAGGGTCAGTCATGTGTAATATGTGTCTAACAGGCTGTAATAGCAGGGTAACAATGACTCAGTTTTACTGTCTTGGTTTCTATTGTGTCAGTCATGGGTGAGGTTCAGACAGTAACATGTTTCCTCAGTCCTGTTTTATGCATTCACAAAGCAGGGTTTCTGATTTATGTGTTCAGCTGTTATTGGTCACATATGGCTGTATAAAGCAAATTTCTGCTAGTTCCTCTGAAGGGCCAATAATCTTGAGGACTATCACTCATTTTGGTCAGAGACAGAAAAAGTCTATTAGAAACTCTGGATTCAGACAGGTTTTACTGATTTAAAGCACTACTTCGAGAGTCGAGGCCTACTAATTCAGTCTAACTCACAGTGTAGGAATATCTATTGATTGACCTAAGACATGTAACATATGAAACTGGGATATGCTATAGCCCCCAATGTAGAAAATCCACCAGCCCCCACTGCTGATGAGTAAATCAGCATCACAGAGAGGGTTGCTACTGAAAAGACTCTTATTTAAAAACCAAGTAAGCATCAAGAATGGGCAACACAACAGCACTTAGGTTCAGTGAGGACAGAAAAAGTAACTCCAACATCTGCCTCCTGTACTCTGAGTGAGAGCCCATCCTGGGCATTTTGGCTTCACATTTGTACAACAGAGATCCATGTTATCCATGTTAATGTACAATGAACGGTTTTTGACAAGAGTTGGACCTATTCAGCAGTGTTAATTTCATCGACTAAAACTATGACTAAAACTATTAATCGACAGCCTTTTTCCAAGACAAAAACTAGACTAAGACTAACAAAAATAGATTTTTGATGACTAAAACTGACAAAGAGTAGGTTTAGTTTTTCGTCAAGATGACTAAAATCAGACTACAGTGTAATGTAGTGTTCGTCTGACATTCTAAAGCCATGATATTTCTCTACTGGTGGCAAATTTCTATGGACTAAAACTAGACTAAAATGTTTTGAGTTTTGGTAGACTAAAACTAGACTAAAACTAAAAAGGGTAGAAATGACTAAAATGTGACTAAAACTAAAATACATTTCGTCTAAAGACTAAAACTAAAATTGAAAATAGCTGCCAATATTAACACTGCTATCCAGTCCACAGTGAATGCCTTTCAATATTTGTAAATGGTGGAAGAATTGTACTTTTAGTACAGTTTGTAATAATAATGTTTATTTGGAAAGACAGTGCATTCACTGAGACAAAACAGAATTTAATATGCAAGGTTACAGCCAATTTCTGCCCATTGTTGTCTCTGTTGGAATTTAAGACGTGCAAAAATAAAGATCTCTAACTCCAGCGTGTACGGTTCTGTTTTACTGTAATGCAAACAGCGATTCAGCATTCCCCTGAGGTTCATGTGAGTCCATCAGCACTGTCTGATACTCTGAATAAGACAGCAGAACAAACAGTCACCAAGCAGATGGAGTGACTCTCACAGAGATTTCATCACAAAGAAACAATCTCAGCTGCTGATAAAACCTCAGCAAACTTGACTGAAAACCCTGAGACTCCTCATGAGCGTTCGGCGTGGTGCTGATTAACGTGCTACTTCGGCTCCCAGTGATCTAACCGGTGCCTGATTGTATCAATTAGCTTTGAACGCTCGGAGAGCAGAGGAGGAGACTTCACAGTGAAGCAGATCCTCCACGCCCACCATGTTTAACATTGTAACCTCTGAAGTGAGAGCTATGCTAGGCTAAAAGCTTATCGCCTCTTTAGTTTTCACTCCTCTTTATCTTCCTCATAACTCTGTATCCTGGACTGCCCTCTTTATCTTCTCTCTGACGCTCTTTTCTTCTCTCAGTTCCTTTGTGACTGAAGAGAAAATCTGAACGGTCATGTCATACAGTTTGCTTAAAGATTTTATTTGATGCTGCAGAACTGAAGTGGCGGTAGGGACAGATAATAAAAAAATAACTTTTTTTAACTTTGGAGTTCACAGAGACGTTAAATCAAGAAGCAGTTTATCAGTTACTCTGCTCAGAATTAGCTGATTTTACCATTTACATTAAAAATATCCCAGTCTGATCAGGTTTTGAAGTATCTAATTTTTGTGTTTAGGCATGTAAACATACCTGGATTTCAGAAACCAGGACAAGTCGCTATCCCAGGTTTTGAAAGAGACAAATCTCCAACTGAAGAACCCTAAAGAGAAAGCAGGACACTGCGGCATGTGCATCAGATAGCTGCTGACTACACTGAAAAATGTTTTATTTATCCTACTTAATTTTATTAATTGCAGTAGCGGCGAAATTGAGGATTTTTATCCCCTTTTCACAAATGTTTCTGTTCATTTATGCCACTTTTTCGCACTCTATGCTAAGTTTTTCTACCCTTGCAAAGCAGATGGACATGCCCGTTTCCTTGGTTTTCACTGGCGAATCCATCTTGCAAAGCTCCCGTCTGAACTGTTTGGGCCCGGTTAGAAAGTGACAGGACCAATCAGCGACGAGGGGCAGTACTTTCTGGCGCAGCAGAGCCGTGACGTAAACAAGCAGCAGCAAGAGCTGGTGCAGTTATGGAGGAAGAGATTAGCATGGATGCTGCTAAAGCGCCAGTTTTATCAGAACTTGACAACATTTCTCCGTTAAAAGAAGAACAAAGAACAGCAGTGAGTTGAGAGTTTTTGGCTGCGAACATGCAGCTCGATAGCTGCTACATCACGTGTTTTGTTGCTCTTATTGGTCCATAGAGATGTGATAGACAGAACATTCATCCAATCACAGTCCCAGTTTTTTTCATATCCTCTGCCTTTTCTCAAACGTTTCCTATTAAAGTTTTCCCAGATGGATGTGTGAAACACACACATCCATCTGATATGGCAGGTTAAATTTTTTCACTTTCAATTCGCTTTGAACCCCATTTTCCTACTTCATCTGGCCAATGTTTGCAACATTTTTCAACTTCATACCCTTTATGCCACTTTTTAACAGCTTTTCACCATTTTCCACCCATTCGGCATCCTTTTTGCATTTCTGTAACCCATTTTTGCCACTTTCCCCATTTTTGCCTATTTAAAAAAACCTGCAACTGTATTTTACTTTTAACCATTTTTTCCCCACTTTGAACTCATTTTTGCCAGTTTTTGACCTCTTTTCACAAGTTTATCTGGCTTTTTTAACCTGTTTTGCCTCTTCAACCCTTTTTGTCACTTTTCACCACTTTTTTCACAATTTTCTTCACATTTTTTTTCACTCATTGCATTTTATAATGATTTTTTTTTGCCATTTTTACACCATTTTTGCCTCTTTTGAACCCTTTTTATCACAACTTTTACAAGTTATGCCACTTTTTTGACACCTATTTTATTTTTTCCATTTTTAAATTATTCAACCAATCACATGACCACATCAGAATGTTCAGTGTGTTTCAATCAGGGACCTTTTTATTTTGAGTAAAAAAAAAAAAAAAAAAAAAAAAAAAAAACTATGCAAGATGCATAGCTGGTGCAACAGGCTACTGGAACTTTGTCCCATGTCCACACAGGATCTCTAGAGCTCGGTCAGAGTGACCATCAGATCCTTAGTCACCTCTCTTGCTAAGGCTCTTCTCTCCCGATTCCTGATTGCTCAGTTTGGCCAGGTGACCAGCTCTTGGAAGAATCCTGCTTGTACTGAACTTCTTTTATTTAAGGATTATGGAGGTCACTGTGCTCTTAGGAAGTGTAGGTTTTTTTGTAGCCTTCTCCAGATCTGTACCTGTCAACAATCCTGTCTCTGAGCTCTGCAGGCAGTTCCTCTGACCTCATGGCTTGGTTTGGTTCTGAATACTTATGTTGTTGGGATATTTCAGTTTTTTTCTTTTTTAATAATTTGCGAAAAATAAAAAATCTGTTTTTACTTTGTCATTATGGGGTGCTGAGTGTAGATTAATGAGATTAATAAATTTAAATGACTGTAGCATCAGGCAGCATAATAACAAAATTAAAAAAGGGAATACTTTCTGAATGCACTAAGGAAAAAAAGGGAAAAAAAACAGTCAAATTCAGCAGACATGTTTTCATAAATATTCACTCATGCATGTGTCAGTGTTTAAAGGTATAAATACCAGAGAGAGGGAGCGTCTCTCCAGGCTGCTCTTGCCAAGGCTCATCACGCTGCTCTTCCTGGACTCAAAGGTGAAGCTCTGCCTCCCAGACGAGTAGGATCCCCTTGGACCAGACAAGGCACCCAGCTCCAGGTGACCGTTGGGAGTCAGTGTGCAGATCCTTGGGTCTAAAACAAGTTGAACAAAAGAAGCTGTAAAAAGATTTTGTTCTTCATATGATATATCCAATGCTTTATCCCCCACCTTATCCATGTCGGTGTCTCTCAGCCACATAATCTACCTATTTTAGCTCCTTCTCGACACTTTTTTGCTTAAGTCTTTTCTATCCCAGTGTGCATCTCTGTTTCACCTCCAGATTTTCTATACTTTCCACGCTGACATTTGACAGCAGCAAGGCATCATGTTTCAACCTGCTGTGGGATTCAGGTAGGTGCAGGCAAACATCCCAGTGAAATCACAGTCAGACATATTCACCGGAGGACGGAGGAAAATGTCAAGCCTATGGAAGCCTGAAGAATGCATAAACACATTTTAGAAACTGTAAACGTGGGGAGCTCAAGACAGCTATAGGAGTGACTGAGACTGAACAGAAAGCTTCACATATGAAGACAATGAAGTCAATGAAAAAGACACACAGAAATCTAAAATACATTTAAATAAAGTTGTGTGATATCAGATTTGGCTGATGCTGTGATACTTGAAATAAAGGCACATCCTGATCCGTATGCAATGTTCTTAAATCAGATGATACAACCCAAATTCCAGAAAGGTTGGGACATTGTGTAAAATGTAAACAAAAACAGCATTCAATGATGTGCAAAATTCACAATTTCACATTTTATCCACAATAGAACATAAATAACACATTAGATGTTGAAACTGACACATTTTAAAATTTCATGACAAAATCAAAGCTCATTTCTAATTTGATGGCAGCAACATATCTAAAAAAAAGTTGGGACAGCACAACAAACAACTGGAAAAGTAAGTAGTACCAAAGAAAAAAAAACTTGAGGAGAATTTGGCAACTTATTGGGTTAACTGGCAACATGCCAAGGACATTACTGGTCCTAAAAGCAGCATTTTAGAGAGGCAGAGTCTCTAAAAAGTAAAGAGGGGCAGAGAACCACCGATCTTAGAAAAACTGAGTCAAACAATTGACCAGACCATGGACACAGTCCTGCAGACTAAAGAGGAGAAGGCCAAGGATCATTAAAAGATCATCAAAAAAGTATGGACAGGGCAGCAAAGGGCTGGGGGAGCATTTTCCAGCTAAATAGGTTATTTTGCAACATGACTGGGTACAAAAGGAGCATCTTACAGATGCAGAGTCTCTCAGAAGTCAAGATGGGCAGAGGTTCACCAATCTGCAAAACCTATGTCTAAAAATTGTAGAACAATTTCAGAAAATTGTTCCTAAAGTTCGCTTCCCGGTCAGGGCCTTTCTGTGCAGAGTCTGCATGTTCTCCCTGTGCAAGAGTGGGTTCTCTTTGGGTACTCCGGCTTCCTCCCACCACCAAAGACATGCTCATTAGGTTAATTGGTGACTCTAAATGGGCCGTAGGTGTGAATGTGAGCGTGCCTGGTTACCAGTCCAGGGTGTACCCCACCTCTTGCCCAATGACAGCTGGATAAGCTCCAGAAAGTAAAATTGCCAAAACTTTGAATGTCCTGCCAGATACAACCCATTGTATTATCAAAAGATTCAGACAGGCTGGAGAAATCTCTGTGAATAAGCGACAAGGCCAAAGATCAAAATTGGATGCGTGTGGTCTTTGGGCATCACGTTAGAAACAGGTATGACTCTGTACTTCAAATCACTGCATGGGCTCAGGAATAGAACCACAAAGCATTGATGGTCAGCACAGTTGGCCATACCACGCAGACATGTAGGCTGAAGCTGTATCATACAAATGCAAACTTGTTTAAAATGGACTGAGGCAAATGGAAAACTGTTCTGTGGTCAGGTCAATCCAAATTTGAAATTCTTTTTGAAAACCAAAGACTCCGTGTTTTGTGGACTAAAGAGGAGAAAGGCGGTCTGTCTTGTTATCAGGTTATGTTCAAAAGCGTGCATCTCTGATGGTATGGGGTTGCATTAGTGCCTGGGGTGGGCAGCTTCTGTATCTGGAAAGGAACTATCAATACTGCAAGGTAGAAGGAGTTTCTACAGCAATATGTGCTCCCATACAGACAAGTGAAGGCCTTGCATCTTCCATCAAGACAATACTAAACTACATACGATTCACAAGAGACTTCCACTGGCCACCTGCAGTCCAGACCTTTCACCAACAGAAAACATTTGGAGCATAATAAAAGGGAAAAAATGGCAAAGAAGACCAAGGACTGTTGAGCAGCTAGACATGCTACATCAGAAAAAAAGGGACAACATTCATGTCAAAAAACTTCAGCAACATGGTCTCCTCGCTTCCTAAATGTTACAGACGTCTACAGACAGGATGCTACACAATGGTAAACATGGCTCTGTCCCAACTTTTTTGAGACAGTTGCTGCCATCAGATTCAAAATTAGCTAATATTTTTTTATGAAATGGTAAAATGTTTCATTTCAGTCATTTTACATGTTGTTTATGTTGTATTGTGTGTAAAATGTGGGTTTATGAGATTTCATTGCATTCCATTTTATTAACATATACATAGCATTCAAACTTTTTAGAGTTAGTGTTGTTTTGGTCTGAGGTTTTTGCTGTCTGAAGCAGAAAACTAAGAGTTTCTCTCATATCAGTGTGAACAGACTCGAGGTTTGCACTAAACCAATTTTTCTGAAATGGGCCTCTGGGTCCAAACACAGTGGAACACAAAATAACGCATTCATGAATTCCATTTTTGTCACCTAACTTTTGATGGAGTCTGTTTTAGTGCTGAAAATCCTTGAAACAGAATGCATTACCCTTGGTTTACCTCCTAAGCTCCTTCAGACAAAAATACAGATAAAGGTCAAAAATTCAGAGCGAGGCGATGAATCAAAAACTCACCACCTACAAAAACAACAGGACAGAAGCTGAGGTAACACCTCTGCGCTGTGCAAATGAAGAGATGGCAAAACAGATTGTTTTATTTCCACATTTGTAGGCAGGAACTGCAGGGTTTTATCTTTTGCTGACTGTGCACTGCAGAGATGGCATCTCCTCTGCAGCAGGAGCCCACTCACTCTGTAAACAAGTGTCTGAAGTCATGTTTTAATCCTCTCTGAACTGTCATGCTGACAGGGAGGCTGTATGGCTGGGACACGTTCATTGTGAGCTCTGGATAGAGATAGAGCTCATTCATATTGCAGAGGCTTCTGTCTGTACTGTGAGTTTTTATAAGTTTGTAAGCCTCTGGCTCGTACTTCTTACTTTTGTTTTTCAGGGTTGAGCTCGTTGAATGAGCCTGACTGAAAAAATAAAAAGGCTGCAGGCTTAAATGGGAGATGCAAGCAAGATTGTTCAGCCTGTTTTTCTGTTTTGTCATAAAAAGGAAATCTTTCATTTGAATTGTGGTTTTTCAAATATGAGAGGGATCTAAGACAAACCAAGGATTTACTTTTCAAGTAGAAAGGAATCTTCAGATAGAGTTTCTATCCAAATAATCGCCACTGGCCTCAACAGAGCTTACTTTTTCAACTGCATGGATCCTTGAAATTTCTAACATTTGGCTGTTATATGATGCTGATGGATATCATTCAACCAACAAGTACATACAGTCATTTTTTCATTCTGACACTCATTTATCTTAGTGCATTTCAGCCTGATTACACATTTGGAGCCAGAGGGGGCTGAAGGGGCTTAAGCCCTGATGCTTGTTTGAGTTTTCATGCACAGTGGAAAGATTATATGAATTTTAAAAAGTCTACCAGGCCAGCCCTAGTAAGTCTCGTTTTAGTCTCCTGAAAAAAACTTAACCCTCTATGGTGCGCAATAAGATGCCAGGTGGAAAAAAATATACATATTTGTGATGTCTTTTTGTCATAAAATAGACTAAATAAACATAGTCTAAGAAAAAACTTTTTTTTTTTTTTTGAAGGGTCTTTTTTGGGGCGTGTTGCCTCAATGCAACACTGCACCATTATGGAATGGAATGAACAAGAAAAAAAAGATTTAAAATTTGAACAAAATATTTTTTAAAGCATATTGGAGTTGGAAAGTAGCTGCAACAGGTTGCAATTCATGTTGTTTGAACTTTAATGATGAAAATAATTATTTTTAAAACCTATCTTACTGTATTCTGGTAATATTCGTTGCTGTACATTTACCCTCACTGTCCTCATCCTGATCACATTTTACTTTCCTCATCCTCATTCTCATCATGATCAATCTCACTGTCCTTGTCCTTGTTTTTATTTCAGTAATCACAGATTTATACCAAAATGCACAATACCAAAATGTAATGGTATCATTGTGCACTCCATCACAGTTTAGTGTTTGCAGTATTCCATAATGGTGCGGTGTTGCATCAAGGCAACATGTATATTTTAACAATTTTCCATTATTTATTAATCAAAAAAGCAACATTTAACAACTAGAAATTAAACTTTACCCACCAATAATTATGTACACATTTTTTCCAGCATCAGAAATATCTGGAAAATATATTTTCTTGCAGTTCTTTTGCAGCACGATGGCCAAGCTGTTTTGTGTGAGAATGTCTGCACAAAAAGTGTTCAAGATGGCATCCAGAGCATCGTATGACAAGTCAAAACACCTTTATGGGTTACTTAAGGGCCTGTCATTTTTTTTTAAAGTATTCAATCATACTTGGGAATGTATTATGTGAGTGCACAAGACCAAAAAGTAGTATGTTGCCTACAGGCAACACTGCACCATAGAGGGTTAACCCTCAGGCCCTTCTCTGAAAAAATCACAGTCTCCCTCTTAAAGTCCTTTTAGTACATTGGGTATATTTAAAAGTATTAAAAATGAATGAAAAAACTTTTTTTTTTTTAATTTTTGGTCCTTAACTCCAGTCCAAGTCATGTATAGCAAATGTGAATTGACTGTCATAGTTTTAACCCTATAAATGCCAGTTTATTTACAAAATGCCATTTTTTTACACACACACACCAAAAAAAAAAGAACTATTTTTAATGTGATAAATTCAAAGGAGTTTTTTTTTTTCTTTTTTTTTTTTGTGCAGGGATTATCAGTCTGGGATATGTTAATGATTAGCACTAGCACTGATTTTGATGGACTATTACATTTTGTGTAATTATAGAAAAAAAAATAAATAAATAAAAATCACAGTCTCCCTCTTAAAGCCCCTTTTAGGACATTGGAAGGACATTGGATATATTTAAAAATAAAAAACATGAAAGAAAAAAACTTTTTTAATTTTAGGTCCTTAACTCCAGTCCTCATCAAGCATAGCAAATGTGAATTAAATTTCATAATTTTAACCCTGTAAATTACAGTTTATTTACATAATGCCACAATTTCTGACACAAAAAAAAACAATTATTTTCAATTTAAAAAATGCAAAGTGGATTCTTTTTGTGCAGGGAATATCAATCTGGGATATGTCAATGATTAGCACTAACACTGATTTTGACAGACTATTACGTTTTGAGTAATTACAACAAAAAAAAAAAACAAAAAACACACTCTCCCTCTTCAAGCCCTTATAGGACATTGGATATATTTCAAAATATTAATATATTGGGCTCAGAAACACTTCTAGAAATTATTGTCTGTCAACACAGTTCACTTGGGTCATCCACAAGTACAAGTCAAAGCTGTACCATGCAAAGAAGAAGCCAAATTTGTGAACACAATCCAGAAATGCCACCATCTTCCCTGGATTTTTCATTTAAAATAGGCTGAGGCAAAATGAATAACTGTTCTGTGGTCGGATTAATCAGAATGAAGAAAAGGGACCATCTAGCTTGTTAGCAGTTAAAAGCCTGCATCTCTGATGGTATGGGGTTGCATTAGTTGCTATGGCAGGTGAACTTACACATCTAGAAAGGCAATATCATTGCTGAAAAGTAGATAGAGGCTCTAGAGCAACATCTGCTACCATCTGGACAACATCTCTTTCAGGGAAGGCCATGGCTATTTCGGCAAGACAATGCTAAACGACATCACAACAGCATGGCTTCACAGTAGAAGAGTCCAGATGCTGGCCTTCAGTCCAAAAGAATTCATCTGAATCATCGTCATTAAATGAAAAATCTGGCAAAGAAGACCCAGAGCAGCCAGACTCCAACAATAGACAAGAGTGGGACAACATTCCTCTCCCAAAACTCAAGGAACTTGTCACCTCACTTCCCAGATGTTTAAAGACTGTTGTTAAAAGAAAAGAGGATGCTACACAATGGTAAAGATGGCTCTGTCCTGTCCCTACTTTTTGAGATGTGTTGCTTCCATCAAATTCAGATAAGATTGGCACTCACATCCTGCATTTAGGAACATTTTACACAGTGCCCCAGCTTTTTTGGACTTGGGGTTGTAAGCCTCGGCTTGTTAAGTTTAAAGCCCGCCACCTCATGACTCAACGTCCTGAATCGCTGAGTTTAAGGTGGCTAATTAAGTCAAAGCCTGCATTATATGGGTCAGTTATTTTAATTTAACTCAAAGCCTCTGATCATTAAAACTTCAGTACAAATAAAACGAAAGAAGCATGAAAGGAAGCCATCAGCTCACCTGACAGCTTTATGGAGTCGTG